>NW_028261384.1:41251169-41608669 GCF_051295495.1 Thamnophis sirtalis | reverse complement strand
TTGGCCGAGGCGTGCAGGCGTATCCGGCAGGAAGATTGCAAGACTCTAATTGGTTACCAGTTTGACAGTACCATATAAATAGATGTCAATGTTTCGTTCTGCTGTTTAAAGAGTTGTTCTGATTAAAAGCATTCGTGTTCATTGCAGAATCACCTCAGTCATTATTCGCCTCAGAAGAGTATTTAATACTGACGACGAGGCTTGGGGATACCACAAAACAAAAGGAAAAAATAAATATTTTTTTCCTCTCTCCTCAGTCACCTTGTCTGCTTACGAGAACTATCTGAATGACATCTATTCCCAGTTTCTCCCCTTTTTGCACACAGAAAGAATCATGAAAGCATTCTTAGAAAGATTCAAATGTTTCCTGCTGGCTTACAAATTCTCTGAGGTGTCTAGTGACAGGAAAAGAGGATTTTTCTTAAGTGCTTGCGGACCTGAAATGTTTAGCATGGCTTGGGCCCTGTCAGCTCCAGTGCCTGTGAATACTGTTCTGTGGGGGCTGCTACTGACCAAATTAAAAAATCACTACTCCCCCGCTCCCTTCAATATAGCACATAGACACGTGTTCAGACGATGTGTGCAAAAGGAGGGAGAATCTATCAGCCAGTATATGGCCTCTCTAAGACATGAAGCTATTCATTGCAATTTTCGTGAATTAGACGAGGATCTCTTGGAGCAACTAGTTTGTGGGGTTAATGATATGAGGCTGCAGCGCCGGCTATTGGCTCGAGCCGAACTCACTCTCCAGGTGGCAGTAGGCGAGGCTAGAGCTTCTGAGATGGCCGACAAGTCCACCGCCCAAATTCATAGCCATTTTAATGGCACCGCCTCAGGTTACAAATTGGCTGCAGTCAATCAACAAGACATTCCTGACTAGAATTGCACTGATGACTATGAAGAAATTGGCCGCTTTAAATCTAGATATACCACCCGTGACTGGCCCACTAAATTACCTCAGGATGATTGCCAGGGTTGTGGAGGCAAACACCTCCACTCAAATTGCCGTTTCAAAGCAACAACCTCCAGGAGTTGCGGTCGGAAGGGACATTTGGCAAGTGTGCCTTTCTGGAGGCTGCATCCAGGTGACCACTTCAACAACAAGAAGCCAGTCAGACCAATGACTTTGGATAGACCCAGATGTGCTGTGGTAGACAGTGATCAATACCAAGAGGCTTGGGAAGTCCAAATCACGGCTGAGCAGGCTACTAAGACAAAAAAAATTCTCACCGTCCAAATAGAAGGAACTCCATGTAAAATGGAGATTGATACTGGCTCTGCTAAATCTAACATCTCTTGGTCACTCTCAAGCAATTGGGGCATGGTTGGATTTTTGCCAAGTTGGACATGGCACAGGCTTATCAACAGTTGCCTGTTGATTAATGTTCCGCCAATGCCAAAACTATTGTAACTCACAAAGGGACATCCATTGCAAAAAACTCCAATTCTGAATCTGTGTGGCTCCAGGGCTTGACGGTGTGGTCCTGTATTTTGACGATATCTTGATAGTTGCATCATGCAAGGCAGATCTTATCATCAAATTACAGGCCACCCTCATGAGATTCAGAGAAGCGGGTCTCAGACTCAAAAGAAGCAAATGTCATCTGGGGGTGCCGTTCATAGAATTTCTGGGGTTCTTGATTGATGGGCAAGGTATCCGCCCCACACCGGCCAAGGTTGAGGTTATTCATAATGCGCCTACCCCTACTTCTAAAAGTGAGATACAGGCCTTCTTAGGTCTACTTAATTTCTATGTGTTTTTTTGCCACATAAAGCATCAGCGACGACTGCGGGAGGTGGGAGTGGGAGGCACTGTTTTACAGTGGTTCTCCTCCTACCTCTCGGACAGGTTGCAGTCGGTGTTGGTTGGGGGGCAGAGATCGTCCCCGAGGCCCCTAACTTATGGGGTGCCGCAGGGCTCGGTCTTATCCCCCCTACTATTTAACATATACATGAAACCGCTGGGCGAGATCATTCGGAGGCACAGGATAAAATACCATCAATACGCGGACGACACACAGTTGTATCTGTCCGCCCCGTGCCAACTCAATGAAGCGGTGGACGTGATGAACCAGGGTCTTGAGGCCGCTAAGAACTGGATGAGAGCTAACAAACTGGTACTCAACCCAGACAAGACCGAGTGGCTGTTGTGTTTTCCTCCCAATAATTTGGCCAATGTTCCATCACTCAGGATGGGGGGTCAAATTTTACACCCCTCAGACAGGGTTCGCAACTTGGGAGTCCTCCTGGACCCACAGCTGACTTTCGACCATCATTTGTCAGCTGTGACCAGGGGGGCATTTGCCCAGGTTCGCCTGGTGCGCCAGTTGCGGCCCTACCTGAATCGGGAGGCCCTCACAACAGTCACTCGAGCCCTTGTGATCTCTAGGCTGGAATACTGCAATGTGCTCTACATGGGGCTGCCCTTGAAGAGCATCCGGCGACTTCAGCTAGTCCAGAATGCGGCCGTGCGAGTGATTGTGGGCGCACCGCGGTTCACCCACATAACACCTATCCTCCGCGAGCTGCGCTGGCTACCTGTTGATCTCCGGGTGCGCTTCAAGGTGCTACTTACCATCCATAAAGCCCTCCATGGTAGTGGATCTGAGTACTTGAGAGACCGCCTTCTGCCGATTACCTCCCTTCGACCCATCAGATCGCACAGATTAGGCCTCCTCCGAATTCCATCCGCCAGTCAGTGCCGACTGGTGACTACGCGGAGGAGACCCTTCTCAGTAGCAGCTCCGACCCTTTGGAACGATCTCCCCGTGGAGATTCGTACCCTCACCACCGTCCAGACCTTCCGCACAGCCCTTAAGATCTGGCTATCCCGTCAGGCCTGGGGATAAGATCCTAATCCGCCCCACCCGAATGTTGAATGAATGTTGTGTTTTACTGTTTTATTTTATTTTATTCACATATTTTATGTTTTGTCTTGCACTCCTTCCCACGAATTGTAAGCCGCCCTGAGTCCCCTCAGGGAAAAGGGCGGCCTATAAATGACAAATAAAACTAAAACTAAAACTAAAAAAAAAACAGTAACGGAGCCTCTTCCTGGATAAGTTGGCTACCTGGAAGTGTGGAGCCCAGGAGACTCAAGCCTTTGCTGGGGTTAAGCATCTCCTGATGTCATTGGCAGTCCTCATACAGTATTATGAGAAACTGCTATTGACACTCACCTGTGACGCTTCCCCATGTCTTGGCTCACTTGTTGCCTCCCAGACAGGAAGCCCCTATCATGTTTTTCTCATGCACCTTATCAATGACTGAAAGGAATTACAGTCAGGTCGATAAGGTGGCATTGGTGGCTGTAGCAGGTATCAAATGATTTCATTACTTCCTGTATGGCCGCCACTTCCTTTTAGTCACCGATCCCCTTCTGGGAATCCTGGCTGGTAACTATCAGACACCACCTATTCTATCTCCCCGGATGCTTAGGTGGTCGGAGTTTTTGGCAGCATATTCTTATCGCTTGGAACATCGGCCAGGTAAGCATGTGGGGCACGCATATTGCTTTAAGCCGCTGCTCTTTGCCTCTGCACATTCACGACCGGGCTCCAACTTCCCACATTATGGCAGTAGAAGACCTTAAGCTCCCCCTCACAGCTAGGGTTATTGCGGCACATATCCACAAAGATAAGGCCTTTTGCCAAATTTTAGAGTGGGTGCACAGAGGGTGGCCTGCTGGGTCCCTAACTGAAGAGTTTGTGCCTTTTGGTAGGTGGCGCCTCGAGTTATCCGAACTTAAGGGTGTTTGCTTTGGGGCAGTCAAGTTGTTATTCCTATGGCACTCCATCTCCAGGTACTACAGCGGCTGCATGAGGGTCATCTGGGCATCGGCCAAATGAAGGCCTTTGGCCGCAGCTATGTGTGGTGGCCTGGACTGCATGCAGCCATTCAAGAGTGGGTAGGACGGTGTTCGGCATGTCAAGCCTCATGGCCGGCACCACCCATTAGTCCCCAGGGAATGGGAGAAACCCCAGGGGCCATGGTCGAGGTTGCACCTCGATTTTGTGGGCCTATCCAAAGGTCTAAAGTCATGGTGGTGGAAGATGCTTTTTCAAAATGGGTTGAAATAGTACCCATGGCATCTACCACTGCAGAAGCCTCTATTGTGGTGGTCTCTAACAATGGCTCGCAGTGGACTGCGGCCATTTTCCAGCCATTCCTCACCACTCCAGGTGTCCGACAGGCCCTGACAGCTGCCTTTCACCCAGCTAGCAATGGCCAAGAGGAATGGGCGGTCCACTCTGCCAAAGAGGCTTTGGGCAGAATGAACAGGGAACTTAGAAGACAAAATAACACACTATTTGCTATTCTAGCATTCAACCTCCTGCCCATTAACTAACATCATACACCCGCCTACTTCTCTGACTACACCTGCGTGATCTCGGGGGGGAAGAGGTGTTGTGTCTGCATCATGGCAATTACAAGATGTCAATTGAGACTGAAGATGGCCACCATTGGCTGAGGCGTGCAAGCTTATCCGGTGGGAAGATTGCAAGACTCTAATTGGTTACCGGTTTGACAGCTACCATATAAATAGATGTCAAACCAGGAATGTTTTGTTCTTTTGTTTAAAAAGTTGTTCTGTTCATTGCAGAATCGCCTCAGTCATTATTCACCTCAGAAGAGTATTTGATACCTACATTAAGCATGTGGGAAAATACATTATGGTCTGATGAGACCAAGGCTAAACTTTAATTCAAAAAAAGGATGTTTGGCACAAAAACAATACTGTACATCACCAAAAGTACACCATACCCACAGTGAGGCATGGTGGTGGCAATATTATGCTAGTGTATATGTGTGTGTTTTTTCTTGGGCTTTAGTCAAGTTGAATGGGCTTTAGTCAAGTTGAAAATATCAGTCAATTTTGGTATAAAACCTTCAGGCATCTCCTACTAAAGATGAAGATGAATTTCACCTTTCAATGCAGCAGCCCAAAGCATTCCTCCAAATTAACAAAGGAATGGCTTAACTAGAAGAAGATAGAAGTTTTGGAATGGCCCAAACCTGAATCCAATTGAAAATCTATGGGGTCATCTAAATAAGGTTTTGCACGTAGATGGCCTCTCTATCTGACAGATTTGGAGTGCTTTTGCAAGAAAAGTGGGAAAAGATACATGCTGATAGGCTCCAACCCCAGAACACTGTCAAAACATCAAAAAGTGCTTTAACAAGTATTAGTTTAGGGTATGCAGACTTGTGCAATCATGTCATTGTATGTCTCTTGCTATTTTCCCCCTGAACGATTTCAGTTTGTGTTTCAATTGAATTATGCAGTTTATATTTTTCTATATTAAAGGTAAAAAAAAGTTCTGAAGTGGTTTATCTTGATGTGACTTTTTTACATTTAAATATATCTGGCATTTTGACAGGGGTGTGTAAATCTTGTTATCCGCTGTATATAAAGTACATTAAGCTTGGTTAACCAACTGTACTAAATAACTATGCTTGGCATATTTTCAAGATATGCTAAATCATAAACCATAGTTGCAAACCACAATGATTAGTAAACCAAAGATAACACATAAGTACAATGCTATGTAAACCATGTCAATTAAATGAATTCAGATATTCCAAGAATACACTTATTTATATAGACTTTCCATTATTTGATATAACTGTGAGACATTTAAGATGTCTTAAAACACATCTACAGGCAAATATCTCCTTGTTGAGAGATTAAACAGTAATAGAGTAGATAATATCTTCTCTAATTCACTCTTTCATTTCTCTTATATTTCTGGCATGCTTAGCTTTTCTTGAATAGGTCCAGCCAAAACTTTTTCCTATTACAGCAATGTTTTCCTTCCTGGAAAGGATGTTGTTACCTAACTTAGTTTTGAGATTTCTTTTAATTCCATATTTCTTTTATTTTCAGATTTATGATTAAAGTGTACATTAAAATAGACAAATCTAATAGGCTTTATTGGGCAATTGGTCTTCCAAAGACTATCCATCAATAGGGTACAGATCAATGATGGATTTAAAAAAAAATTTAGAATCTATTCTGTAGGTGTGGCCTGTTTTGTGGGAGTGGGCATGTGTGGGTGGGAATGGCTTGGCAGTCATGTGACTAGCTGGAGTGGCTTGGTCATGTGATTAGCTGGGGGTGGCAAACTTGTAAAATGTGATGAAACTCACTAAACAATGCTCTTGCTTAGCAACCACAATTTTGGGCTCAATTGTGGTCATGAGTTCTCTTTCTTTCTTCCTTTTTTTCTTTCTTTCCTTCCTTCCTCTTTCTTTCTTTCCCTTTCCTTCTTTCCCTCCTTTCTTTCCTCCTTCCTTTCTTTCTTGTCTCTCTCTCCCTTCCTCTTTCTTTCTCTTTCTTTCTCTCTTTCTCTTTCTTTCTCTTTCTCTCTCTCTTACTCTTTCTTTCTTTCTTACTTAGGTGGACCTAAGTAGATGTTATGCACCATAAAATATATGGCACCTTACAAAGCTGACCCACCAACTGAGCAACAGACTTTTCACTGCTGGGAAAAAAATATTCCTTGTATTTACATAATGTTCCACCTTTTATAGGCTGTATACACATATTTATTTCCATAAGAGAAGAGAGAGATCAGCTGGCAGAAGTGGGCTGCATTGTTAATCTGAGGGGACAGCCAGTTTTACCTTTCCTTTTCATCCAAGTGGCTGGTGAAATAGTGGTTATTCTGAACTGGTGACGGAAAAGGATGAAGTGAGCCAATATTTTTGTCTCTTGTATCCACGCAATATAAAGGCATTATTGCAGGAGCCTTATTTGTCTGGATAAAAAGAACAGCTTGAGAGGAACAGACATTTTATCAACTCAGGTACCCTATCAGGTTTAATACTGTTTGGACAGAGATAGCTAACTAGCTAGCTAGCTGAGTAGATAGATAATGATAGATAGATAGATAGATAGATAGATTGATAGATAGATAGATAGATAGATAGATAGATAGATAGAGAGATAGAGAGATAGAGAGATAGAGAGATAGAGAGATAGAGAGATAGATATAGAGGAAAGAGGGAGGGAGTTCCATCTTCTGAATCCATTTTCCAGCATGAAAAATATTCTTTGAAATTTTATAATGAATCCAGATAGACTCAAAAATACCTTTGATATTTACAGGGTGGACACCATTCACAATCTTTAATATGTCAATTAGTTGTTATAGTCCATAATCTTATATCCAGAAAGGATCCTGAGATCAATTATATCAATTATATTTCCCCAAAGAGTCTATCCTTCTCCCTCACTCCCTCACTCCCTCACTCCCTCCTTCTCTTTCTCACACACACTCACCCCTAGTCTGGGCACACAGACGATGGCGGTGGTGGTAGAGCTTACTTTAGCCATTCCAGAACTGCTCTGCACCAGGAAGTTCTGTGTGGATGCGTCCGGCAGCAGCGGTGGTTGGGGAGGAGCTTGCCTCTACTCTCTGCCATCCCGGAACTGTGCCACACTGGGGAGTTCTTATGCATGGATGCGCCTGACAGCAGCAGCTGTTGCGGCAGTGGGAGAGCACACCCTACCTTAGTGGGCCCGTTCTCCCAGCAGAATCAACTGCAATGGGGATTTCTTTTTTTTAATATTAAAGTTTTTTATTTTTCCATTTTCATAACATATAATCACATGTATACTATTACATAACCAACATCATATTGTATTATTAAATGTTTACATCAATTCATTTTACCAACAACTCCCAAAAACCAATTATTGGCTCTTCTGCTCTCCATACATCATATTTGTGCTTTATCCATCACTTTCTTCTCCCTCTTTCCTCCCCCTCCCTACCTCCTTTCTTCCCTCTGTCCTTCTCAACTTCCCCTTCCTCTCTCCTTCTCCTCCCTCCCCTTACCACTCATCATTTATCTCCTCCTCTTCTCCCCCCCCCTTTGCCCTCTCTTCTTCCCATACCTTTGTCCTCTATTTCCCACTCTTCATCTCATTTACTTGGTGTATTTTAGTTTCTGATCAAGCTCCCTTTTAAGTTGATGTATTTCTAATTCTATTTCAATATGCATATTTAATTTCCCTCTCTTTTTAATAAAAAAGTGATATAACATAAAAGTATACATATATAGTGATTGTACTTTTAAACCCAACCCCCCCCAACCTAATTTTGGTCGAGATGTAGATCTGGTTACAGTTCCCAGCTATTCTCATCATTATCTTTATATAGTTATACATCCTTACATGCCCCCAATTTGTGATTCTGTCTTTTTATCACAATAGTTTCCCATTGTATGTATATTTCATATTCCCTCTCTTTTTTTCTATACCTTGAATTAGATTACCCTTATTTATCTTTAAATGACAATCTTTGCTGTTCAGTGTTCATTACACTTCCCTTAATGTATTATATAAATTAATAAGTGGTAAACATCTCACTTTGTTCATCATCTTAAAGATTCTATATATGTCCATGTTACATAGATGACCCATGCTTAGTTGTCCTTCTATTGTCATTCACTCAATTTGCAACTCAATTTAATTATCATGTTAAAAAGGTAAATCACAGACCTCTGCTTTACAACTCCTTATATCAGTTTCATATTTATCCATATTCCATATATTTTAACTTTTATTTAGCTATCTTTCCATTATCATGTTCAAACAGATAGCAACTCCATTTTATTATCATATTTTAGAATAATGGATTCTGTACAGATGCCTCTGGCAATGGTGTGCTCGGTATCAGGAAGATTCGGTGCCCCTTCCTTCAAGCGGTGGTCCCTTCAAGTGGGACCCAAATCGGGCATGAGGTGGGCAAGGGGCATCTGCCATGTCATATTTCAGTCACCCAGGGCAGCCTCGACCCCTGCCTTCCTGCTGCCTCCAGCCCCCACATCTGCTGGGCAGTTGCTCCTTGACATCCCATTAGTCCTTTCTCATGGAGATCCTTCCTGGCTGGGAGCAACATTCTGCCCCAGAGAGTTTGGTGGCAATGGGGAAATGGAGCCTCCAAGCTGGCAAAACAGACATTTTCACAGTGGTGGCTGAAGCACAATCCTCCATTGTTGAATCTGAATCCAGCGCAGCGGTGGGACACTTGCCATCACTGAGAGCATCATTGCAGCCGCTTCTTGCCATCACCACCACGCCGGATTCAGCAAAATTGGCTCCAGCAGCAACGGGACATACTTGGGAAAGGGAGAGATGGAACTGACTGCCCGTGATTGTGCGTCAGCCGCCACTGTGAAAATGTCTGTTTTGCCAGCTTGGAGGCTGCCAAACAAGCCTCCATTTCCCCGTCGCTGCTGAACAGTCCGTGCCCTCCTCTATGGATTGATGCTGCAGGAGGGAAGGAAAGAAGCAAGTGTTGGGAAGAACCTTCCCTCCCTCTCCAGAGAGCCCATGCCGGGAGACAGGAGGGAGGCAGGCTGGTTTGAATGCAGTGAGTGGGCAGTTTGGGGCCAGTACCTCTCCTTCGCTGGTTCAGGCAGGTGGAGAAAGAAAGGAGGCATGTGATAAAGCACCCCCACCACCAAGGGCGAAGGGGAGCATCTTGGCTATCGCGCATCTCTTTCTTTCTCTGCCTGCCCAAACCAGGCTGCCTCCTCTCACCCCACATGGGCTCTCTGAAGGAGGAGGGACAGCAGGCTATTCTTTTTTTCACCAGTATGGGGGCGTAGTCTCAACCCCTGCCTTCCTGCTGCCTCCAGTCAGCCCCGCGCAATCTCCCTGCCACACCACCGACCTAGGGAAACTCCCAGCTACAGTTGGTATTCTCCTAGTGATCCTTCCTGGCTGTGCCACCAGAACAGTCAGATGGTGGCGGCGTACAGGCTGCTAACCCAGGGCCCGCCTGGACATCCAGACAGGAAGTATGGTCAGGAGAAAGCCAACTGCTGCGGGTAACAGGGCACAAAGGAGCAGCCGCCCAGCAGCTGCTGCATCCCATTGCAGTTGCTCAGGGTGGCCTCGATGTCCCACCTCCCTGCTGCCTCCAGCTCTGCGCAACCTCCCTGCCAACCCACTGACCTCAGAACACTCTGCTGGACAGTCTCTCCTTCGCATCCTGTTGCTGACTGCAGTTGCATCCAGGCAGGAGCTACACCCCCAGAGTGGTCACATGGCAGTGGCTTATGGGCTGCTGACCATCCCATGGCCCACCTGGTTGCTTCTGGAGGGGACATGTGGATGGGCAGCATTGCCGTCCCCCCTCCCCGGCCACCTGCAGCCTTGGCTGGGTGGGCAAAGGAAGTGGGTGAGTGGGGCAAACATGGTGTGGACGGGTGGGGTGAATGAGTGGCAACTGGGCAAGCGGGGCGAGTGAGCGGGAGGGGCAGGCCAGGGGAGGGAGCGTTCTGGTACGGGGCCTCCAGAAGATCAGGTACGGGAAGGCACACTAAATTTCACACCTGTATCGGTGCATACCGGCTGAAATCCACCCCTAGTACAGATCTTCTGTTTCAGCAAGTCAGTGTTAACTATTTTTCTAAAGTAACAGTTGGACTTTACTTCTACAAATAAAAGCATGAAATACATAATACAAGATATACATAGTCCCTGCATTAAATTTCTGTTCTAGGTGGTGAAATGAGCAAGAATGCATCTTTAAAGCAGAGCTGATTCTGTGGTCTCACTTCCTACTTTATATCTTCCTTCCATTGAAAAATAAACAAGCATCTTGGTTGTAATAAATGTATTAGTGTGCATTTCAGAACAGAAGTTAGGAATGAAAAATCTATTTTCCAAAGTGAGTCTGACTTTCATTCAGCTTAAAGAAGTAGCCAAATGATATGACTTTCACAGGAGACATCAGCACTTATTTTATCAATGCTAATTCATGCTTGAACATTTAGAGCTAAGGAAATATTTTAATCCTGAATGTATAGTGTTCAAGAAAATGCTTACATATTTTGCAAAAGTCATTTGTTCTTAGTTATCCTATCATTATGCAGCTGCATGATAATGTTGGATACGATGATATAGAAATGTGTTGGTCAATTGCTGGTACCTCTGTTCTAGAACACATTCTCATAGTGGTCTTATTAGTGCCTTATTTAAATCAACAGTGTATTTATGGTAGCCTTCAGAATTCTTTTCAATTCAAAGTGATTCTATAGCAAAGAAGTTGACCTAAAAATTTCCAAAAATGAAAGTTTGAAAGTGAAAAATTCTCATCAGTAGGAAATCAACTGAGAATAGAATGCTTAATAATAATCATGTCTAAGTGCTGGCGAGGGATCTGTATAATTAGACAAACAGTTTATAGAATATTTCATTATACAGCATTTGACTCAGTGATCCCATATTTATTCATGAGCACTTTTTAAGTACATAAGAACCTCATTAAATCAACCTAGGAAAGTGTTGATTTTTTTAAAAATCACATTACAATTGGTATATAATAAAATCCTTGCAATACAAGTTGCAATTAGTAGAGATTAATGAATGCTAAATTGCAATAGAATTCCTATAGAACATCACATTACTGTATATGCACATTAACACCAAGTTCATTCTGAAAAATATTATTACAAGAAGTTCTACCAAAATTAGGGAGGAATTAATAACTGTCACAGTGATTATGTCTTTAATATAAACTGTTACCACCCATTTAGTCTTCAGAAAAATGACTTAAGCAGCCTACTAAAACTGCTAGTTATGCTGCCTGTATATTGCTGTGCATTATTACTATTCTATCAAGGGACCCGCTTTGAGAATCAAGAGTATAAAAAGGAGCCTCATAAAGTTTTTCCTAGTTTATAGCATTACATTTAGGAAGGAGCTACTTATCATCCACTTTACAAATTAAAAATAATATAATGTAATGCTTGTGCAGAAATAACAATAAATACCATCAGGACATTGAAGTTGCTTTCTTTTACTCTGGGCTAAAGCATCCCACTAATCACACCTGAGGGCTAATTTTAGGACAAGATTGAAAAAAAAATTCATTACAGTGATGGCCCCGCCATTAATGAATGGAGCTGTTCATTCACTGACAGAGTCAGATAGCTTTTCCATAACCATTGATGTGACTTTTACATAGTCAAGAAAGTACTTGATATATTTAGTTACAGTAGCATTAATATTCAGGTGATACCATTATATCTGAAATAACTCGTGCAATTAGCTTTTCCTAATAAGACTATGAATGGAGGTGTCAGGCCCGCAGCCAGGTTCCTTTTGCGATCTTTGGCCTGCCACACTTCTATCTATGTTTCTATAGCAGGGAAAAGGGAGGGGGCTAGTAAGGAATAGGATGTGATGTAAACAAAATAAAATTCTTTTTAGATTGCCAAGGTCATCCTTTGTCTTTGCATCTCTGTACCTGACCGGAACTGGATGGGTAGAACTGCCAGCATGACAGTGAAAGATTGTACCCTGTGATGGACTTGTGGGTTTGGGGGCAAGATCTTGAGCTTTCAACTCGGTGGGGAAAACCGGGAAGCTTTCAGATTCGGATTTTCCCAGATGTGCCAACATGACTCTCTTAATAAATTGGAACTTTGAGGAATTCTTTGCCTTGGACTCTGATTTAATTTTGGATGTTATTTGGAACCCTATCTATTTTCCCCATTGCACTGTGCTGCAACACTACAAGTGACATTTCTTTAAGGCAGATTGTCCAATGCATGCACTGGAAATTAACATCAGATCACTGGAACTCAGGCTTCATGTCTTCCAACAGATCACACAACGTATTTGGGTAATATGAGGAGATTGTGATGGCACTCTTTGGATCACAATCTACAAAAGTCCTCCTAGAAAAGGCTTAAACAAAACTAGTTTGGAAGCCATCTACTACAGAAGCCCAGAATTTGTGGGATTGGTGAGCAATTTTGAATTTTAAGTATATATTGTATATGCTTGAAAAATAAACTTTAAGGAGGACATACTAGCTGCCATCTGTCCTAGTTGCCCCATCACTGGACACTCATAGGCATAAAGACATTGTTGATGTTTAGGGTTTTCTTTTAAATATATGCATCAATATATATATGAGAGGTAACACAGGAGTAATTTGTGAGCATACTATAGCTTCCAGGCACCATGCTGAGATGTAGGTTTAAAGGAATTTTCTGAAGAGGAGCAAGATGATCCACATCACCTAAATGAAGTGATTATAAAATTAATTTACTTTTGTTTATGGTATATATGAAAATCAATAGGCTATTTAATTCAATTTGGAAGAAGTTATAAATGGCAATGCAGTTATAGATTCTTAAAGAACTCACATAAATATCCTTATTTATCCTTAGTAAGCCCTTTGTAGTTATAAATAACTGCAGACAATGTAAACAACTATAGACACTATTAACTAACTTTTAAATTGCAAACTTTTGCCAATATGAACAAACCTGACTACACCCAGAATTTGGGAGAAAACAATTTGTTTGAATTGAAAAACACATATTCAGCGCCAACCCTCTTTGCCCTCACCATCCCCAAAGTCCTTTGGACCACACATACAAGACAAGATCTGCATTGCATATATTTTTTAGTGCTTCTTCAACTTGATGACAAAACAGATATATGAACAACCTCTCTGAACATAAACTGTCTGCAACCATGGTAATGTCTGTACTGTACAATAGGACATGAAATTATGTGTACTTATAAAAAATCAGCTATTCTGTATTTCTATCAATTGATTGAGACACTGGTCCTTCTACCCTACTTTCAAACAATCAATATTTAGAACAAGTACTATTATGATAATAATAGTAGAAGAAAGAGAAACAGTTAATAGTCAAAATGACTTGAGTCTAGATGTCCAAGTGTTCTTTTTTACAACCTCTGAAGTGAAAAAAAACCCAAAACAAAATGGAACAACTACTATGAGATTTGTAATACATTCACAGCACAGCACACTAAATCAACCAAAGGAGATGTGGAGCCTAAGGATGTGTCAGGCAGAATTAAAGTTTCTAAAATTCCTAAAGAAGGGAGTTGATGACACAGTATGCTATCTGGAAATTATGGAAGTTGTGCTTCATATATCTTTGAAAAGTACCAATTTAGAAAACATTGTGCACAACTGCGTTTAATAGGGGATCACTTCTGGTGCTTTTTCTGTCTCCTGATTCAGAATAAATACAAACTGGTCCTGTTACACTGAAAATGCATTATATGATTTGCATGTTGCCATACCCCATCATAAATAAATTATATTTTTCCTGGCAGAAATGTATATTGTATCCAATATTAATAGCAAATTTTTAGAGTAGAACTCCTGATTTCCCATAAGAGAGAGTAACACCTGATCTTCCACAATACATAATACTGGATATTTCAAACTTTCATTCCCAGAAATGCTATCTTGGTAATTCCTACTGCCACCACCTGTCTGTTTTTCATAGATAGATCACCTAATGCTTTTTCTAACACTAGTGGTGACACAGATAAAGATCTCACTACTTATGCTATTTTTCTGGTGATTTAAAAGTAAAAGTAAACATGGAAACTATTTCAATAATGTTTAATACCATAAATCAAGGGTGAAATTCAGCAGGTTCTGACAGGTTCTCGAGAACTTGGCAGTGGAAATTTTGAGTAGTTTGGAGAACCGGCAAATATCATCTCTGGCTGGAATGGGGAGGGAATGGGGATTTTGCAGTATCCTTCCTCTGCCATGCCCACCAAACCACACCCATAGAACCAGTAATTAAAAAAAATGAATTTCACCATCACCATCAATGTAGAGTAGATCTGTGTGATCAGTGGTTTCAACTCTTCCTGTGCTTCTTGAGAAATAAACAAACTCATCAAAGACAAACTATATCAAGCTTTATTAGGAAATAAGCTTTTAACCGCCCTTTTAATTTTAAACTCTCAAACTAAAAAAAGTAAATATAATGTTCCAAGCAGATGGTCATGGATTGCAACAACAGAGAGAATTCTGCCTGAAAATGTTCATGTGCAAGAGACAGGATGGCAAAATTAGAAATTTGATTTCTATAAAACTTTAAAATAAATTAAGAATTTAATGCAGCCTACAGATTTGGGCTCTTCCAAAGCAAATATTCTACTGCGTCGTTTACTCATTTGCTGATCAATGAACAAAATTAAATGACTGATTGACTTTATGTACTTGAACTTTATCTAGTATTTTGGGGAGTCTATTTAATCAGACACTTCTACAGAGATATAAATATCCACTTCTTCCAATCTCTCACTCCAGGCTAGTCCCAGTTCAACTATATTTTGTTCCTTTTTAAAAAAAACTTCTACCTCTAGTTTAAAAAGGGGGAGGGGCAGGCAAAAATGAACTCTGCATGTGAAAACTCAGCCATTGGGGGAAGAATGACTCCTGGCATATGTTTTTCTGGATGTGAATGTCAGAATGTGGAACTTGCATATTTATTGAAATATCTGAGGAAACAGAGGTGAGAAAAAGCTTAAAAGAATAACTACAAAATGAAAGGAGGGGAAGTTTATAGACAGCAATGACTGACATTTTAAATACATTCATACAATCACAAGCTTTTTTCAACCTATCTTTGTAATACAGATTGACAGCTCTTTTAATATGAAATAAATCAGTCAGGATAAGGAATATTTGCAAAAAACATACAGATTGAGTGTTGATTGACATAACCCTTCTGAAATATGTTCTGTTTGCATTTCATTTCTAACAGCTAACTGAAAGGATGTCATATGTTCTGAAATATTTCAAATGTTTTAAACCTAGTGAACAATCATCAACTGTTTTTATTGGTTCTGCAGTAGCGACAGCCCTGCAGTTTGCACCCAAGACAATGCTGAAAAAGAAAATTTTCAAAGACGCTTGGCAATTCCTTCCTTCCTTCCTTCCTTCCTTCCTTCCTTCCTTCCTTCCTTCCTTCCTTCTTTCCTTCCAAATTCTAGACTATTGTCCACAGATGTATTTCTAAAATATAGAATGCCTTTCCATATAAGCATGATACAACATTGGGCTAATAGTAACCGAGCTTCATCTATACCTTTCACAACCTATAAAACTAGCATTTACAAAATCACAACTGATAATGGAACATAATATGATTTTAAATGCAATACAAATGTGTCCCATCCATACCATTACTGACCCGAAATTACCCTGAAATCATGCTAACTCTGCTATAAGGCAATAGCATCATAAACTTTCTCCTTGTGCTTCATAGACTCTTCTATATCTGTCCCTTGCTTCAAACAAAAATATGTTACATTTCATTTAAACAGGAGAATTAAATGATTTAAAAGCAAAATATATCTATGGAATTTTTAGTCTATTCTTTGAAAAGCAATGTCATCTGATCCTGTTGCTAGGATTTGTGAGCTGAATCCATTAATGAATAATAGATTTATTTGTATGTGTGTGTAACACTGAACCTGAATTTAAATTTCCCAGACTTAAAGCAGCTATTATCTTTTGTCCCCAAATGTTAGGCGTAAACAGAAATGAATCTATTCAGCCTACAATTTCCATCTGATAGATTGACTTTGAACCACAGATATCATGATTGAAATGTCAAACTTTATTTTTTGTCTTTCTTGCTTCTCTACTTTTCTCTAAATTTCTCTGTTTTGGCTTTGGTTTGTAACCCCTTGTCTGATAAAGAATTTTGTTCGATGCTCTTTTGGTTGATTCTAATATATTATTCTAATATATTCTAATATCTAATATATATATTATATTATATTATATTATATTATATTATATTATATATGTGTGTGTGTGTGTGTGTGTGTGTGTGTGTGTGTGTGTGTAGGTCTCTAGTTGTTCGGGTTTTCTCCCGCGTAGAATTGGAGATCTCCAATTCTACGTGGGAGAAAACCCGAACAACTAGAGACCTACATACTAACACCCGCGAAAACCTCAGAAAACATATATATATATATATATATATATATATATATACTTAAAGTCACAACCCCTGGTATGCCCAAGTCTCTTGTGACGAGCCTAATGACAGAGAGTGGAAGTGTGACCTTCCTTCCATACTTGGGCATACCAGGGGTTGTGACTTTAAGTATATACCTCCCACCCTGGCTGGCTGATAAAGGAGTCGTTCTCTGTAGCTCAAATGGTTAACTCCCTGCCTGGGAGGCAATGGAGCACAGGTTCGATTCCCAAACTTGGGTATGGCTAGCTGATGAGAGCTAAATAGCTTGAAATAGATCTATACTAGTCTCCCTTTATTTATTTATTTATCAGCATAAATATAACATATATATATATATATACACACATACATACACACATACATACATACATACATACAGGCATTATATATATAGGCATTATATATATATATTTGTGCATACCAGGGGTTGTGACTTTAAATATATATCTTTCTCCCTGGCTCAGCTGATAAGGAGAAGAACTCTGTGGCTTAATGGTTAACACATCTGCCTAAAATACAGCACAGGTTCTAATCCCAGTAAGGGTATGGCTAGCTAGCTGATGAGACCTAAATAGCTTGAAATAGATCTATACTAGTCTCCCTTTATTTATTTATCAGCACAAATACAACATATATATAGAATATATATATATAGAATGGAAGTAATGATCTTCCTCCCATATTTGGGCATACCAGGGGTTGTGACTATACATACATACATACATACATATACATATACATACACACACACACACACACACACACACACACACACACACACATACTGTAGTAATTGTCTCTGTTTTGGCAGGACTAGTCTGTATGATTCCTGACCAGGTTATAAATTGGATTTAATCTGCAACTATTTATCTTTGGCTAAAAGTATCAAAGGTTTTTATATTGCTATAATTACAATATCATAATTCTTATGTTAGTTTATTCTTAAAATCAAGACACCACAGATGACATCATTATAATATCCATTTAAAAAATAACAAAGCAAAGATACTCCATCTTAGCCATTACCACTTAGCAGCGGTTGAAAATAAAATACAGTATCTCCATTTCACTTTAATTAATGTTAGGAATCCTTCTTTGGAGACTTCTGTCAATATCAAAGCAATGCCCATCTTTCTCCAGTAGGCCAAAAGAAACAGATTGGGATTAAGTTCACTATACTACCCTCTTGGTTTTCACACCAAGGACAAGAAACTATGTTGTGTTTCTCTTACCTGATGCATTTGAAATGCAAAGACTCGCTGCTTAGGGCCAGAAGGCAGTATTTGGATTCATAGTATGGTTCCACAAAAGTCATTGGATTTTAAAGGTAGTACCCTGGAGTGCTAAAACACCATTGTGGCTTGCATCAAACCTACCTTAATGTTGGAAATATGGTACAGTTGGGAAATAGCTATGATTTAATGTACTTCCAAGTACTACAGGGCACTTTCCTTAAAGAAACTGCTGTAAATTATTTGTGGCTAATTCCATTCTGGATGGAGGGCATGCTATGTTCCCCAGTACAAGAGTCTCACTTGTATCTAATAATTGTTATATCTTCTCTGAAAATTTACTGCCGATGTCTCAATTTTAACAATTTAAATAACAAGCTTAACCAAGTGGAACCGGGCAAAGGCAGGCTGGTTCCCTTGATGAAAGCAGGACAACTCTTGTGTCTGAGCCCATTTATACTTTGACATGAGCAGTGACACACAGAGATGAAATCTGTTTAAAGCTGCTGCTTTCTCAGCACAATGACAGCTTCTGAGTGTAAAGAAAAACTGTTTTACAAGAGGGCATACCTGTTAGCTTTAGTTAGGGAGAATGTGCTTGGGAGGGGAAGATGAGAAGCTGTGAAATTACAACAGGCCTGTATGCACTGTGCAGGCATGCAAAACAGATGCCTGATTCATAATCTGGAACACCCTGGAGGAATGTATTTTCTCCAGCAGAAAACTTTGGGAGCATTCATGGGTACAACCTGATTTAGTAATACCTTTCATGTTAACTATTTGAGAAAAGAGCTTTGAATGCCATTTTATAGACTGTAATATTCTTTTGGGGATGCAGAGTTACAGGCAATAGTGAGATTCTAATCTGCATCCAACACTGAACTCAGACCCATAGCTCTTGCCTAGATACAATGCCTATTAAAGAAAATTGCATTATCTACAGCAAGTGTGGAGGAAACATTGCTGGATATCTAAATGGAAATTCACTTTCTATGCTTTTAATTCTATTTAGTAATATAGAATTTCCAAAGATAATAGGGAAATTCACGAATGCGCCTTCTGATAAACTGGTATGTCACGATTGCTGAAGCTCATTCTAATAATCACTGTGCAAGTCTCTCCATACTGCATCCAGTTTTGGTCACCACGATGTAAAAACAAAAATTGAGACTCTAGAAAGAGTGCAGAGGAGAGCAACAAAAATGATTAGGGGACTGGAGACTAAAACATATAAAGAACAGTTGCTGGAATTGGGTGTATCTAATTTAATGAAAAGACAGACTAAAGGTGACCTGATAGCAGTGTTCCATAAAGAACACTGCCATAAAGAAGAGAGAGTTAAGCTATTCTCCAAAGCACCTGAAGGCAGGACAAGAAGCAATGAATAGAAACTAATCAAGGAGAGAAGCAACCTAGAACTAAGGTAAAATTCCTGACAGTTAGAACAAGTAATCAGTAGAACAACTTGCCACCAGAAGTTGTGAATATTCTAACGCTGGAAATTTAAAGAGATTAATAAATCTCTTCTTAAAATATCTTTGTCTAAATGGTATAGGATTCCTTCCTTGACCAGGGATCTCCAAGGTCCCTTCCAACTCTGTTATTCTGCCCATCATCTTGCTGCTACCAATATGGAGGCTAAAACTCAGTAGGAAGTGAAAGATTAAGCCGTAACAATTAAAAAAGAGGGAAACAATATAACACATAGCCAGCGGTCATGGTGAAATAATTCAGTAACTTCTGAAATTTATATATAGCATCAAGTGCTAGTTGCATATAGGAGTACATTGATTCCAACTTGACAGAAAGAGTTTAAAGAAATTTGCTTTGAATCCAGAAGCATTGGATAACAAGCCAGTTGTTAACTTTCTTTCACCATGCTTGCATAAATGGTTTCCAAATCCATTTCAATCTGGCTTGAGTCCAGACTTTGAGATGCAATCTTCCTTAGTTGTTTACTGGGATGATTCTGGTGATAATCATTGATTCCTCAGAGGCTTTTGATATCACCAGCTATATTATTCTTAGCTGACTGATTCTGATTCTGTTGTTACTTAAACAACTACTTTTATAGGCATATGGTGGGGCTTATAGATCTGTTTTATTGCAGTTGAATTCAGAGATCATTCAGGGCTCAATTTTATGCCCCATGTTCTTAATACAAAATATTGGGGGAAATTGTCTAAGTATATGGCCTAAGTCATGAGCAATAAGCTGATCATATCCAGCTTTATCTGTCCTTTAGTCTAATACAGATAGATGTCCAAAATTATAACCCAAAGAGGGTAGACTGGATCGAGGCAAATACTATGGGCCTAGGTTCATCAATTCCATGCTCTGGTAACTATTTATCTAGACTAATGCAATAAACTGTTCCTGGGTTATTCTGCAATGTATGGTTTCAAAAGTGGTGACTTTGGCCTGTTGATTTATTTTTATTCTATTTTACTCTGGACCAGCGTATCTCAAGGAATCTTTATATCCTTATATGGCTGTTCACTCCCGTGACCCGTCAAAAGCGCGGACGGCAAAAGCGCGATCGACAAAATCGCGCCTTTGACGTCATCACAGCGCGACGAAAAAGATCGAAAAATTCAAATAAAAATTAATAAAAATTAAATTAAAGCAAGCCGATTCACATAAAGGTAAGGGTTAGGTTTAGGGTTAGGGTTAGGGTTAGGTTAAGGGTTAGGGTTAGCTTTAGAGCGTTAGCGTTAGCGTTAGGGTTAGGTTAAGGGCTAGCGTTAGGTTTTTCGTTACTTTAACGGTTAGGTTTAGGGTTAGGTTTAGGGTTACGTTAAGAGTTAGGTTTAGGGTTAGGTTTAGGGTTAGGTTTGGGGGGCTTAGGGTAAGGTTTTCGCTTTATTTTTACATTTTTCGAACTTTTTCGTCGCGCTGTGATGACGTCACAGCGCGCTTTTGTCGAGCGCGATTTTGTCCTACGCACTTTTGTGGTGGAACCGTTCACTCCATTCATTGTATCCATAAAATCAAGGGAAATAAGGAAAGGGACTCCAAGGCAGAAGTCTATCTTCATTGCAGGTTCTGCTTGCGTGATGCCCCTATCGAAAAGAAAGGCTGGAGACAATAACGAGTCTTTTCAGTGCCAATGATATTCCTCTTGTCTCAGACATTTCTACTATTTTATACCCAGTTTGATTCTATGTGTCCTTCTATAGCAAAATAGTAAATATTTTGTTTTTTCTCTGCCACTTATTTATTAATTGCATTTCATTTTTATTGGATTTGTAGTTTTTACAATATATATTGTAGGTGATATTTTATACTTTTAAAAATCCTTTTATTCTAGTAATCTATTTAAAACAATTTACCACATACAAAATCTTAATTTTTACTTATATTGGCAAAAGCTAACCATAGTATAATCATTCCTTTTTATTATTTCTCTTCAAGAATATGTAGTGAGTTCCAAATTGGCAGAATAAGCAAGTGAACATCTGGAGTTAGCAAAGCAATCTGTCTACCTGTGTGATGGAGGGAGGGAATTCCTTTTTTGGTTAAATATTAATCTCAAATGGAAAAGGTTCTTTATACCATTTAATTCTACAAATGCTCACAGATGCCCATTTCAAGAGCTCAGAGACAGGTACCATCCAAGGTCAAACTGATTTCACTAAGTAGTTATATTTGGCACAGATGAAAGCTCACCAGTTTTGTCAGCTGTCAAAGAAAATGCAACCACCTTGCCAACTTCAGGAAAGCTGCCATAAGCACCTTGCAAAACGCGAAGGCTCAGCTAGGCAGAAAAAAGGAAACAGATGTAACAGATGGCTGGTTGGATCTCCCTGTTAGTTCTCTTCTATCATGAAATAAAAGTGCCTCCGTGTATTCAGACCACAAAGAGACATTGTTTCAAGCAAAAGAAGGCATAGTTTTAAAAGTTGCATGCCCACTAAATATTCCTTGTGAAGTAACCAGAAGCAATTAATTCAAAAGCAGGATGTGCCATCACTTTCTCTGTTCTTATAAAGAAAGGAAACAGAAGCATTCAGCCTTTGAACACTAAATATATTCTTTACATAGGACATAGAAAGGTCTATTCCTTGATCAACAAATATCTAAATTATTCTGACAGAACTTTCAGTTCCCAGTTCATTTAATCACACATACACCCTTACTTGATATATAGTTCAGTGTTTAGGGAGAAATTGAGAAGTTCTTGACAAATAAGGATTACAGTAAAACATTGAGTTAGCAGACCGTTGGAAGGAAAGAAATATTCATTAAACTGGAATGTCTGCTAAATCCTGATTTACATTACTGCAGACATTTAGATCATTTAATTACATAATTGACATATTTATATTATTCGAGTCAGTTACATAATGATGTAAATTGATGTACAGTAGATTTCATAACAATGTCAATTAAGCAATGAGGCAGATGGTATCAATTGTCCAAACTGCTTCAGAAATAGTGAACTTTGTTTTTTGTTTTGCATGGAACTAACTAAGATATCAATGTCAGGATATGTTGTGTGTCCAATCACACTTGGCCAATAAAGCTATTCTATTCTATTCTAGTACAGAATAGAAGCAGATTAGAAGGAAAAGTTTTCCCTTCCTTGTAGTCACATTTAATAGTTCTACATATATAAATGATATTATTGTAATCTGGAAAATCTTTAAAAAATTGATACACTTTAAATCAGGGATTGCTAATAAATGTTCATCAGCAAAATAATTAATCTTTTTGGGATATTTCTTCTGATACTACTATATGATGTAAAATGAAGCTGCTGACATAATATTTCTAAAAGTTTCATTGTATTATTTTAGATCTCATAGATTCTTGCTTTCCAATTTCTGAGAGATGTACCAGCTTTACAAATTTGAAGAAGCCAAATACAAATGACAGTTTTAAATGTGATTAATAAAGCAGTTTTTAAAAGAAACATAACAACTATTTGCATAAAATAAAACAAAATTATGATAATACCAATCTAGTCCACATTAGATATCTTCATAAGTCTTAGAGAATGTCAAAATGTCATGGATTTGACTCTGAATTTCAAGTTCATAGTTAAAATATATGGCCCATTTTCTGTTTAGAGTTCAAAGTTGCACAAAGTTGCACCTTATTTTTTTTAAATAAAAAATACATAATTTTAAAAAGCAACATATCCACTTGGGTGAGCCACATAAATAATGAACAAATATTAAAAAAATCTTAAATACTCTAACCCTACAACTGAAAAATTAAAAAAATAACCAAAAAAATGGCCTGGAAAATTTTTAAATGCACAGAGAAAATTTGTGTTCTCTAAACATGCTGAGATTTTTAAAAAACAGAGTTTTAGGTAAAAGATCTAAAAACAAAATTCCTGGGAAAAGCAATTCATAATCATGCTGCTGCTGACATTGCAAAAGTCATATCTAATCTTACATAAAGATTGAACTGAGAGCATCTCTTTTGTTAATCATAATTAGCAAACAATGTTTAGAGAAATAAGTTTTTGAGATTATCAGTCCCATTTTTTTTACAGTTTGAATTCTGAAACCCATTTCATATTGAATATGGATGAAGAGGGCTAATTTTGGGGTTACATATTCTTATTTTGGGGTTCCAAGTGATAATTAAAGATGGCTACTATGGTTCAGCAACAAATTAGCAGAATATGAATAAATGAGACAGCATTATCTTGTCTCAAAACAAAAGTTGCACTTGGGTAATTAGACACAACTGGTAAGGGCCGCTTTTTATGAATATCCAAAAAAAGTGTAAAATAAGACTAAGAATTATTTTCAGATTTGACATCTTTAAAGACTGAATGAACCATCTACAGTAATCTTGATTATCTTTCTCAAGCAGCCAAAATTTTCAGATTTGACATCTTTAAAGACTGAATGAACCATCTACAGTAATCTTGATTATCTTTCTCAAGCAGCCAAAATATTTGATCAATAATATCTCTATCTTATATGCATTATATTTCAGTTTGTAGATCCTGTCCATTCCTAAAGTACTTCTAAACACAATTGTGTATCTCCTTCCTTTAAATCCGATGCTGCAAATGAATACATAATGAGTACTATTTATATTGTCATCACATGAGAAATAAAGCAAAACTATCTGAACCCAAAAGTAATGTGACATCACTTAAGGATAACAATCCCCTGGTGCTGCAGAAGAGTAAAAAGAATGGCACTTGCATAGCATGCTGAAATTCCCACACCATTCAGTGGACAGATGGTGACATCTTTAGTGGCAAGCCATTTACTACATTGCCATAAGAGAATAAGAAATGGTGCTATGGTTATAATACCTCTAGCTGCCAGCCTCCACTACTCTCTCAACCCTGTATATCAAGGACATGGTTATGGAACAAATATCTCTTCACACCATCTCCCAGGTCTTATAATCTTTTGTTAGTGGGAAAGAAACATATTTTAATGCAATCATGTGAATTTTCAGAAGCATTTTTGTAAGAAATATTATAATATCATAATTGTAATTTCTGAGAATCTTAAAAGCATTTTGTCATCAAATTTTCCCAACCTTCTTCAGTGTACTGCCTCTGCTTATTAGCACAGGACTCTTTTAAGATTTCTTTACCATTTAAATTCCATTAGGGTAAATTATTGCCCACTATGCTAATGTAAATGTGAGAAAGATGTATTTCATGCCCTCTGTGTCATCAGTCAAATCTCAATGGGACTTCAACCAGGATTGCTTGTGTGAGTAACTCCTCATCAGTGTAAGAGGGTCATAATTTTTAAATGTAGCTACTGTTTATAAAGATTTATCATCGTGCCAAGAAAAGACGCATTCTGTTAAAGTCCTAAGCAGCTATTTATTCCCCAAACCAAATCTTCTTTTCAAGCTGTCCCACTTCTCTTTCATAAAACTTTAGACCAAATGAATGGAGCTACTCTAGAAGCGAATACATGCTTTATGTTAAACACAAATCAGTGCAGCTTGAAGAATCTGAACTTTTTCAATTACTTACCCAAACTGAATTGAAAAATATGTATTTTTGACAAGGAAATGTTTAAAAAAAATGTTTCTATGTAATATTAGCACACTGAATTTGTGCAGGTTTTAAAAAAGGTACAGGTAGTTCTCATTTAATAACAGTAATTGGGATCAGAATTTCTGTCACTAGACAATACGGTTGGAAAGCATGACATCCTGTAACTTCCCCACTTAGCGACAGAAATTCAGGCACTTATGGTTGTCATTGCTAATCAAATTGTTATGGGTCATTAAGCAAAGAAGTCACAGTCACCATTTTCAACTTTTTGCTGGTTCACCCATTGACTTTTGTTGTAGAAAAGCGTCAAAGAAGACTGCAAATGACAATCACATGACTGTGGGACTCTGTGACTGTCTTAAGTATAAAGTCTGGTCATAGATTCCATCATTTTAATTTCCAATAATCACTGGGAGAGAGATCATTAAGTGAAGGCCACTTTCACATTTTCACATTTCAATTTAGATTTTTACAAGCGTTCAGTATTTTACAATCTTATATCCATCAACAGTAGCCAGTGAACAGCACCATAGCATACTTCTCTGCAACATTAGTATTTTATACCACAACTTTTTCTGATAGCCTGGGGATTGGCGTTTTCTAGAGATGATGTAGAAGCACTTTTATGCTCTTAAAGATATTCAGTTCCTTTGGAGGGGGGAGAGAAAAAAAGACATTTTAATAAGGTTTCTTTGGTAAGATGCTATATGTTTTAAAACATTCTAAACTGAACAAAGTTATTTTATATTACTGTTATAGGAACAGAATTTTAATGTGAAAAAATAATAGCATAAACCAGGTGTGTCCAACTCCTCAACCACAGGCCACATGAGGCTCCAATGGTAACGCAGCCCACTTTTATAATAAAAGATATATAAAATAAAATAAATTTTATTTTATTATTAAAATATTATTGTTATTTATGTACATTAACTATTTTATATATATATTATTGTGGCCCAAGAAATATATGTGGCCCAAGATACCTTAACTCAGTATAGTCCAGGCAAGCCAAAATATTAGGCATCCATGATATGAACCCAAATCAAATATTGAAATATATACATCAGCAACAATAACAGCTTATTTTTTAAAGAAATAAATTATTTTTGTGAAAGATGTTGTAGTCAACCATGACCTGGATGACTAAGAATCTCCATAGATATTTCCCACTAGCAGAATATTTGCCATTTCTCTTGCTGAAAGTAGTTCGCTGCTAAAAGTTTTCTGACTATATATTTTGGATAGGTTGAGAATGCTGTTCTTCTACTAGAGAAAGCCTCTTCTGCTCAAACAGTGGAAATTTGAGACCTTATGTGCTCCAGTAGTTCTTTATCATGGCTATCCAATGAACCACAAAAGGAAGCAAGGAAGAATAAAAACAACAAAGAGAAAGTGCTAACAGAGTAGTATTTCTTGTTGACAATTATTTTTCACTATTAAATTTGGGGCAAATCTTAAGTCTTCCTAAAATGTGACCATGGAGGTTGTTCACTAGCTTTAAAACTGCTGATCGACTAAGTCTATTCAGGACTCAAGCCATGTGGTCCTGTCCACCATTAAACCATCTTTCCAAGCAGCCTCCATGTCTCCAGTGTCTTTTTCCCCACTTGGAACTTAACCCAAAAGGACATTTCTTTCAACAGTCTTAAACCTGAATATTCAAATTCTATTACAGACCTCATTTTAACTATTAAAACCCCCAGTGAGAATTTATCTTTTTTTTCATTATCTTAGTCATGTAGCTTTTGTTCTTTAAAAGTATCAGCATGGATGTTTTCTATTTTTACCTGTGCATTTAAATTTAATGACTACAATATTTTTGGGGGGGTGCTTTGTTCTTTCATATTAAGTATCCTGTTATTCAGTATTTTATTCTCATTAGGATCATGCTTGTCACATGTTTTTGCCAGAGACATTCATCACCAAGGTCAAAGGTGAATTTCATGATCTATTACGCTCCAAAGAGCCTAATGAAAAGTCACATAATTATCCAATTTTAAGAGAAGAATGCAAAAGAAGAAGAGGGCGATGACACTTACTATAATTTAAATTGTTTTGTTTCCCTGAAGCAAAATTCAGTATCTGATTGACAGGACATAATGATAATTCCTATTGATATGCTGATGTTAATTGTGTGGAGATATTTAATAGGCCTTTTTATTCCTGAAGTAAAATGTCTGCTCTTAACCTGCACCTGAACCTGATTTTTGATTCAGTCAGAGGATGAGGCAAAGATACAGATAAGTGAGCACGAGTGGATTTTCAGTCTTGTGTAGCAGAATGAAAATTGGAATCTTCAGATTCTATTAAGGGAACAATTCTGTCCTCGCTCGCACTTTTCTAAATTATACTATATATGATACTAAGTCACAGTGTGCGGGAGTTTCCACAGAGGGAAATTACCATGACTTTACTAGGGCTTGAAATGGTGTGTAGATAGTTTTCTTCAGTGGAAAAGGTGGCATCAAGCAGTTTACAATAGAGTCATGTATAAATTAGATTGAAACCAGTGTGCCTTAAGAGGCTGCAGGCCATTTATGAGTATCTCCATAAAGAAGGGGAGAAACAACACGGGGGTGGGGGTGGGGGGAGGAAACTACAGAAGAACGCAAAATAAAACAGATTAAAGCTGCAAATAATTACCTAATTTATGAAAGTGTATAGTCCTAAACAGTAATGGGATTCAAATAATTTAACAACCAGTTCTCTGCCCTAATGATTTCTTCCAACAACCAGTTCACCAAACTGCTCAGAAACTTTACAACCGGTTCTTCCAAAGTGGTGCAAACTGGCTGAATCCCATCATTAAGTAGTGTTTGCCCAAGTGGAAGCAGGATATATTTAGGGTATTTATAAAAAATACTATTCTTTAGTGCCAGTCATATATGGGAAACAAAACTAGACAACATGTTCCATACTGCTTTGTTTTCTTACATATCAAGTGCACTAGGAATTAATGTAAATCTTGTCTGTTAATTCTTTGTGTATTTAAATATTGTTTCATTCCCTCAAATTTAAGTCTCAGAAAAATACATGTTTTGGAGTGTTTCCCCAATCTATGCTATTTAGCCTGCAACTTGTATAATTACCAGTTATTTTATCCATTTTCAACTACCCTTATAAATTTTCCAAACAACTTTTCTTATTTTTTTAAAATTAAGTGAAATTGGTTCAAATATGTGGCAAGTATCCCAGACGTATACTGCTTTACTTTTTCTGAATAATATTGAGTATGGGTTGTTTTTTTTCAGACTGGCAGATTTTTATCTGTGGTTGTCATCCATGCTCTGGGAATATTTTCTTGGATGAATCAGGATTTAAAAAGGCATAAATGGCAGCTTTCTTCTAAATTCCTCATAAGTACACTTGCATGCATTGAAGCATCATGGAAGCTTTTGATCTGGGCCATAAACCATTAGTAGTAACAGGGTCACAGTGGTTGCATCACTGACCATATATGTCATTCCATTAATTCTTATATCAAGGTTGATGCAGAACGCTTTCAAGTCAGTGGGCATGTTGCCTTTTGGATAGCTTATAATGATAGGCCCAGGAAAAGTACTGGGGTTGTCACAGAAAAATTTGTGAATGGAAGTAAGGAAGATTTGTTCACCAGTTGAAAAAAGAAATGATTATAGATTCTATCTGCAAAAATGGATGGACATTCTTAAATTTAAAGAACATTGTCTTGATTTTTATGGAGTTAAATTTCAAATAAGCTTGAGTTTAGATTTCATTTAAGTTAT
The DNA here is from genome assembly GCF_051295495.1 of Thamnophis sirtalis. NCBI lineage: Eukaryota > Metazoa > Chordata > Lepidosauria > Squamata > Natricidae > Thamnophis > Thamnophis sirtalis. Next base: position 41,579,888 of record NW_028261384.1, on the reverse strand, counting down.
ACATAGAAAAAGATTTTTTTCATGGATATTCAAACTAGAGAGTTGGATTGATTATCTGATTTGGTCTGCATAAATCTGGAAAACAATCAAATAAAAGCAATGATTATGACTAAGGAGTGAATATTTTTCTACTATGTGGTGGTTTTCTGGTAGCCATATCTCTCTTTTCCTTCCATGTATTAACTCTAAAAGTCCAGAACTATATTTTGTTATGAGAGAAGTGTGAGTAATCCTGTAAGGGCTAAAAATACAATGCAGGTAGTTCTTGACTTGTTTAGTGTCCATTTGAAGTTACAACCATACTGAAAAAGTGATATGATTGGTTTTCACAAAACTGTTGCAGCATCACCATGGTAAGGTGATCAAAATTTGGATGCTTGGCAACTGGTTCATATTTATGACAGTTGCAGTGTCTCAGGGTCACATGATCATCTTTTGCAACCTTCTGACAAGCAAAGCCAATGAGGAAGTCAGATTCACTTAAGATTTCTGTTACTAACTTAACAATTGCAGTGATTCACTTAACAAATGCAGTAAGAAAGGTTGCAAAAGGAGGCAACTCACTTAACTGTCTTGCTTAGTAACAGATATTTTGAGTTCAATTGTGCCCATAAGTTGAGAACTACCTGTATGCCTTGATTATTTCTTGTGTGTGAAAAACTGTCAATGGTACAATACTTCAACATTTCTACAAATTATTTTCACTAGTCTTTTTTATCTGAAAGAATTGTCTATTTTGAAACTTTTTTCAATGTAACATCTGATTATTTCACAATGCTTACAACTGATAATGTGGAAGTCTTTGATTATAGTACTTTAGAAATCTGGTGAATAACTCATCATTACCCTGAATCATAAAACCCTCCAATAAACCTATAGCTGCATAATCTACTGTAGTATATTCAACTCAATGATGCAGTTAGATTGTTTTACTGCTTTGATTTAATAGTCTGATTTCCCCCTCTCCAATTTTAGACAGCCTTACATTGTATGAAGGAACAAGGATCATTTTCTTTCAGAAAACAATATCTTTTAAACAATACAATGAATATCTGTAACTGTAAATCCAACTGCTTCATCACTAATTTTTTTTAAAAAAATGATGGGAAGCTTTTGGATCAGTTGCTTTGGTGGATCTCATTTTTTGCATGTGTTAAAGACTCAAAAATAGAAAGATATTATTAGCTACTTTTTGTGAGCTATATACTCTGGAAATACCAAACATTCATGCATGCTTTAACTATTAGAAAAACAGTGTTATGTTCACTAAAATATTTGGCTGGTAAGCCAGCTAGTTTTCTTGATTTAGCTCCCAATCACTTCTACAGTGTAAGGCAGCATCCCCATTAATTCCCACGGTAACTCTTGAACCAAAATCTCTGATATTAGATTTTTTTTCTTTTTTAATTAGATTCACATATTCAGCATACTAGTGAGAAACATGAGGGCACAACAACAGTCTTATTTTCACAGGCCACAAAATGCTCATAAAGCAAATCCTACAACAAATAAATGAATCAAGCTTCATCAGCAAATTTAACAGGAAAATAAAAACCCTTTCACATGAAAATATTCTAATAAAAACTTATAATGCTTCCCTGAAACATTAGTATTTGAAGATTTATTTCATTTCCATCTGTCTTTTGCTACATGTTAAGTAATATGTTTTTGTTATATTTACATTTTCAAGTATAACTTTAAAAAAAACAAGATACATAACTTCCTTAAGCCCTTACTACTATACATTGTGTCTGTTTATTGTACGTGTTAAACAGGTATTAGTGATGCTGTGTGATACTGTATGAGCACCTGTACTAGGAAAAGAAGGAAAAATTTAAATCATGTATGTGAAATGGGCAGCTATATAAGTCAAATAAATAAATGAATGAATAAAAACTAGAAAGAAAGGATGCTAGAATGGAAAGTTAAAAGCTGCCAAAAACTGTAAAAATAAGCAAATAAAAAATATTGTAATATTCAAAGTATAAGTAGGCTTTCTATTTTTAAAACAGGGGAGGGGAACATTGAGGAGGAGAGGAGAGGGAGGAGGCAGAAGGTTGGAGGGGAGGGGGGAGAAGAAGAGAAGAGAGGAGAGCACAATTGGCATTATAAAGAAACATGCAGGGCTTTTCATGGAATAAGTTAAATATTACAGATTGTTTATAACCAACAGCTCCAAAGTGTTCATAATATATTTTTTTATCCCCATATAATCCAAAGATTGATAATTTCCAAATGGTTCTTGGCCAAATAGTATCCAGATCTCATTCTTAGTTCTTTCAGATCAGCCAAGGTTGGCAAGGTGCTGCATTTACCTGGATTTTTGTTTAGAACTTCCAAGCAATGAAATATTTAAAACTAGAGAAAAAAAATGTAGCTTTTTCTAAAGAATAACTGGAGTGAGGCTTAATTTTACACTGCCACAATACAAGTTCCAGTCTGACTTTCTTACCTAATATATATGTATAATCCTAATGAGGGATATGACTCTTTTTGCAGGATACAGAAATTTATTTTATTCTAGCCAGTATAGTGTAATGAGTATGTTGTTGAGAAATTGTGGGAATCCAAGTTGAAGACCATCTTCAGTTGAAGAAATTCACTTGGTCACTGAGGGTCACTATAAATAAATTGAAATAAATTGAATAAGATAAAAATATCCTATAAATAAGGCTGGATATAATTTATCTGCTGAATTTGGCTATGTAAATAATGTTTGTCTAATTAATTTCATTTAGATCAGCTTCTTCATACATTTGCCAGACACAAATATGTAGCTTTGGAACACTTTATTCAATAAATAAATGAACAGTATAATATTTAACTCGTTGAATTTGGTCGCCTTTAGCTTTAGAACTTGTATGGAAAACAGATCATAGTTGTCATATTTATGCAAAAATATTTAAAATTCAAAAAGATTCACGAACTTTAAGCAACACTGTATATGGTTTAAAGTTGCATTCACAAATATTAATATTACAATATTTTTGCTCTCTACCTGTTTATACTCAGCACAGTTTATGACATGTTTTATTTTCATTGTGGAAGCTTACCCCTGCAACTTTAAACTTATAATCTTTCCCTAGAATGGAAGAAAAATAAGAAATTGCTGGCAGGTCCAAGATTTGTTCATGTAATGAACAAAGAATTTGTGTGGATATATACTTAATGAAATAAATGTGCTACCACAAAAGAAATTTTATATTCCACCACAGGCTATGGTCAAATAGATTACAATAGTCCCAAGCAAACAGTCCTTCATCAGGGATCATAGTGGGATACAATTTATTTTAGCATTTTAGGTGAATTGAATAGAATTAACATTTTCATATTTTATAGATAGTATGAAGCAGAAAAATATATTAAAAATATATTTAAAAATCAAAGCATATTCCATAATGCAAAGGATTCACATTTAAATAAATTGAATAAACTATCTGAAGTTACCGCCTCCTGCCACTTACCTCACAACGACCAACAAGATCGCACAGGTTGGGCCTCCTCCGGGTGCTGTCAGCCAGACAATGCCGGCTGGCAACTCCCCAGGGGAGGGCCTTCTCTGTTGCTGTGCCGGCCCTGTGGAACGATCTACCTGCAGAGATCCGGACCCTTACCACTCTCCCAGTCTTCCGTAAAGCCGTCAAGACCTGGCTGTTCCGGCAGGCCTGGGGCTGTTGATTGATATCCAGCCCCGTTTAGATGGAATGGGTGACATGAATTTTAATACTGTATTTTTATTTTTTATCTCTATTTTTTTTAATTAAATGTTTCTTGTCTGTTGTGAGCCTCCCAGAGTCCCTATGGGAGTGGGCGGCATACAAATTCTAATAAACTTGAAGTTACAATTTAGAACTGTTTCGATACTTGTATTTCATCTTACAGAAGCTCTGGAGAACTTAAAATGGTTACATAAACATGTCCTAATTCACATTTCCTAATCCAACTCATTAAAACTAACAAGGTAGGATAATTATATCAGAGTACAAACCAGAAGACTATTATTCAGGGACATTAATTTTTTTAAATGTCATATTTTGCAATGGTTCTGTGTGAAGTGGCTAGATATAAAGAAAGAGTGAACTGATTTGTGGAGATAGTCACTACCCAGTTTTATATTATAAATATATTAATTCTCCTTTCTCAAGCCTTATTTCTTTAGATATTACAATGCACCATTGTTGTTTAGCATGCCAATGTGTGTAGTCAGACTGTATGATCTTGCAGCAACCAACTAGATTAGGATGTCAAACTCAAGGCCCACAGGCTGCATCCAGCCCTTGATGTGGTTAGATCCAGCCTGTGGGGTTGTCCTGGTCTATCCAATGTGAAGAGAAAACATCAGGCAAGTGTAGCTTCGGCTTGGTCTCACAGTGTGAAGAGGAAAGTGTAGCTTTGGGGAGTGGTGTGAAGCTGGCCGCATCCACCCAGTCGGCCACACCCACCTTCCCCCACCAACATCAATCACAGCCCTGATGCGGCCTCAATGAAATTGAAATTGATTGACACCCCTGAACTAGATAGTCCATTGTTTCTTCTTGTTTGAAGATAGTTTGAAGAGGAAGTATTTGATATGTGTTGCTTTGTATGTATTTTGGCTTTGTGTGTATTTGGTCTTAAGGCTTGGTCTCATGTATTCAGAATTAGCATTTCTGTCTCTTTCTTCAACTTTCCTGGTTTTAATCATTGCCTGGTCTTTTTGTTATCTGCTTTGCCTGTTAATTTTTTGTGTACTGGCCTAAGTTCTATAATACTTTGCTTGCTATATTTCTTTTCTATGCTTCATTTGATCTTTCTTGTAGGACAGTTTGATCTCTTTGGTATTCAGTAAACCTTCATGGTCTACTAGTTTCACTGTTCTTCAGATATTCTTCTGATGTCCTTTTTTTCCATCTGATATTGTTGCAACATGCAATGTCTTCTGGTACCTATGTTCCTTGGTATTAGAGTCTGTCAACATAACTGTTTGGATGAAAAGCATGATAATGATTATTATGTTTAAGATGTTAAAGTCTATTTCTTAATTGCTGTATATCAATAGAAAGGTAAGCTAAATACTATCTTCTAAGATAAACATTTGATTAATTGACCTGTTTCAACTTACCGGTATATACAAATTTAACTTAAAGTCAGAAGTAGAAATGGATTTCATTCTTAACTTGAGGACTGCCTACTTTTACCTCCTCATTTTCATATTAACTGAGTGTCAGATTTCCGAAAGATGCCCTAATTGATTCATTCTTGGCTGATTCTCAAGCCAAGTTTCAAAAGAAAACCAGTCATTTATTACAAGCACCATATCAGCAATACCCTATTGCAGTCAGATCTAAGCCTCATTTGAATTATGGCTGAACTTTACCCCTGTCCCCTCCCTCCCCTCAGTCTGTGTCATAAATCACATTCTCTAATGAGGTGCACCGCTCACAAGCCTGCTTTAGTAATCTGAGATCCGACTCTAGCCGAAAGTATATGTGGAATGCGCTCCCGCTTTCCTCACCATGGCAACTTTATGACTTGACATTTGGCTCCCCTCACTTTCCAAAGGTGATCAATCCAGCATCTACTCCATTCCTCCCAACTCACTCAGGACCCTTCCCTTTTTCTGGACATTGGGGTGGGGGAAACTCAACTTTAGAGGTTAACTTCCACAAATACTCATCTCCTCTTGCTTCGGCCGTTGGAGCTTTGATGTCTGAGGGCAGGCTGCACTCCAGCTGCAATCAAGCTCTCTTCAGATAGCTGGCCCTCTGCCATGGTTGCCTGAGTTTCCTTCCAGGCACCCCAGATATTGGGGACTAATTGGGGAGCCCAAGATTCAGGAAACTTGGTAATATTGATAGATTTAAAAAAGAGATCTAAAGGGAGCCCTATTTCCTAATCTCTGCATAAATAATTGTACTTTGTGATTATGCATCTGATAAAGCTGGACAATGAAAGAAGAAATCAGTCTGCATAACTCTTGTCAATCGAATCTACCCAGTTTCAAGCCCTATTTATTCAGACAATTATTGAGACAAGGTTTGTCAGTCTTCACAAATAGAGTTGAGCTGAATTAGAGTAGTGCTCTAAAGATAAAGATCATAGCAGGTACCAACCACAGTTTTGAAAGTGCCATTTTAATATTCCCCACATTCTCTCAGATTTGATAATTTTATTTGTTTATTTATTTTGTTTATTATTAAACTTCTATTCCACCCATCTCACTGAGGAACTCTAGTTGGTTTGCAGTCATTCAATAAAAACACCGTATAGAACATTAGAACAATAAATAAAAACCATAAATTTAAAATTCAGTTAAAATTCAACCAACCATGATGGAGAGGAATGGACCAAAATACTCATGGAGATGAGATGAGATCCATCTAACCCATTAACCACTTCTAAGATGCCATTCCCCCACAGGGGCCCCAGGTCAGTTGGCAGAGTCAGTCTTCAAGTTTTTTTGGAAGGCCAAAAGGATGGGAATGAATCTCACTTCAGGAAGCACAGTGTTCCAGATAGCAGACACCAGAGAAGAAAAGACTCTTCTCCTGGACCCCACCAATTGAAATTTCCTATAAATTGGGGTCTGCAGCATACCTATTCTGCTGGTGTATGTGGAGTGGGCTAAACCCATCAGGGTGAAACAGTTCCTGGGAATATCTGGAATGATGTCATGGGGGACTTTAAAGATGATAACCATATCTTGAACTGGACCTGGAAGTAAGAAAATCAATGCAGCTCATGGAACAGTGCTATAACATGGCTCACTCTAGGGACTCAAAAGCTGTCCATGTGTTCAGTAGCCCATATAAAATATGTTGCAATAATCCAAGTGTGAGATGTTCAGGGCTCGAGTATCTGAGCATAGAGTGGTCAAGAAAAAAGTGAAACTGGTACATAGTATTAAGTTATGGAAAGGCTCTCCTAGCCACAACTGCTACCTGCTCATCAAATAGGACCTGCCAGTTGCACATTGAGTCACAACCCCACCCAGTATTAAATATATTACAGTCCTGGAACCTGGATGTCCACACACCCACACCCATTCAGTCTCACCACCATTTTATTTGGTGATTACTCTTTACTGCTATTTTTAATCAATATTGTATCAAGAAAAGGGTCAGATCTTAGAGGAAACTGTAGTTCAATGTAGTTCCAGCCCCGACATAATGAATGTAATAACTGGGGGGAAAAACCCAGAGTAACTTCTTCATATTGCACATTAAAAAGTACCTGATGCCCAGGCAAAATCCTTTGTAGGTAAATGAATATTATTTGTAGGGAAGTCTACATAGGCTTTACTAGTTTATCATCATTAAATTGTAAAGTCGTATTGACATCAGTCGGACAAAAATTAGTTGTACCTATTGACTCCTAGGGAATTCTAGTATAATGTTCTTTGGGTTAAAACTACTACAGATTTAATTTAAAAAATACTGGATTTTTTAAATCCATTAAATTAAATAAGAAATTCAGTATCACTTTTTTTCTGGTACTATTTTCTGAGAAAAATAATAAAACATTTTCTAGACTTTTATCATTTTGTAAAATTAAAAAAAGAAGAAAACAAGCAAACAAGCTGTAACCAAAATAGTGATAGATTGATAGATTAATAAATAGAAAGAAAGATAAAAATAAATCAATCTGCATTTCTTTTTCCTTCTAAGAAGGTTAACCAAATGTACTATGGACTCATCCATATTAAATCATACCATGTTACAGAACTGAATTGTTTTAAATGATCAAGGTTACCATTTATAGCACAATTCTTCCCCATAGTGTGAAATTATATAGTATTTGAACAGATTACCTCAGCTGCTGCTTTTGCTATGGTGATGAATGAAATACATGTATGTTTCACCAGCCATTACTAAAATATAAAAGCAACATTGACATTGCTTCATATCAGATATGGATTACTGGTTCAAAACCTGGCCCAGATCCCAAAAAGCCCATCAAGCAGCTTTGCCAAGAAGATTTGACACAGAAGTCTGACACCTGCAGCATGGTGATAGGCCAATTAAGATACAACTTCACACAGTGATGAGAAAAGTGAATGTAAATGATCAAAAGAGATTTGGAAGTTCTCCCATCATTCACCTAAGCATAGCTTAAGCAAAGGTTCCTTTGAATGCTGTTTTAGTGATGGACTTAACACAATACATCTTAAGGAACATTTATACTGTGCTCATGGTGCATTCAACTGTGGCCACTTCAAAGGTTTAGCCAAGTATTTTATGGCCATGGTAAAGGGTTCTTATTGATTTAAATTACAAGCCTGGCTCCCGTCAGCTTCACTTGAGGGCAAAAATGCAATAAAATATCTCACAGCATACAGACAGGCATATCACGTTGGAAAATCTAAAGAGGTTCCTTTCACTCAAGCCCCTTTAAGGCATTTCTGGTTTGGTTTGGTATGTTTTCTTAAGAGCCTAGTATCTCAGAGAAAAGTTTATTCCCCATAACTTTAAGACATCAAAGGAAGTGTAACATTAGATCAGGGTGCTTGCCAAATCCAAGTCTCTACTCCTCATCTACCCCTGCTAAATACATTTTTGGGGGTTGGGGGGGAATTTGTTCCCCTTTTAGTAACTAGATTACTAAATTAGATAATTAGATATTCTAGATATAAATATTTTAAAAGATAAGCCTATCTTCATTTGATCTAACAACTTAGATCAAATGTGTGAAAAATATAGAAACAGATTGGTTGGTAATTTGCAACAGGGATTTAGCTATTATCACTCTAAGCGCTTCAAGACTAAACAAAAATGTTTTATATATTAGGCTCTTAGAAAGAAGCTTGCTTGAAACATTTTTTATTGTTTTCTCAGTATAGCTGCACTATAATAATAAAATTACTAAGGAAGTTTTTCTGCCGATGGATTATTAAGAAAAATCACAAGCAACTTGTGAATATTAGTGTATATGTGTCTATAGCTTCATAAGCAGGTTCTTTATAATAATTTACCTACAATAGATCCTAGCTGGAGATAACCTCTGGGCACATACAGAAAGCAGCAAATGACTATTATGTATCTGACATTTGAAATAACATGTTTCTGGAGGGCTGGCATTACAAGAGTCATTTCACTTCAAAATGTTATTCCTAATGTAATTTTTTTAAATTCATAAGCGGCACTTGCTCAAATTCAGCGTAACACTGAAGTCACTCTAAAGACAAGAGGTCAAATTCATTTCATTTCTTTTATGTTTTCTTCTCTCTGCTAGATGAAATAAATGATTAAGCCTAGAACACTTGGCAGTTCAGTGAATGTGCTCGCTAGTACCATTACAAGATCGATTTTCTCAATCCGGGAGTCTTTCTAGGGTGCACATTGCTTAGCTGACATCTGTCGTGGTTGTCATGGCAGCAGCCTCTCCAGCATAGTGAGAGGTCAGGGCTGACAGGGGAGGCCTCGCTAGTTTTACCCTAGTCACTTCAAGGTTAACAGCCAATGGACCAAAGAAATAGGCAATTATAGTACAGTCAATTCCAGTTAAGGAAATATCTGAGAAGTAAATATATCTGATAAGTGAATGAAAATGAAACAGCCAGTGCTGTTTATGTAGATCTGCATTATTGTTAGAATTCCCAGGTTTGGGCTTAATTGTTTCCCAATGCAATTTCAATATTAAAGGTTTTTTTTTGCAAATAATAATCATAATAACAGCCATTGTTTTTAGGATCTCCACACAACTGAATCTCTCAGCCAGGAAAGGGAAATTTTCACCTTTCACATCAAAAGAAATCTCAGCAATTCATATTTGTTTCATGGAGTGCTTGCTCTAGGTTCCAGAAAATCTGAGCTCATATTATTAAACAAACCAACAAGCAAACACCAAAATAGTAATAAGACAGGAAATTCCAGTCCAGCCTCCTCTGGTGATGTCTTTGCATCATCACTTTGCTGACTATGGCCTTCAAAAAAATAGAATTAAAAAAACTGTACACAGTTGTTTAGAATTTTTCTGCTCTAGTGGGTTTTCATGCAACAATCAAATAACAAAAGAAGCCTCATTATTATGATGAATTAGTATCAAATAATATTGGTATTATTATTTTGATTCAATAATAATAACCCACTCCAGAATGAACCAATTATGTAAGTATACAAATTGTAAGTTTTACAAAATTAGATCAAACTCTATGTAAAGTGATTTTATCTAAATTCTAAAGTATGTATCACTGAGGTTGAAATAATCTGTTGGATGCAAATCATGCACTCTCCCTTGAATTGTAAACATATGTCAAGAAGTATTTCATTCAGTTTTATGATGAAGTTAATACAGGTTGATTGGTGAATGAGCACCAGAACTGACTATGTAGACGGATCCAATAAAAATAGAGCCCAAAGCAAATTTTGAGTATGGCCTACTCAATATGGATATTCATAAAGTACAGTAACATGGGATAGTGTAACTGATAATAAACTTTTTATGTAATTATGGTTATGTAAAACTTCCATGTTACATTTGCATGTACATGTGCATTTCATGTATTGTTTGCATAGCTTAGAAAGTGAACGAATAATACTGATCACCCGGGGTTGATTTTCTCAGTTGGCCCCACATCACTTTGAGATTTTGAACTGTAATAGGCAATGTGATAACTTTATCTTTCATATTTCATGAGAAATAATCCATTAATGCATTTTATGATAATAATAACATCATAGAAAAATATAGCCATGTAATTAATTATTTGCATTATTTTCTGCAGATTATCAAAACATAAATAAATAAAACAATTTATTAAAAAAACAACCTACTTAAACATTTAAAAATAAAAACATCTTAAATTTTTAATTTTACCATTTAAAACAAAATGATAAAGCTTCATTTTACATGATAGATGGGCTACAAGACAGGCACCTATCATAATACTGGAATACCTGCTATGAATTGAAAATGGGAGTGTCAGATTCATCATTTTCGGCTTGGCGCCTCATTGGCATTCTGCCATCAATGAACAGAGGAAGGGAGGGAGAAACAAATGGGAAATAAAAATGTATACCTTAATGGTGTGAAATTGGGAGGGGGGAATGACAGTTGAGGAAGAATAGAGAATTTTGGAATCTGTATGTGCTGAGAATGGAATTTCACCAGCCTAAACACCTCAGCATTTCCCAAAACATCTTGGCAGTGCGGGTTTGGTTATACATGGGCTGTCCATAGAGGGACAGCTGGGGAAACCAAGGAATTAGTTTTGTACCGATGTGTGGGAACTTCAGATTCTGCCTGACTCTACTGCAATCAGCATCTCTTAGTAAAAGTACATTTCACTTCAATTAAACGAAGTTGAGAGTTTTATTTCGCTAGGGGATCAGACTAGGGAAGGTCTGAGAGGTAGTAAGAAAGTACTTAGTCAGATCTGACAAGATTGACTTGGTTCCACTGGTAAACAGTATCATCTGGCAGGAATGCCCTTTTCCCATCTTGGTGGCTTTTTGGTTACTGCCCAGATCCTCTTGAAAAGTATTCCCCACAAAGTCTGTCCTACCTGAACCTTGAAACCTAGTTTTTCCAACTGGTTTGGGACAGAGTGAGTTGTGATTCTGTTCACAGAAATATGTTTTTATTGTTCTCTAAAGGATATTACTATTTCTTCATGCTGATTTTATAAATTATACTGCTTTATTATGATTTTTGTTTGTTTTTTTCCTTTAATTTCACTGTTGTAAACCTTCAAAAGCTATAAATTACTATTGAAGTATTCTATAAGTTTGATTAATGAATAAATGAATAAAAGTTAGACTGATAGAACAAGATCCCTCAAAAACCTTGCAATCAAAAACCTACATATGATGATGAACTAAAACTTATAAATCAAGAAGTAGGTGCTATGTTCCTATGATGCAGAAAAGGAGAAATATACTTATCTCACAGTATCACATGTTATGTTTTAAGAACACTTGAGTATTAGTTGGTATAACATATCTCTGCATCCTCTTAAGTTTCTATACCAAGTAATATGCTTTCAGACTGAGCAATACATTTGATTTTGCATGTTTGGTATACCTATATTTTAATTTGCCTTTTAAAAAAAGTTCTAACTGGCTGAAATTTATTTTTAATACACTTTATTTTGATATGATTTTACTGTCCATATATACTTTTGTTTTGATGTTATTGGGTCCTTTGTAGACTGTTTTATTAATGGCAGCATAATACAAAGAATGAAATAATGTTATATTAAATGATGATGATAGTAATATCAGACTTACATGAACCCTACAAAGTGTGTGTGTATGTGTGTGTGTAGGCTGACACACTAATCACAAAAAGGTGCCCACAAGATAGGATATGGTGAAATTTAAGTAAAAATCCATATGATCCATATGTATATAAAGATTTATTTACATATTATTTTTGCAGCAAAGTTAGAGGAAAGGGCATAAAATAGCCAAATTGTGTATATCGTACAAATGCAGCTATACAATAAATAACTAAACTTTATAACTTAAGCATTTTTAAACTTTCTTTTAAAAAGAAAACAGAAGCACATTTCTTTATTCTCATTTGAAATTAGCAGGTGACAATGGCAGATATTAGCCTAAGTGATACCTTTGAAGGAGGATTAGAAAAATGACAAGTGAAACAAAGATATAAAGCTTTCCAATTATAAGCAGCATATTTCAAGAAGTGAGCCCTGAAAATGTCTACTTACAGTGCTTGAAGTTCATTATGGTAGATATAGTCTTATTACCAAGTCTTGATTAAATTCACTTTCAGGAATAAACTAGCCAAGTTGCCTGAGGTAAGAATAAAACTCATTTTCTGAATACATTATTTCATAATTATTCATTATACGACTGAATTGTAGCTTATTGCAAGGCATTAGATATTGACCATAGATTCTCACTGGTTTTGATGCCTTGTAAAGAGTGACATACTATTTCTAAAAATATAAATATCATATGCACAAAATAAAGACTGTTGAGATTTTTGAAGGTGTGTTTACTTTCTGTAGTACAACTTTGAAATAACATCATTTTATTTTTCTTGGTAACATTAGCTTCTGTTAGAAGCAAGGATTAGTAATGGGAATTGACAAATTAAGGCTGCTTGTCCCCAGCATTATATTTCATTCAGCAATTAAATGAAATTAAATGGAATTGAGCAAAGCATTGTCATGAAGTAGTCACCTCAAAACATAACATCATGCTACTTGATAGCAATGCAAATTGTGGATAGCGAGAGAGATCACTTGTAATCCTCACAGTACTAAAATAAATACACAGAAAAAAATACTTACTTATACTTGTTTGGACCAGACTTGTATTCATGCAAGAAGAAGGACCACTAAAATCATGAAATATTGAATTATAATATGGTTTTATTTTCATTATAACATTTATAATCTAACTTCTGTGAATGTAAGATGGCAGTTATGTCATACTCTCTCTTTTTATTTTCCTTCCACCAAAAAAACCTTAAGAAATAAATTGACCTGAGAGGTAGTGACTGGCCATTAGGTGAGAACTGAAAAAATTGGGTTCCTAATCTCAATCTACAATACTCGCTTTTGAGATTATTAATACTAATAATTCACCTTTTTCTTTTTAAAAACTATTTCAGTTGTTAAATAGAAAAAATATAATTTTAATTGCAAAATGAAATTTTCCTCAATAGAGGTGCTAGATACTTGAATTTGCTCAATGGACATTGTATCTTCCTTTATAAAAGTATCTGTCCCATCTTTGCATTTTTTGTGGCTTCTGGAGTTTCAATTAAATCTTAAAATATCCAACAATAATTAATAAAGAGCACCACAAATTCTTAATCATGCTTAAAATGACACAGGACAAAATTTGGTGGAGATTGGATGACAGATGTCAAAACTGATATTAAGAAAATGGAAAATCAACTGTTATTAGATAGTGATATTTGTTAACTTGTTTATAAATTGAGTAGGTCTAGAACAAGTTTATCTTCTTCACAACTACTTCTGTACCATTTTTGGACAAAAGGAGATATGTTGGTTTGTAAAATTATAAATGTAATCACTTTAGTCATCTTTAATAATAATATACTAGGGCAGATTATATACAATTTAATTGAATCCAATCTTTAAATTAACATACCGTATTGTAAATACATCTAATCAAATGAGGTGCCTTTGAATCAGTTCAAAGATTAAATGGATTTTTACAATAGTAACCCCATCTTTCAGCCTGAATTGCCAGTTTGAAGCAAACTAATAATTCAAATAAGATTCAGATTTGATATCATATCTTGTCTGATTTATACATATTAAGTTAATAATATTATATGGAAGATCTATCCTTATAGCGATTTCTTACAATTAGCAGCTGAAATTTTAGGCACAGTTTGAATGCATTTCTAAGACATTTTGGCCTCCACAGAGTTTTTGAAGTCAATTTGATTTATAGCCACATTGATAGTCTAGCTTAGATGACCATCACTGTGGCTTTGCTTGCACCTGCCATTAGTGTATTTTTAGCCAGAAGCATTTACCAAAAAAAAGAAAAGATTACTGAACTTAAAATTAGTGGCCAAACTAGAGCAATATCCATGCAGAGCGGCCAGTCTCTTTTATCACTCTTGACAACATATCACCCAAACAATAGTCCTAACAAGACATGCAGGAAAACCAGAAAACTATGGTTTTTTTTACTAGCAGTATCTATTTCTTCCATTACCAAAGACAATTGCTATGGAGGATTAGACAAACTGGAATAGCAGCTTCCTTCCAACATGACTTCAAATCTAATTTAGGTCAGTAGTTTTGATTGCTTCAGGCCTATACAGAATTGATTTAGTCTATTATTTCAAAACTTATAATTATGGTTGTAAAATTTCAAATGGAAACACACAGTACCAATAGGAAAACCTAATCAATTAAATAGTCTTGCCTTTCAAGACATGTTGCCCTAAGGAATGCTCTCTGTCCTGTCTTGCATTAACCAAAACCAAGACAAGATTATTTTATTTTTCATGCTTCCTTCTATCTCCAGACTGTGTATTCTCTTGTACAGATCCCAGCTTAATAGCTTGCCATTTCCTTTTGACTTTAACACCTTTCAGATCATTTCCTGTTGTGACTCAGCAGAAGTCTCCTGTGAGTCTTTTCGGGATGCAAGATTAACAATGCAGCTGGGGCTCGTTAGTGGCGTCTTTTGATGACAAAAGGATGGATGGTGCCACGCCCTGGTTGCAGGAGTCAACATTCATTCAACATTCATTGATCATCGGTCGTGGTTTATTTGAAAGCCACTTGGAGAAGTGATTTGCTTTCTGTAACCCTAATTCAAGGAGACACTTGGAGAGGTGCATTGCTTTGTAAGAGTTTTGTTTGGTATTCTGTTATCTTGTCAGAGACTTTATTTATGTTTATTTTTGGGCTCGCAGCCAGTCTGAGTCAAGAACTGATAAAGTGAGTTCCTTTTATGTTTGTCTGCCTGTCATCTGTTAACGAGTGGAGAAGGGGGGACAGAACAATTTCCTAAGTCAGATCTTTTTTTTACAATGTCCTAGATAGACTTAATATAGTTTTTTAAAGTACCATATATTTCCCTTCCAAAATTATGAGATCTATCTACTTAACCTAGGCCTCCTATTTTGCATCATCAATTTACCACACTAGGCAAAAGATTGTTTATAACTGACTGCTGATTTGAATAGCTAATAGGTGACTAAATTGATATGTGGTTTGGCTCATTACAGGGTTAGGACCAACCAGTGATGCCGGGATTAGGATTTTAGGCAGCTACATCAACCAGAAAATTCTAGAAGTCATGAAAATCAGGAATTGCTTCTTATTTAATATTACTGTACTGCCTTTCCTGCTGAGGAAAGGAAAGAGTGTTTATTCAAACCCCAGTCTCACATGGCAATAGAAATTGATTAGATTTACATACAATTCTATGTCTTTGGTGGGTAATTGACATTTTGCTCTCTCAAGCAGCAAAATGTCTTAGGCCACTTCTCTGAATAATTCTCAAGTGAAAGCAAAAAAGAACCAAAACATGATACACTCTATATCTATCTACATCTCTATTTCTATATATGTATATACATATATCCATACACACACAGTATGTATAAAATGCAGCACATTTCAATTGATATATTGTTCTTCCCTAGAAAATGTTTTTCCCATATTTCATTAGCAAATATATATGGGATAAAATCTTCAGCCAAAAGAATATGCTTGTTCTTCAGATATGAAGAGAAAATATTTTAAAAGGTATAGTGACTTGACAAAGCATTGAATATATATTATGCATTTTTTTTTTGAAACTCATAGGATTATTTTTTTTGACATAGTGTAATATAGTCCCTTTGCCATTATTTAATGTATTTTACAAAGGCATGCCTAATTATTGATTCCAGAATGATACATTGTTTTCATTGTTAGGAAATACCTTATTCAATTAGTTGCAAAATAAGGAACTGTGTTATTTTCCAAAGGAGGGCGCTTATTTTAAAATGTTAATAATATAGTAAGGCTGTGTATGATGAGAAAATGATCAGAGAAAGTGCTTCATAACATTCAGAAGCACTCAATAAAATATCAAAAAAATAAACTTGTCATTAATATATTGTGTGAGACCAAAAAGTTTCCATTCAAAAATACTATGTGGATTACACATATTTTTGAATATACATATTTTTTTTTTTTAGCAATAGCAGTAGACTTATATACCGCTTCATAGGCCTTTCAGGCCTCTTTAAGCGGTTTACAGAGAGTCAGCATATTGCCCCCAACAATCTGGGTCCTCATTTTACCCACCTCGGAAGGATGGAAGGCTGAGTCAACCCTGAGCCGGTGAGATTTGAACCGCTGACCTGCTGATCTAGCAGTAGCCTGCAGTGCTGCTTTTAACCACTGCGCCACCTATATGTAATCCATCAGTACTTTGAAGAGGAAATAGTTTTGATTGGGGAAATGTTAAAAAGAAAGAATTAAATCTTTCACTTTGAGAGGAAAGAAAAATAGCAGGCAACTTTCTGCAGCAGATTACCATACAGACTGGTATCTTTGCTTTCACTGGAGATTTTCAAAGAAATCAGGCTTTTCAAACTTGGCAAGTTTTAAGAGGAGTGGATTTCCACTCCTCGGAATTCCCCAGTTACACAAGTTAAAGTTGCCAAGTTTGAAAAATACTAGACTGAAATAGACCTCTATCGAAAATGGTGTAGTAAATACCTCAGGGTGCAAGGGTTTCATGAACTCTTAGGAAATATCTGACTTTATGATTCTATAATTTCAATTTTGAAGAATGTTGGTAATATCAGCCAAGTAATGTACATCCTGAAGCAAGATTAGAATCAAGTTGTAGCTGAGATTCTACAGAGGAAAGACAAAAGAAGAGAAGACAGGATCCAGGCTACAAAGAATTAGTACACTAACAAAGTCATGGCAAAAGGTTAGCCAGGCACAACTATACAGCCCCACAAACAGATTTTTCTTCCCCAATGAACTGCTCCTAAGAGAAAACCGATGATCTCTGGAGAGCCAGGGATGGAGGCCATGCGTCCATCCTGGTTCTCCTTGACCTCTCAGCGGCTTTCGATACCATCGACCATGGTATCCTTCTGTGACGACTGCGGGAGGTGGGAGTGGAGGCACTGTTTTATAGTGGTTCTCCTCCTACCTCTCGGACAGGTCACAGTCGGTGTTGGTTGGGGGGCAGAGATCGTCCCCGAGGCCCCTAACTTATGGGGTGCCGCAGGGCTCGGTCTTATCCCCCCTACTATTTAACATATACATGAAACCGCTGGGCGAGATCATTCGGAGGCACGGGATAAAATACCATCAATACGCGGACGACACACAGTTGTATCTGTCCGCCCCGTGCCAACTCAATGAAGCGGTGGACGTGATGAA
This sequence comes from Thamnophis sirtalis, assembly GCF_051295495.1. NCBI lineage: Eukaryota > Metazoa > Chordata > Lepidosauria > Squamata > Natricidae > Thamnophis > Thamnophis sirtalis. The sequence goes on along the minus strand of NW_028261384.1, from coordinate 41,562,052 downwards.
CCGGGGCCTTGAGGCCGTTAAGAACTGGATGAGAGCTAACAAACTGGTACTCAACCCAGACAAGACCGAGTGGCTGTTGTGTTTCCCTCCCAATAATTTGGCCAATGTTCCATCACTCAGGCTGGGGGGTCAAATTTTACACCCCTCAGACAGGGTTCGCAACTTGCGAGTCCTCCTGGACCCACAGCTGACTTTCGACCATCATTTGTCAGCTGTGACCAGGGGGGCATTTGCCCAGGTTCGCCTGGTGCGCCAGTTGCGGCCCTACCTGAATCGGGAGGCCCTCACAACAGTCACTCGAGCCCTTGTGATCTCTAGGCTGGAATACTGCAATGTGCTCTACATGGGGCTGCCCTTGAAGAGCATCTGGCGACTTCAGCTAGTCCAGAATGCGGCCACGCGAGTGATTGTGGGCGCACCGCGATTCGCCCACATAACACCTATCCTCCGCGAGCTGCGCTGGCTACCTGTTGATCTCCGGGTGCGCTTCAAGGTGCTACTTACCACCCATAAAGCCCTCCATGGTAGTGGATCTGAGTACTTGAGAGACCGCCTTCTGCCGATTACCTCCCTCCGTCCCATCAGATCGCACAGATTGGGCCTCCTCCGAATTCCATCCGCCAGTCAGTGCTGACTGGCGACTACGCGGAGGAGAGCCTTCTCAGTAGCAGCTCCGACCCTTTGGAACGATCTCCCCGTGGAGATTCGTACCCTCACCACCGTCCAGACCTTCCGCACAGCCCTTAAGATCTGGCTATCCCGTCAGGCCTGGGGATAAGATCCTAATCTGTCCCACCCGAATGCTGAATGAATGTTGTGTTTTACTGTTTTATTTTATTTTATTCACATATTTTATGTTTTGTCTTGCACTCCTTCCCACAAATTATAAGCCGCCCTGAGTCCCCTCAGGGAAAAGGGAGGCCTATAAATGACAAATAAAACTAAAAAAAAAAACTAAAAAAAAACTAAAACTATTATGTAGTTTCCCTGTTGCCTAATTCTTTGCAATGGTTTGAGCACCTATTGAATACAAATTTATTTAAAAGTTAATCTGTTTTGTAACTAAAAGTATATTTCTGTTTTCTGATACTTGATCTGATAGCTGCATTATTTTTATGGAATATGTAACTTCACCAGTAAGACTGCATTCAAAATTTTGGAGAGAAGTTCATATAAGTGGCACAGGTTGATTATAATTTATTTATTAGATTTCTACAACTACCAAACTTAACTAAGCACCTTTGGGCCTACAATTCTAAAATTATAAAACAATTAAAACCAGTAAAAAAAAAATCCACAAAATAAATAGATAACCTGGTTTCAGTACCAGGATCTAATTTTATTTGATGAAAAAAAAATTGATAGGATTGCCTAACTATATTTCCTCCTGTGAGGAGACTTCCTTATATAAACATGTGATAAATACTGAACATTATAATTAATTAGGTTCCTTACTACAATTGGTTAGTTCCTATATTCCTGTCATTCTGTCAGACCTTTCTTATGATTGTTATTTTGCCAACAATGATGTGAGATGCATATTAAAAACCAATTGTTCTCAGAATAGAGATGGCAATTATTTGATTATTCACTTAATTTGGAACACTGAATGGTCCACAAAGAGTCCATTAATTTGGGTAAACAGTAATTTGAACTGCTAAAGTATAAGGTGCACTTGCATATTTTCTCTGGCAGTGGGCAATCAATAATTTGGGTTTTCTCAAATTATGTTAGCAATACATATTTTAATTTAATTTATTAAGAAATATGGAAGAAAGGACCCAAGGAATGTCAAATCCAGTTTAAAATAAAACAGTTAAAAATTATCTAACTTAGCAACTCAGATATTACAAAAATGTTAAATTTTAGGATATTTGATCAATAGTTTCCTGGAACTCCAGAGCATGCTCTTGCCTTTCTTCAGAATGAAATTCTCCAGATAATTTTTACTGTACCTGTTTAGTATAAATCAAGTTTCCGATATATTTCTACCAGTGCATGAAGAAAGAGCAATAATTTGGTAACTGGTATGGATAGGTATGGATCCATCTACTATTCTATAATGTGTAAGCTAGTAAGTGCAGCAATAGATTTTGCTCATCATCACTGTCTCATCATCAGGTTATACCGGTATAAAGAGAGAATGTAGGTGGCTTAAAAAAGGTGGCTTCTAAATTGGTCAAATTTAGAAAGATCCTATTGAAGTAAGTTACTAATTATCAACTGAGTCCCACAGATTTTTAAGTCTGCTCTAACTAAATCTGGATCTCAAACCATAATACCTATGTTCATTCATAGGAAACCTTCATTTTTCTTTTGAACGTTTTGCAGTTTCCTTCCTATCTTCTGCCACATAGTAGGTTATGTTTCAAGGCTCTCATATAATAAAACATGTATCATAATTTTCAGTATCACTTGTTTTCCTCCCATAAACCTATTGATATGTTTAATTCTTTTCCCAACACTCTCAAAAATATTGTATAATTACTGCACAGTACCTCTCTAACACGGGAACTGCTGTTCTAGCAGTTTGTGAATCAAAAACGCATTTATGGAATAGATTAGTCTCTGCAACATGTCAATCATCCTTTTTGCCCCAGAAGGACCAGCTCAGCAGAATAGGGATTGTTCACCTAACAGCTGCACCATGAGAAAGAGGTCATTTACATAAATGCACACATTCAGCCATAATAAGTAATATGAACAAAGATGAAATGAGAGAGACGAGGGGGAACAGAAGGGAATAGAAAAGGATTAATGGGCAGAATTAAAGGGAAAAGAAAATACAATTGCAGAACTATTCTCAGAAATTATTGAGATCTCCCAAAGGACAGGCAAGGTCTCAGAAGAATGGAAAACAAATGCCATATCCATATTCAAAAAAGATAAGAACTCAGAAAATTTAGATCTATCAGCCAGATGTGTATATTTGGCAAAATCTTGGCATACTTGGCAGAATAAGTTACATTTGATGTCATACTTTTGATTCTTGGTAAGAGGTCAGAAATTTATAAAAAGCCATTCTAGTCATTTAGTCACAGTTCAAGAGTACAGTAGAATGGAATGGAATAGAATAGGACAGGGTGAAACAGAACAGAACAGAACAGTTTTATTGGCCAAGGGTGATTTACATATCTCTGATGCATAAGCACTTAGTGTATATACAAACAACATGGTAATATATTCATAAGGTACTAATAGGAAAAGGTAATAGAAAATATGAGTAATATAGTCATACTACATGGGCAAATATCCTTAGATATAAGACAATACATAGGTATTCAACAGAGTGATGGCATGAGGGAAAAATCTGGATTGCTCACCTTGGGTTAAGTTTTAGATGTTAGCCCTGAAAAAATGCTTTGAAGTCTTGGAAGAAAAGTGATAATCTGTGACATAAAGATAAAATAGAAAGAGGAATGAGCAGAAATTATCTTTATGGAGCAGTTATGGAAGAGAAACAAAAACTAACAAAAACAGCAATGTACATACAGTTTGAATATTGTACACCTTCAAGTAGAGAAAATATGATTTGCTAACTTTTACATGTAGGTAAAAGAGAAACTTGAACAAAAGTTATACTTCCTAAAACAGTCTTCTTTTACCAGTTTATGGTTGTTGCAGTATCGTACAAACGAAATGTTGCAATTTGATATAAATAGGTTGAGAAAGGTGTGAGGTTCTTAGTTCTCTCTGAGCTTTGCTGTTTTCTTGCAAAAGTTTCAATATCCAAACTAGGCAACATCATCATCATCATCAACAACAACAACAACATTATGCTATTGGGGAGTGAGATTTGCTCACAATTTATACTCTGGTGGCTTGCCTGTCAGTGTTGCTGGGAGTAGTCTTGGTAGGTTGATGGGGGGTTTGTGGGCGGAGGAGGTTGGACTGCTTTCTTTTGGCTTCTTTGGCAATTATTTGTCTTTAAGGGGTATTGTTCACTTCTTGATTGTTTGTCTGATGTTAATCTTGGTGTTAATCTATGCCCATCTGGCTGTTGATTGCTGGTGGGGAGATGTTTTGTTTTTTTCCTCCCTTTTTGTCTTGTTGATTGTCTCTATAGCAGTATGTAATTGCTTATGTAGCTGCTTATGGCCATGGGTCTGTTGGTGGCCAATTTGTTAGAGACAAAGGAAGTCTCTAGCATTTTTGGACTTGGCTTAATCTAGGATGGTCACAGTTTCCCAGTTGAAACTATGAGTAACTCTCTCCATATGTTGTGAAATTAAAGAGTTAGTTGGTGTTCATGGATGCATTATTAGTCTTCTGCCTGTTTGACCTACATAGTGGCTATTTACACTATGTTGTAGAAGATTTCTTTTTCTTCCAGGGCCTCTGGATATTTTGGTTTCCTTAGGATGTTTAGAAGCACTTTAATTGGTTTGTGTGCTATGCTGTCCAATTATATCATTACCATTACCCATAGTTACAACATCACAAAATAATTAAAAGTAAAGATTGAGCACCTCATAGAGGGAAGCAAATACTCCATCAACCCCCACACACAGACACACAATAAGAATCAAAGACATGACAATGGATGAGAATGAAATTGTGGTTTCGTTTAATATCACAATCTTTTTTACTTCCATAGGTCCAGAATTAGCCAACATGGACATAAACAACATCTATATGCCATACAAAAGAGACAATCAAGAAGGCAAAAAGGGAACAAAAACAAAAAACAAAATATCTCACCACCAGCAATCAATAGCCAAATGAGCATAGATTAATTCCCAAAATTAACATCCGATCAACAATCAAGATGTAAACAAATACTCCAATCAAAGAACTACCAAACAAGCCAACAGTAGATAGCCCAACCAACAAACAACAAATAACTTATCAAGATCACTCCCACCAACACTGACACAGCAAGTCACCAGTATATAAATTGATAGCAAACCCCACTCCCTACTAGCACTTGTTACCAATGTTAATTATGATAATGTTACCAAGTTTGGGTAATGAAACAAGAAAACAACCAAGCTCACAGAGCACTAACAACTCCTCATTTCATCCTGAGCAACAAACATTGTCCTTTATGAGAAAGGTGTCCCTATGAAAAATCAATGGGAATTTTAACGGGTTACATTTCTTCAAAACAATGTGATGCAGACGAGATCTATTAGACTCTCCAATTTCAGCTTGGAACCATTTCTATTCATTTCCACTTCGTGTCAATTAATAAATGTGGAGCCAATCAGCTTGAATCTCACATTTTCCATTGGAGCGAAAATACTTCCAAGCAGCCTTTCAGAGAATTGGGGTAGCTGGCAAATACAAGACTGAGTCCCACAGTGAAGAAGAAACCTGGAGAAAATATCAGAGATGATAAAAATAGAGCAAGCAGTATACTGAAATAGATCTTGTGCTGCCTTCTGTTCAAGCAAAGACCTGAATCATCTAGCCCACATGCTTGTTTTCCATTCATAATTAGGGCAACAAAATACATCCTTTTCCTGTTCTGCTTCATCAGCATAGCCACAGAAAACATCCTCATTTTCAATAACTCTTCCCCTTTATCTCCCACTGCCTGATGCCTAATAAGCTGATTGCTATTTACTTTGGACTAAGAGCTAATCTGTTAATGATTGATTTTAAATTTTTACAGCCATTTGTCTCTGGCAGGGCTTGAGACAGTGAACAACATTCTATTTCTACCTGATGAATTGGCTTTTCTTTAAAAAAAATTAAGTCAGAAATCTTCAATGTAATGTTTTGCTGACAAATAGTTGATGTACAGTAGGCAAAGAAGAAATGGTTGCTCTTTGCAAAAAAAAAACCTCATTGGCCTTTGAAACAGTCAGCAAATAATATAAAGGGACATTCGGTTAATAGTAGTGGCAGGGTAAAGGCCTTTCTGTGGGCAAAGTAAAACATAATTGTGCTATAAATTTGCAGAGCTTAAAAATTCTTAATTAACAAAATTGATGTTCATCACTGAGCTGCAGCAAGGGAATATGAACTTATACAAGTACTGTCCTTTTAAAATGATCTTAATTGTGTACCATATGATATATGTATTGGCATGATATACACTTTCAAGTGAATTTTGTTTCCATTAAAGAACTGCCAAATAGACAGTTGTTATTTTTAATTGGTACAACCCAGGAATGCAGTGCAGTTTAATCACTGGTCTAAAAAAGTCAAGGAGGAAATCACTGTTTTCCTCAGATAGCTCAGAAAAGAATGCTAAAAAAATCTACAGCTGACTACTTTGGATTATTTACTAGAATCTCGCCCAAGACACATTGACAGGCAGTGTCAAGAACCTAATACTTAATTTTCTGATTCTCTTTTCTTTCATTTCAAAAACATTAGTATCACCGAACAGTATGATTTATAAGGAGTTTTCAGATTGACCCAAAGCTTTAAATGGATCTGCCATGATTTGTCAGCCCACCCATAAACTTCTCAAGAGTTTCCAGAGGAGAAAGACAGCTTGTCACTTAGACATTTAAGAAGGAAAGCACTTCATGCTACCAATCAAATCACATTCTGGCTATTCTGTCTTTTACCCCTAAGTGTTATCTCCTTTTCTGAAGAGAAATTTGGAATATATGACAAAGTATCATTAAATGGCATATTCCAGAATATCCCATGCAGTGGTGGGATTCAAACTTTTTTACTACCAGCTGTGTGGGCATGGCTTGGTGGGCGTGGCATGGCTTGGTCAGCATGGCAGGGGAAGAATACTGCAAAATTTACATTCCCAGCCCACTCCAGGGGAGGGTTACTGCAAAATCCCCACTTCCTCCAGATCAGCTGGGACTCGAGAGGCAGAGAATAGAAGAGGGGTGGGGCCAGTAAGAGGTGGTACTTACTGGGTCTCTGAACTACTCAAAATTTCTGCTACTGGATCTCCAGAACTGGTTAGAACCTGCTGAATACCACCTCTAATCCCATGAATGAAATTCTGCAGTTTTACTTGCTTAATGGTAACTAATTCTGCTTAGTGAATCTACAAGAGAGATCAGAAATATTACTAATCTGGCCCAGAGAAACTAATAAAGAGGAGGAATATATGAAATGGAAATATTCCTGTAACAATTTGATATGATTTGTCTTGCTTGGCCCCAAAACCTCAACCTCAGCGGGCTTCTGTAATGATCCAAAGAAGTTTTGAGCATGAACAGAAGCTTTTTTCAGCTTCTGCAAGGGCTGCATGCGCTCTACATGGGGCTGCCCTTGAAGAGTGTTCGAAGACTTCAGCTTGTCCAGAATGCAGCCGCACGAGCGATTGTGGGTGCACTCCGGTACACCCAAGTCACACCTATTCTCCACGAGCTGCACTGACTGCCCATTGGTCTCCGGACATGCTTCAAGGTGCTAGTCGTTACTTTTAAAGCCCTAACATGGTATCGGACCTGGTTACTTGAGAGACCGCCTCCTGCCAATTACCTCCCTAAGACCTATTAGATCCCACAGACTAGGCCTCTTCCGAATTCCATCTGCCAGCCAATGTTGGCTGGCAACTCCCCAGGGGAGGGCCTTCTCTGTGGCTGCTCTGGCCCTCTGGAACGATCTCCCCATTGAGATCCAGACCCCTACCACCCTTCCGACCTTCCGCAAAGCAACTAAGACCTGGCTGTTCCGGCAGGCCTGGGGCTGAATTTTGCAGCCCCATCCAAGGTTACGACTGTTGCTCTATTTTATTCTTTTATTTTTATTTTGTATCCCCCTCCCTTAATTTTAGACGAGAGGGCAGACCTGGCATGTATTACTGAAACCTGGCTGGGCCCAGAGGGAGGAGTCCCCCTTGTAGAACTGTGCCCAGAAGGATTTCAGGTGCTGCATCAGCCGAGAGCCCAGGGAAGGGGTGGGGGTGTGGCCGCTGTTATCCGGGAGTCGTTAGTTCCTCGTAGGGTCCCTGCTCCGGAGATTGTCGGGTGTGAGTCTTTGCTGTTAAAGTTGGACCTCAAGGGTCAAGTGGGTTTGCTGCTAACGTACCTGCCTCCCAACAGCGTTGCAGCAGCCCTCCCCTCGCTCCTCGAGTCAGTAGCCGAGCTGGCAGTTGAGTTCCCTAGGCTGATGGTCCTGGGGGACTTTAATCTGCCGACGCTCGGTGAAAACTCTGATGGGGCGCAGGAGTTCATGGCTTCCATGACAGCCATGGGCTTGACTCAAGTAATCCGAGGCCCAACCCATTCGGCGGGACACATGCTTGACCTTGTATTTCTCTCGGAGCAGTGGATGTGTGATCTTGGTCTGAGGGGGAGTGACATCGTACCCCTGTCGTGGTCAGACCATTGCCTACTGAGGCTCGACTTCCGGAGGCCAAACCCCCACTGTAGGGAGGAGGAACCGACCAGGTGGTTCCGCCCCAGGCGTCTTATGGAGCCAGTAAGGTTCCAGACAGAGCTTGGGGTTATTCCTGATACTTTCACCCACAGTCCGGTAGAGACTCTGGCTGCTGCGTGGCACTCGGCAGCGTCAGAGGCCCTCGACCGGATTGCGCCACTGCGGCCCCTCCGTGGCAGCGGATCCCGGAGACCACCTTGGTTCACCGAGGAGCTCCGGGAGATGAAGCGCCGGAGGAGATGCCTAGAGCACCGTTGGAGGTCCGATAAGTCCGCATCGAACCGAGCAATGGTAACCACCTGCACCAGGGAATATACTAGGGCACTTAGGGCAGCTAAAAGATCACATATAGCCTCCCTGGTTGCGTCCGCTGAGTCCCGTCCAGCCGCCCTGTTTAGGATAACCCGCTCCCTGTTGAATAAAAGGGAGGCGGGGGAACCCTTGCAGGGCAGAGCTGAAGAATATGCCCAATTCTTAGCGGACAAAATTGCTCGGTTTCGGACGGACTTGGACTCCACATCTGCAGTTCCAGCCGAGACTCAGGGGGACCAAGTTCAACAGCTCTGGGTTGAGTTTCAGGAGGTTACCCCCGGGGATGTGGACAAGGCCATGAGAGCTGTGAGTTCCTCCACCTGTGCTTTGGATCCGTGTCCCTCATGGCTGGTTTCTAACTGCAGTGAGGTGACACGAGGCTGGATCCAGGCGGTTGTAACCGCCTCCCTTCGGGAGGGGAACTTCCCCGCCGCACTGAAGGCGGCGGTGGTGAGACCCCTCCTGAAGAAGTCATCCCTAGATCCAGCTGTCCTTAATAACTACCGCCCGGTCTCCAACCTCCCCTTTCTGGGGAAGGTTGTTGAGAAGGTGGTGGCCTTCCAGCTCCAACGGTCCTTGGAGGAAGCAGACTATCTAGACCCTTTCCAGTCAGGCTTCAGACCCGGTTACAGCACTGAAACCGCCTTGGTCGCATTGATGGATGATCTCTGGAGAGCCAGAGATGAAGGACATCCCTCCATCCTGGTCCTCCTTGACCTCTCAGCGGCTTTCGATACCATCGACCATGGTATCCTTCTGCGAAGACTGCGGGAGGTGGGAGTGGGAGGCACCGTGTTACGGTGGTTCTCCTCCTACCTCTCGGACAGGTCGCAGTCGGTGTTAGTGGGAGGGCAGAGATCGTCCCCAAGGCCCCTAAAATATGGGGTGCCGCAGGGTTCGGTCTTATCCCCCCTACTATTTAACATTTACATGAAACCGCTGGGAGAGATCATCCGTAGGCACGGGATTAGATACCATCAATATGCGGACGATACTCAATTGTATCTGTCCGCCCCGTGCCAAATCAATGAAGCGGTTGACGTAATGGACCGGGGACTCGAAGCCGTCATGGACTGGATGAGGATTAACAAGCTTGTGCTCAACCCAGAAAAGACCGAGTGGCTGTTGTGTTTTCCTCCCAAAAATTCGGCTATTAATCCAACACTCAGGCTGGGGGGTCAAATTTTACACCCCTCAGAGAGGGTTCGCAACTTGGGAGTCCTCCTGGATCCACAGCTGTCATTCGACCATCATATAGCGGCTGTGACCAGGGGGGCATTCGCCCAGGTACGCCTGGTGCGCCAGTTGCGACCCTACCTGAACCGGGAAGCTCTCACAACAGTCACTCGGGCCCTCGTGATCTCTAGGCTGGAATACTGCAATGTGCTCTACATGGGGCTGCCCTTGAGGAACATCCGGCGACTTCAGCTAGTACAGAACGCGGCCGCGCGAGTGATCGCGGGTGCACCCCGATTCACCCGCATTACACCTATCCTCCGCGAGCTGCGCTGGCTACCTGTCGATCTCCGGATGCGCTTCAAGGTGCTATTGACCACCCATAAAGCCCTACATGGCAGTGGATCTGGATACTTGAGAGACCGCCTTCTGCCAATTACCTCCCTACGGCCTATAAGATCTCATAGGTTAGGCCTCCTCCGCATTCCATCGGCCAGCCAATGCCGGCTGGCAACCACAAGGAGGAGGGCCTTCTCAGTAGCGGCCCCGACCCTTTGGAACGAGCTCCCCGTAGAGATCCGTACCCTCACCACCGTCCAGGCCTTCCGCACAGCCTTGAAGAACTGGCTCGCCCGTCAGGCCTGGGGATAAGGACCATTACCCCGCCCGAATGTTGTATGCATGTTGCGTATTATTTTATTATGTGTTGTTGTCTTAGTATTGTATTGTATTGTATTCCCCTCTCCCTGGTTTCTGTGAACCGCCCTGAGTCCCCTCAGGGAAAAGGGCGGCCTACAAATAAAGTCAAACTGAAACTGAAACTGAAACTCCCCTCCAGATTGTTAGCTGCCCTGAGTCTCTTGGGAATAGGGTGGCATACAAATTAAATAAAACCTCAAACCTGATCAAAGCTGTGGATGAGTTCTCAGAAGCAAGACAATCTGAAGCTGTTCTTCTTCTCTTTTGGAACACCCTTTGAAACATCACCCAAGCCTATAATAAACAATAAATGGTAGCTATAATTTGAGTACAGTTTATGTTTATTCATAGTGGAGATTCTTCTTATAGTACAATAGGCAACCACAGATTTTAGTGAAGATCAAGAGCTCATTGTAGATCAAGGCTATTGGGAGTTTTGGTTTCCATGGTTAATAGCAAAAAATGTTTTGCCCAAAACACAATGATGTCATGTGTGGTTTGGCTTTTTTATTTGCCTTATGCACAGATTTATCCACTTTGTTTGCATGTTATTCTATTAGACAGTTTTGAATAGCAGTGGTATCATTAGAAAAAAATGGATAAACAATAAAGATACTACATTTAAACCCAAAACCTTCCTCATAGTGTATAAATAAAATAAGATCCCTGCTTCAAGCAGTAGCATAGCCAATGATAGAGATTATTGGGATTTCCAGTTCAGCAATATCTGGAAAGCATACATTCCCACCCCTAATGCAGAACAATATAATCACCGCAAAATATATCACAGAAACCTCATGAAAGGAAACCTTGTGCCTTTTCTTCTTTTTATCTGGGTTGTCTTTGAATATCAGAAACAAATTGTTTGCCCATGCCTGCAAAACTTCCATTTCCAAAGGGAAATTGTAATACAGACAATCCTCAAATTATGATCATAATAGAGCCCACAATTTCTGTTGCTAAGCAATATATTTTTAAGTGAGTTTTGCCTCATTTTACGACCTTTCCTGCCACAGTTGTTAGGTGAATCATTGCACTTGTTAACTTGTTAAATTAGTCACACAGTTGTTAAGTGAATCTGACTTCCCCAATGACTTTGCTGATAAGAAGGTTGCAAAAGATGATCACATAACCCTGGGACAATGCAACCATTATAAATTGAACCAATTGCCAAGAGTCCGAATTTTGATCATGTGAACATGGGGATGTTACAATGATCATAAATGTGAAAAACAGTCATAAGTCACTTTTTTCAGTGCCATTGTAACTTTGAATAATCACTAAATCAATGGTTGTAAATCAAGGATTACCTGTACGTGAAGCGTCTTGAAACCACAGAGATGTAGTTAGGATACAGTTATACTAATTTAGATTCTGTATTCATTATACCATAGTTTCAATACTTGCAAATCAAAATAAATATTCTAAATGCATGGGAGCGTCTATATTTGTCCCCTACATAATGATTAGGGAGAAATGACAGAAAAGGTGGGCTGATAAAGTTTGGCCATCCTCACTTCTTCCTTGTGTATGGACGCTGTATGTTTTGCAAATGTAAAAATCACATGGAATTATTTCCAGTACTAAAATATATGTGTTGCTTGCTTTGTATATCAAATTTAACTTCCAACAGCTCCAGATAAGTTGAAGAACCACTTATCTGAAATCTGAAGGAACCGCTGCCAGTCAGTGCTGTCAATAATACATCAGAAGAGCAACAGCTCCATTCACTACGGCAGATTCTAATAACTCACAATTATGTTTATAAAGAAATCTTCTACACTCTCTGTCGGGTTAATTCCATTGCACCAGAAAAAAAGTGCTCGGCCATTTGAAAAATGAAATGTTGTTCATTAATATTTTAGATGCCATAAGACATAGAGACTCCACAATAATATCATGCCTGGAAAGAATCAAAGTCAGCTTCAGAGCAAAAAGGCTGGTCTATTGACTACCTTGTGAAGCAGATATCATGTGACAGAGATTGCCTATCTCAGCAGATGCACTGGAAACAGGAGAAAGTGTTAAATATAACCAGGTAGACAGTGATGAATTGACATGCTGAAAAATCGAACACTTCAGTAATCAGCCTAAGGATCTGATATCAACAACATTTTTCAGTTTTGTCCAAATTCATTGAAAGGTGTAGTTTAGCAAGTTCACTTCTCATTGGCAAAATCTTTTATCTTTATGCAGGGTTCCTGATTGAATTCTCAGCCATCTGCAATGGATTTCACGTCACCATGGTTCATTGCATAAAATAAGTGTCTAAATGTTTACATAAGATCAAAAAAAGTGTACACATAGCCACATGAATGTTGGCAGTTATTCCTACATGTGCATTTGGACTTGCAGCTTTTAGTGCCAAAATGGAAATGATTCTAAAAAGGACGATTTGGGAAAATAATATGATTCTGAATATACTTCAAGCTGTGATAAATTCCTGAATAATTGTGTTTAAAAAGCTAAAGAGAACTGACACATTTTTAACTGCTGATGCTCATGGAAATCTGCACTATCTTCACAAGACTCCTTACATTTTTTCAGCAAGCTAATTTAATCAGTGAATGGCATGCCATATTATTGAAAGCGTTCATTCTGTATATGCAAGGGTAGAAAAGAAGGGGTTGCCCTGTTCAGGCATGAAATTGATTCATAGAAGGCTACATTAGATGTTCCTATCTTTAGTTGCCAAGACCATCAATGTTTTTTCAGCATTTTCAATAGCAATGCCAGGATTGCCTATGCATATGGTGTTCTGGATTATAGCCGAGGAACATAATCAGGTACGTTCACACCTTTCTCCAACTTAATGCTCTCTGTCATTCATACAATTGGAGTTCAACTCCCATAATCCCTACCAGCATGTGCTATGGAAACTAATGCAATTAAGACAAGTGTCAGGTGATGGGAACTTAATCTCATCTAAAAGACACTATGATGATTAAGGAAAAGACTAATTGGGCAAACACCCTTGTCTGTGAAAGTGGGGTTTGCACACCTAAATTAGTTTGAGTATGGCCAGGAATCATTCTGAATAAATAAAAGAAATTACAGAAGGAATCATTTAAGGTTTATGAAGGACCATAAGATATTGAATACATATATAGGTTATGCTGCTACAACTGCTGTTACACGCAGTACTACTACTGTTATATTACAGTAATGTTCATGGATGCCGAATGCTTTATTTGTAAAAATGATATTCATTTTAACAGGCCTGGATTTCTTAGGATGCCTCTTTCTTAGTCCATTATAAAAAATAGTAGACATTCTCTTTTATATATATATAATTTTAATAAAATTACACACACATATATATATTATATATCTATAAAAGGGAATATCTATCATTTTTATAATGGACTAAGAAAGAGGCATCCTAAAAACTCAATGCCAGTTAAATGGGGGGGGGGAGTTCATTGAAAAGGGATATAAATATCAGATATCAAGTGTACAAAAGGATGTTTACTGATATTTAAAACTATAAAATATCACCTTTATAATTTGGTTGTATTATAATTCTAATTAGTTACCTAATTAATGTCTTCATGATTTCATTAAATCTTTAGGATATTTATACTATCTACAGAAATAATCTCTATCCATTTAAGAGTGCATAAATCCTCGGGCTTCTCTTTAAAAGTGCTGTATGCTTATTTCATCACAAAATACATTAATGGTTATCCATTAATGATATAGTACTCTCTTTCGATCAAATGTATTTCCCTGTAACACAAAATCAGATTGCTTTCTCTGAAAGGTAGAAGACAATATTGGAAGATAATTAGCTGCATGGTCAAATAAAAATTATATTGTCACTATACTTTCTATTCTTTCTGCAGAAATCCACCTTACATCCAAAGAAAGAAAATTTGAAATACACTGTGGAAGCAAAAGAAAAAAAAAGTAGCTCTAAGATGTTCTAAGGTACATTATTGTCCATGCTTTGACAATAATTTGAAGAAAAGTATACTGATGCATGAGTGCAGCACCATTTTTAAGCAGGGTGGTTTTTTTTCCTTAAGATTTGACATAATTTTGAAAAATGGATACAACTGTCTGAATGACTTACATTAACGAATTGAGTTGCTTTAATGAATGATGTCTCTTTTTTAGCATGTGCAGTTTTCTGTTCTCCCTTAGCCTTCTTTTTAAAGTCATCATCAAATTGCAATTTTAATTAGGCAGAATGGGAAATTATTATCCATATGGAGTGTATAGTTATTTAAATTAAATGGAATTTGAGATGGTGGAAAGGGTCAGATTGCTTGCTCTGAAAGGTAGAAGACCTGCTTCTCCTAACATAAGGTCTCATTTCCCAGCAAATCCTATCTACAGATACTTCTTAACTACTTTTTTATTGACTAGGATAATATCCTGACTTTAAGACATAAGTCATATGCAATACTGAAACATCCATCAACATTATCAATTTCCAAATTCTGAGAGGATAAGTAAACTATTTGGGGATTATATTGCCCTTTAAAAAATCCTATTTGTCTTTATTGCACTCTCATTGTTATCTCATGGCTTGTTGGCTTCTGGCTGGCCCCAGAGTGGGGTAGGAATGGAATTTTGCAATATCCTTCCCCTACCATTTTCACCAAGCCATGCCCACAGAACCAGTAGTAAAAAAAATGAATTTCACCACTGCAACAAGCCCACTCTTTTACCTGCTCAGCCACTGCACCATCTTTGAAACCACAGAATGAATAATATAATAATATAGCACATTTTACAATTCAGATTGTGTGTGTGTGTTTGTGTGTGTGTTTTTAAAATTAGTATTCTACTTTAAAAGTATTTAATTAAGTAGTTTAACATTAGCATTTATACTTTTTTTAAAAAATTTCCTTCCCTATTTCTCTTTACAATTTTTAACATTTGTCATTGTATGGTACCAAAAGTTGATCAATACCTATAATAAAATACCAGTGATTGCTACATTTACAAATACCAGCTCCAATTCTCTTCCAGGATCTGTTTGACATTGTATAAACATCAGTGGAGTTACTCTCTTGGTACAATTCATAGCTTGCTACAAATGTTTTTAGTGTTTGTGTGGTTTTTGTCCTAAAGTGACCAATAAGCAAATAGCCTTGCCTGTTCCTTGCACTTAATAATGCCTAAATCAGTGTTTTTCAACCTTTTTTGTGCAAAGGCACACTTTTTTCATGAAAAAAATCACGAGGCACACCACCATTAGAAAATGTTAAAAAAATTTAACTCTGTGCCTATATTGACTATAGGCAGGTGTTTTTCCCACGGCACACCTTACACTATGTCACGGCACACTAGTGTGCCGCGGCACAGTGGTTGAAAAACACTGGCCTAAATAGTCTTGTGAAGTGTTTCAAATCATTGTGAACTAGAATGCCAATTCTGTTACAACTGAAAATTAGATCCTATGATTTTGATCATGTTCCTCTCTGTGGAAAACGTAATGCTGAATGTGATAGGCATCCAATGTGTATGCAATAACCAACATTTTATATTACCAGCAGCTTTAATTTAGAATCACTAATGTGGCATGAAGAAGAAATTGGTCAGAAATAGACTTTGAGGCACTCAGTGCTCTTTTTAAGTCTCCATTTCTTCGAAATTGTGAATTGAGTCTAGATTAGAGGTTTTTTAATGTATGTTGAGACAAAACACATGTACAATCTTCAACATGAGGTCATATCTCATAT
The DNA here is from genome assembly GCF_051295495.1 of Thamnophis sirtalis. Classification (NCBI taxonomy): domain Eukaryota; kingdom Metazoa; phylum Chordata; class Lepidosauria; order Squamata; family Natricidae; genus Thamnophis; species Thamnophis sirtalis. The sequence goes on along the minus strand of NW_028261384.1, from coordinate 41,545,865 downwards.
TTTGTGTCTGATAGATTCGTGGCAACTCATTAAGTCCAGAATTTCCTTAGTACCTGGGCAAATATTGTATTTTATTGGGAAGATTAGTTAAAGTCAGTTAAAGGAAGCCTATAAATGTTGTTTGAGAATCATCACACTGGTGCAAGATACTTTTGTTCAGTTTTGACATAGTACTGGAGTTCTCTAGAAGTAGAGAATTGCCATTTCTGGATTCATCTCAAGAATTGACAATTACAATTCTACATCTGCTGGCATCTTTGGCATCATAGAATGCCAGCACTTGATAGCTTTGTCATTTATGTCTCCTGTTGCCATTGGTGTCTGTTTTGAGCAGTAGAGTGAAAGGGTCAAGGAACTCTGCCATTTGCAGTATAAATCTCCCGAGATATTGCACTATTCTCTGACATTTAAATCCTAGAATACATCTAATTTTTTTTGTATGCTATTTCACTTAGTGTTCATTTATGTGCTGTCAACAATAAATGACCACTTTTAGACATGGATGTGTTGCTCTTGTTCAGTTTTAGATTTGGCTAACATTTTAGGCAATTTGTTGTTATGTTGATCCTCACTACTATAACCCAAAGGTAATAAGAGCTACTGAATGGAAGATACTTTTTGTTAGTGAATAGAATGGATGTTGGAAAAAATTAACATGGAAGAAAAGAGTGAAAATAGAATGATAGAAAATACAAAATTTCTACAAAAATATTTAGAACATTGGTGTAGAGAGAAAAAAACAATTGCAGAGTTTATATTCAATGACTGAAATGAAATTAAATTCAAGTTAAAACGGAGAGGAAATGTAAAATGATTTTGATGGAAATAAAACACAATTTTCGAAGTGAGTGAACAAAGACTGGATAAATTCCAAAGATGGAATTATTTGGGGTGACACTGAAGTCAAATTTAGAGATAAGAAATACTGTAAAGTTTTGTATGGGAATTACAATGTTATATCAGAGTAAATCTAAAATGAAAGCTACATATTTTAGTGTCTAAGAAAAAAAATCTGAAATAGAAAACAAATTCAGACTGAATGTTGAAAACTGTTATATCCAGTGGGGTAAATGGGGTAACTAGATAGATATTAATACAGGTAGTCCTCGACTTATGACCACAACTGAGCCCAGAATTAATGTTGCTAAGTAAGAAATTTGATAAGTAAGTTTTGCCCCATTTTACAACTTTTCTTGTCACATTTCTTAAATGAATCACTACGGTTGTTAAATTAGTAACAAAGTTGTTAAGTGAGCCTGGCTTTCCCATTGACTTTGCTTGTCAGAAGTTCAAAAAAGGGGTCACATGACCCTGCACCCACCATAAATGACACCCAAAAAACTGCAACCGCCATAAATATAGGTCAGTTGTCAAGCACCCAAATGTAAATCATGTGACCATGGGGATGCTGCAATGGTCATAAGAATGAAAAATGGACATAAGTCACTCTTTTTCAGAGCTGTTGTAACTTTGAATGGTCATAAATTAATTGTTGTAAGTTGAGGACTCCCTGTACTATATATGGGTGCAGTTTGCTTAGGCAATGGTAATGTGCAAAGTCTTTCCCACCCTCACTCCCTCCCTCATATACACACTTTATCCTTAATTTATAAACCAATCAGAATCACAAGTTCGCAAAGGAAACTTATTTCCAATAGTTATGTAGTATTAACTGGATTTTTTATTCTCTTGCCAAAACATCTAAGACACTTTTAAAAACAGAATGTAGTTCAAATAATCTTTAAAATATTGGCATAAAATATTAAAGGATGTTGGGTCATTGTATTTCTTTCTGACCAAACCACCATTATAAGAAAATAAAATAACTCCTTACAGCTGTCACTTAGAAAATTATTTTCCCAGAACATATGGTAGAAAAGGCCAGGTGGCTTTAATGTGAATATGTGAAAACAATTTTCAACACTATTTTGGCAGCAACTCAGAAACACGTTGAGGGTAGGATGAGCAGTGCAAGTGAGAACTGACTGAAGACATCTCTTTTCAACCAACAGATGTGTTTCTTAGATAAAATAGCAGCTTGTCCTAAAAATTATTGGCCTAAATGCCATGAGTTAAGAAATTGATAGGTCTAGTTAGATTAAAATGCGATGCAGATACAGAAGAGGGCATGGTATAGAGTTCTCTACATAGATGCTTATTAAAGCATCATAAATGTTGACCTGATATCACTTTGTTCTTCTAAAATAAGTAGCTGTATATTTTCACACAAATGCCCTAGTCCTTTTTGCAATATAAAATTCTACAAACATTTTTAAATTTCTTTGGCAAAATTTTTGTATTTTACTATTGTATCCATTATTACATTTTTATAGTGTATGAATTTCTAGGTTGGTTTTGTATGAATATACATGTGGGGAAAAGTTATAATCAAACAATGAGCGTACACACAAAAAGAAACACAAATCAGCTTTCTAACTGAAGGATGAGGAGTGAGGGAAGATCAATTGTTCATAGCCATAGTCAGCTCAGCAATGCTTAGATTTCTATAAAGGCTATTAACGATCCAATGCCTCTAAAATACTACTAACAATTTTTTTTCTCTCCAGAGATTTCAGGACTAATAGTTATTGATCATTTTCACTGAATGCACTGAAAGTATACTTTACTGTCAATAATTAACAAATCAATGACTTAACATTGAGAATGAGAATATTGGCATAGAAAGTTATCAATAAAACCAGTCAGTTAATGGCCCAAAGCCTACGGCGCTATATTGAAAGCATCTTAAAAACAAACTGATTAAACTACAAAAATTAAAAACAAAAAACAAAGTGGTAATTTTGTTAGCATTCAAAAAAAAATCACTGCCACTATTATTACTTTAAAATACAATTCTGTGAAGATCAAATGTGCAAAGAAAAGTCATGACTGTTTCTATAACTTCAGTGAATATGGGCCATACTCTACGTTTGATATCAAATAATTGTATTGAAACAGGTTAATGTCAAACAGTAAGATAGGCATGTTTGTAAGCATATATAACCTTGGAAACTAGTTGAGTAGTAGTTTAAAAACACTGTAAATAAATATGTCCTGTCTTTTTTTCACATTGTAAAGTTTAAATTTAGTTGCTTTGTAACTTGCCTTTTCTCTGGAACCTCAACACTGCACAAACAGGGCTCTCGTCTCATTTTATCTTCAAGAGCAGCCTTGGTGGGATAAACTGAGAGTGAATTGCACAATGACTGACACATGTTGGGATGCTTTCATTTGGTGTCCTGCACTGATCAGGAGAATGGACATAATGACTTAAGTGGACCCTTTGAATTCTATGCTCCTAAGTCAAGCAGCAAATACTGTGTTACGTGAAGCCTAAGTCTCTCAGATCAGAGTCCAATTATAACATTTCCCAAATCGTGTAAGTAACTATGCAAAAGATTGCACTTCAAGAGACACCATGCAGTTCCATGTACAAAAAGTGGGATTTAAACCCTTGAGAGTCATGGGTACATTGCTTAAATCTGGGCAATTGCTGATTATTTCATAACCTTAATTCTTCATCTGTAAAATAGGAATCATACCAAACTATGTCACAAGCTTATTGGAAAAGACATCAGCAGGACTGTATAGCATGTTGTTCTGAAAAGAATAAATAACAGTACTCCTGAGGCTATAGTGTAGTAGAATGAAGGAATGCTGACCTCACACAATTTATTAACACAAATTTTCTATGCAGAGACTTTGTGCTTGCCTGCTTCCTATATGCTTAGTAATTTAAAATTCACATTTTATCACCCTTGGTTTTATATTTCCCTCTATTGTGGAATTCATATGCAAATCAATAGATCCCTGCAGATACAGGCAGTGGTTGAATCTAAGACTTTTTTTTAAAAAAATCTGCCAGAATGCCCATGATAATAGCAACCACATGCAAAATCTAAAAACTATTCAAAGTTTAAGTGGAATGTCCCTCTTTGTGACCTTGTATAAAAGTATAAACTGGAAAAGAGGCAACTAAAACCTGAATCTCTGAGCAAAAATCTAGGGCCAATCAAGAAAGAATCCTCATTACTATTGAGAAAAGTAACTGACACAGCAGAAAATAAATCTATCTTCAATACCTCAATTTGTCAGAGCACACAGAGTTCTCACTACTCACCATGGCATCTTTTCTTTATCCTTAATTGTTTAATGAGCATGCATATTGTTGCAAATGCTCATGTTATTGTTCTATTTTTTTCCTGAAAGAAAATGATCCTTATTAAAGCCATACAGCTGTCTAAAGATAGCAATAGCCTTACAATTACATACAGATAGCCTTAATTACATCTAAAATATAAAATTTATTAGTGGTACCTTTATAAAGTACTATAATGCTCCATATCCTTGAGATTTATAGCAATTTGTATAACTATGAAATGTTAGAGATATCAAGAAAAGTAATCCAGCATAATGCAACACAAACAGGCAAATACTGCCATAAGAACCTCCTGTGAATGTGAGCAACTACACTGTCATTAGCAGTCAGACTGTGACATTTACTATCTGAACCAGTCTGAGCCAGTGTGGCCACCCATAGCTTCACAAATGCAGATGCAGCTGCGATGCTCCCTCCAATGCAGAAAACAAGAGGGAGGAGGGGATCAAGGATGAGCATTCAGTGAGAGTGAGAATAAGCTTTTGTGGAATATATGAAATGGTTCCCTAGGCTGTTTTCTGATCAGCTGTGGGGAGGGGGAGAAAGGGAAGTGCCGTGTCTATTTGAATATCAAGCCCAGCCACACTCAGAGCTTTGTTGACAACTTCATTACCTCCACATATAAAAATGACTGCAGGGTAATGCAAATGGCTTTTGCGTCACACTCTCCTGCATTCCACATGCATACTGTAGCAGAAAAAGCCCTGAGAGGTAGCCCAAAGGCAGACAAGCTTTTGTCCAATTTAATAAGATCTCTCTTGGAGACATTATCCTCTCCTCCCACTCATCCTGCTTTATGCAGTCAAGAGACCCAGCTTTCCAAACAATGGGCATGTGTGTATATGTACAAGACATGGAGGGGATAGTCTTGACTTGACCTCCCTGTCCATCAAAGCTGAACAAAAGATAGCAACAAGGAAAAAGATACCCATTTATCTTTTTAAAAATATAAACATTTAGCAAATTTTCTACAAATCTGACAAGGTGATATGATTAATATTATAACACTGTCAACACAGTATCATTCCGAGATAGGATTTATCAAGGACAGCTACATAACTGAAGACAAAGGAACTGACACCTTACCACCCCACCATGCTTATGAAATAAGACAAATATCAATGGGATATTTTTAGAGGCCAGAAATGCCATGTTATTGCTCATCAGTTCATTGGAGAAAGGGATTATTTTTAAGAAATAGAGTATTTTTGCCTCTATTGTTAAAAACAGAAAGGAGAGGGAAATCAAAAAGCAAAGATACAGAATAAATTGTTCAAACCCTTAACTAAGGATATTTGAATTCATTGACTTTTGTTGTAAATAAGAAGCCTGATTATGTTTACGTTTTTTGGAGAAATCAGAATTTTCCCGTGGTGTAAAAAATATTTTCAAGGACATCATGTTTTGTTACTACTTCATGTCATTATGTTTGTTTCTAAAAAGGTCTATAAGCATTTGACCACAGTAGCAATTGGAAGGAGTGGCAAATCATTGTTTGGAATTTCATTTTCCAATAATATCTGAAATGAACTTGTCAATTAGCAGTTTGAACACTAAGAAGTTATATATCTAGACAAGTAGAACTGGAAAATAGGCAAGCTAAGCAGGTAAATGGAGACAATTGGACAAAGCAGAACATTCCTTCTAGTATTTGAGCAACAAAGTCCAAAATATGCATAAGGTGGTCTATTCTATTTTAGAATTAGGACACTTAAAAATTGTATTCTATTAGGTGGAATGTTTTTGGTGCAGAGCAGTACAGGAATATAAAGAATTCTGACGGTGTAGTTTAGATGCCTCTCTGAGTCAGAGGAGGGTTGCTCCCGGTTAGGCCCAAATTGGGCAAACCAGTAGTGGCGGTGGAAAGAGGCTCTACCAGACGAACTAGTAGCGCTGGGATTTTCAACCCATCTCTGCATCAGACAGTTCTAAAATACTTTATTGGGTTACATGTGATACTATGTGATACTATGCATTGGCCAATGCTTCAGTAACTTGAGAACCAACAGCAATTGATTTCTCAGTTTGAATATCCTCATCCTGAAGTGTAGTAAATACTATAATAGCAGTTTCTTCTACTGCTACTGGTGTATCAAGTGAGATATCCTTAAGTCTTGTCTCCTAGTTTGAATCCCTTAAACCAGGGGTGTCAAACTGAATACCCGGGGCCCAGTCTGCGGGGTGCTTAGATCTGGCCTGCAGGGCTGCCATAGAAACAACAAAGGACTGGCCTGTGGTGCCTCTGCCAATGAAAATGGAGTTTGGGAGGGCTGCATGCAGTCCTCCCAAACTCCGTTTTCACTGGCAGAGGGTTGCAGGAGGCTGTCAGAGCTGAAAATAAAGTTCAGGAGCCCATTTTCTCTGGCAGAGCGTTCGGGCAACCACAGGCAACCCTGACATGAGTGATGTTGAGCTGGCCATGCACACTCCAGGCCCCAAGGTCAAACACAATCTGATGCGGCCCTCAATGAAATCAAGTTTGACACCCCTGGCTTAAACTATTCTTGGGGGTTTTGAGTTATGATTCAAAAATTGCTGTCATGCAAAATCAAGGTCAAATTTCCCCGAATCAACACATTCTGCTACAGATAGTAGATTCCTCAACCTCTTTAAGTATTTCAATACAACAGTTCTTATATTGTATTATTTGTATTATTTTGAGATTTAGAGCAGGGCATTAAATGACTTCTGCTAACCATCAATATAATTAAAACATGTTCAATTTAGATAAAAGAGGTAATAAGACTACAAAGAATGTCTTTTAGATGTATGTGGGGGCAGGTATAGATCCACTGGGTTTCTGGCAGGATCAGAAATGCAGTTCCCAATTGTCCTCCAATCCAATTTGCCTATTTATTTGCACCTTTAAGGGGTGCAAATAAACCTCAAAACTTCAACTAATCTCCTTAACAACTAATCAAACCATATGTAAGACACTAACTTGTGTGGGGGAGGGAAACTAAACAAGCGCACTTTATAAAATATTTGCTGATTGCTAAATGGCTCTGGAAAAATTATGTCTTTAGACTACTTCCACAATCTTATCAATTGGCATCTATCCATAAGGTTTCTCTGGCATCCAATCATTTAGTGAATAATCCTTTTCTTGGTAGAACAGAAAGAAAATAAAATTGCATCATGGTTTCTCAATCACCTTAAATGCTGAAGAAATAAGTAAGAACTTTTTTTTTGCAATGAACATAGCCCTTTACTAATGAGTAGATGGTTAGGGAATTTCTCCACTTAGCATTTCTCATTATTAATAAATTTTGCACTGACAACTATTAAGTGAACATTTTGGATTTATGCACCTAACCTAATTACATATGCTGCATGTACGCATTTCATTATTTACTTGACAGATTCATTCCTTGAAATCATACATAATTAAAGAAGGATCAAATATTAACAATTAGATACATGTTAATTTTCTCCAGATCCAGTGAAACAAATATATTATATTCTTCTGTACAACATAGGCAGCAAAAGATGCACTGATTATTTTATAAAGCCAAATTCTTTTGTTTTATTTGTAATGAAAATGATATGTACAATTAATTGTCTCCCCCCACCCCTTTACTGAAAAATACATCAGTAGCTTTAATAAATGAAAGAGGTTAGTAATTTCTTCCTGACATTTTATAAATGAAACAATTTGTTCTGGTTGTTTCTTAGCAATTTCCAATAAAAGGTCTGTTCTTGGCCTCACTAACTCAGTGGAAAACTTTTGGTGACCTCAAATGAATCCTACAGTAAACTGAAACACATCTATTAACTTTTGCAAAAGAGTAAACATGGGGTGGAGAAAGAGGGATAGCAGAACCTGGAAACAGATTGAAAGTGGGAGGGGGGGAAATCAGCCTAGAATCACATGTGGCTACAAGAGAACTAAGTCCAGCTCCCCCCAAATGTTGGCCCTTATCTAATTCTAAGCAGATGCTGACCATTAATTGAGAAGATTCCTTTGCATAGACTTTTAGCAATAAATCAGCTGAATCGAACCGTCATGTGTGGATCTGATCTTTGGCTCCTGACAGCAGCGGGTATATTCACAACCAGCATCGATGTTTCAGCAAGAAGACTAATAAAATCATACTTTTTCATTGTTACATTTTTTATAATTACTACAGGTATAATCCACAATGATGTATCAGTTGTTCTTTCCTGTCCAAATGCTATAAATAAGTTATATTGCTAAAAATGCTCTTTTTACCCATTATAATTGTTACAACCTGTTTTTATTATTATTATTATATTGTGATGTAGTAAAAACCGAAATGGGCATACTGTACTAACTATTTTAGTGATAGCATACTATCACTTTAATTTTCTTCAGGTCTAGGTGAAGAGAGGTTCTCAGAAAATATATATAGTATTTAAAAACTCAGATTCATTAACACATACCATTTTTTAAAAATAAATGTATATACATATTTAATTTCTTAATTACATTTAGCATATGTGTCCATGTCTAGGATTTAGTGCAGATAATGTATTTAGGACACCTTGTGTATGTTCCCAATTCTTGATTGGTATTTATTGCATATTATTTAATCTGAATTACAGTAGCTTGTTAGGAATAGATTCCTAATCTTCAACAATGGATATAAAATATCAACACAACCAATTCAGTATAGCTTAGGCATAAAAATTGTTTTTATCTTGGTCTGATTTTTTTACATATCAAAAACCTGGTATTTTAAAAGTGATGGGTAGACTTTCTATATCCACTGTGCTTTTCTGAATTGGCCTTTTATGCTGGCAAGTGTGGATAGCATGTTTTGGTCCAAGACCAAGAGCCATGTTTTGGCTCTTGGACCAAAACATGCTATCCACACTTGCCAGCATCAAATGACACTCTACAAGCTATAGAGGAGACTACAGTGAGGAGTGGAAAGGAAAACTAAGACATGTATAACTTAACATATATGTGTAATCTATTCACAGAATAGTACACATAAACACACAGAGTTCTTGAAGGGTAGAAGCTATAGCTAATGCTGTCAGGGTTGCAAGTAATAGATCCATTGCAAGCAAAACTCCAAGGCAGGTGGATTCCTCAAAGAATAGCTTTACTGGAAATATCAGATTGGCACACATCTAGTGAAAACCTATTCTGAAGGGCCCCTTGGTTTTCATCTAATTAAAAGTAAGTTTTTCCCTTAACCCAAAGCAATTAGTCACATGGCCCAATCAAAAAGTACTGATCTGTTAATGGATTTTCTCTTTATCTCTTTACGAATTTAGAATGCTCAGAATTTTACAAAATTAGAAATAGCTTTCAAGGTTTTGAATTCCGCTATGAAGAATCAAAACTGCTATCACTATAATAATAAGTACAGTTTATTTATATTAGAGAATTCAGAAAATCATTCCATTTTTCTTATTATTAAATTTTCAAATTTATTAAATGATCTACTTTAATAAACATCCCAGAACAAACTAAAATAAACATTGTTTTATTATCATACTGTATAATATTGACCTAAATTCATGCTTAAACACTCTTATCATATTATTCAATATTACCATTTGATAAGAAATAATCTCATGTTTGATCAAATTTAATTTTGCCTATATCATCTTACAGTCTCATCGTTTTAAAGATGGTAAAAAATTCATAAGTTGCCACATTATTCATTTCATAAAATTAATGCATGTTTGACAGGTTTTGTAAACATCTGGATCTCTGCACTGCTCTCAGTCCACCCTTTTCTATAGCCCAGCCTCTTGAGTGCATATACTGTACTATCTCTGAAGATGATGTGTTTTGGATGTAGACTATTGATTACTCTCATCTTTTCTTTCTAATGCTAAAGGGAGAATATTGTTATTAGGGTGTGATTGCCAAGGTTAGTAGTCTTTGACCTACACATGTATGATTAATAATGTATGAGTTGATTCAAAACGGATATCTATGGAACAATCAGGCAATAAGCATTGCTGTTGAAGATTCAGAAAGGGACAATTAGCATAGAGAAGGAAAAGAAAATGTTTTCTTTTTTCAAGCATTAAAGAGATTTGAATACATATACAGTAAGTGTTATCCTATCAGAATTGACTTTACTTTTCTTTGACAATTTTTCTATAGAATTTCTGTGGCATTCTGTTCAGCTGAATGTAAGCTTGATTGCAGATTGGATTAAGTTCAGGGTGAAAAATATAATAACAGCTGTTGTTTAGCCACTGCAGGTCAAAGATGTAGATATAGATACTGAACAGACCCATGATGGCAAACTGGGCACACAGAGCCATTTCTGAGAGCACGCATTGCCGGTGGTGGGTTACAACTGGTACGCCCCAGTACGGGAGTACCGGTGCCTGCTGGGAGCATCAGGTACCATTCCAGTACAGTGCTCCGGAGGGCCCACCCACCTGCCCATGCTCCTTATCAGTATTTGAGGTTTTCAGGGCTTCCGTGCATGCACACGGAGCATACTGTGCCTGCGTGACGCTCCGCCAAGCAGCTGGAACGTCGCAGGCAGTAAGTACGCATGTGCGCACTGTGCACATTCATGTGGTGGGCACCTGGTCCTGTTGCATTGTACTGATTGCAACGGGATCTGGAACCCACCACTGGATGTTGCCCTGTCAGCTCTATTGTGCATGCGCACGTTTGCCAGTTAATTTTTGGCCTTGATTTTCGTCCATTTTTTGCCTTCCAGAGGCTTCCCTGAAGCCCCAGAGGGCAAAAAGTCACCCAATGAGCAAACCAGAAGTTTGGGAATGGACTTCTGGTTTGTGCTCTGGGCATTATTATTATTATTATTTTGCCCTCCAAAGGCTTCAGGGAAGCCTCCTGAAGTTTCAGAGGGAGAAAAACGGCCCAACGGGCAACCCAGAAGTCTGTTCCTGAATTCCAGTTTGTGTGTTGGGCCATTTTTACCCTACCACAGGCTCCTAGAAAGCCTCTGGAGCCTGGGGAGGGCAAAAAACAGACCTACCGGACACACTATAAGTTGGAAAAAGGACCATTTCCAGACTCTGGAGGGCCTCCAGGGGACAGGGAAGGCCATTTTCTCCCTCCTCAGGCTCCAAAAAAGCCATGCATGCGTGTCACACACACACGCACAGGGGACACAGCACTGGGGACATTTAATTATGGATGCTTTTGCATGCTTTTGGCATCCGAGGCGAAAAAGGTTCACCATCCCTAGAATAGGTCTAGACTTGTATAGTACTACAAGAGAATCACTTTCTATTAACAGATATAGGTGATGAAATATTGGTATGGGTTTAACAAATCAGATATTGATCTACTTTATTATTAATCATATAAAGGGGATTTAATAAGTACATGTTTCCTGATCCTCTCCCAATGTTGTGGGCTTATTTTCTGTCACTGGGCTAATTGACTATCTCAGTTATCTTGACTTAGTGGTACCCTACTTCAAATTTAAAATTTCCAGAGAACTTTAAAGAATTTGATGTAGCATTAATCTGAGACAATGTAAAATGGCAGTTCATTCTCATTTCTAGTTGGAGCCAAGACCGTATGACCCATCGTTTCAGGGTATAAATCAGCAATTATTGTGAGTGGAGAATCTGTGCCTGTCTGTGCCAGTTCTGTCCAACCTGGCTATTGATAAGAGATGATAAACATTACAGTTCAGCATTATCCAGAGAGTAACCTTCATCTTGGTCTACCAGTTCCGTAGCTGTCTCAGACGGTTGATTTGGGACTGATGTAGAATTAACCCATTACAAAAATAAATATTGCTGATACAAGGTGGGGGCAGAGTTATTTTCCTTCATGCAACATCTTTCTTGTCTGCATACACATATATTCTTGGCAAATCAAAATGTTGTGATGACAAAAATAACCAAATACATATTTCCCTAAATAAACATTTATCTGTGAAGATAAAACTATCTAGAAAGAGTATGAGATATTACAAAGACACAGCAAAAACAATTTCATTTCAGATTTTGCCTAAAGTAGACAAAATGAAAAAAAAAGCATCCTTAAGAGCCAGCAGCAGCTATCAAATTTTTGAAATACTGTTGCTGTACTCAGCGAGTCAACTGTACAAAAAGAAACCAGATGGATAATTTATGGTTGACAGGTGCTACAGAACAATTCATTAGAGCACGACCTGAAAATTGTATATTCATCTATGAATTTCTACAAAATAGCTAATGTAATATTTTGTAAAAGATCTTACATCATTTTTGTATGTACCGTATTTATCTCACAGGACCCGTCTATCTATTTTAAAGACTTAACATATTTTGATCGTCTCAAAAGATAATACTATGCATTTACTAATTTACTAAGCCTGCAATCAATCAAATCACCTGGTCTAGTAATAATTATATGTATAAATAAGAATCAAATAGTCATATTATGAGGAATGCTTTCCTTGAATTATATTTCTATGCTGACAGAGATTTGATTCAACTGAAGCAAATCACACTTTTCCAATAAGAGAATTAAACATAAAGAGGGACATTATTTATTATCTGAACTGTCAGAAGTTGGCAGGAGCAGAACTCTCCTACCTCTTTGTCCATCTTATGATAATCAGGTTGTTTGGCAATCAGATGAAGAAGCCCTAATTTATATAACCCTTTTAAGCATTTCCTCTCCCTGGGACTATGAAATGTGGTAGAAGTTAAAGTCTGAGCTATGAACTTGAAGTAAGAGCTTCACTTTTTTTAAAATGAAATAAATGACTCAAACTCTTTGAACGTTATGAAGTACTATACCAATGCTAACTATCCTGTGAAGCAAGGAGGCATTGGACCCTGGGGATCAGAAGAAAGAGCTGCAAATCAAAGTTGGGAAGAGGGCATACACTCTTGAGCACTGAAATGCCATCCCAAGTTACAAGCATGTATGCAGGTTCTTATACACAAAGATGAAGTGGGAATTGTCCGCATACCCATGATTTCTTTTAGTCATGGCTTACTGAATAACTTACAGCCAACTGAGTTTATACATATTACATAAAGGCTGGATTTTTGCAATATCTTAGGGCCAAATTCAAACAAATAAAATGTCAAATTGGTACAATTTAAGGTAGTTGGTACAGGAGAACCACTTCACAAGATTCATGGTTAGATACATGGCCCCCTTCCCATTCAATAATCTTTTTGCAAATATTTGAAAGGTTAGGCAAATGGAATTTATCCCTTTTATATTGTATACAAAGCAAACTTCAAGACAGTCAAATGAATATCAGAGCTGAGTATTCAATTCAACAGTAGCCAACTCATGGGAACCCTAAAACTCTAGTAAGAAGTCTAAAATGAAAATGTTCAACAGGTACCAGCTGTGGGGGGTGGGAAAGGTGGAAAGACAAGAGAACAGCCTATCGGACTCATGCAAGAACTATACTATGGTGACATATACACAATAAAATGGAGTAGTACAGTCTTTCTCAACAAGAAGATTTTTTCTTCCCGTTGCCTCCAGGGAGCTTCCTTTTTTGTTTTGTAGGAAACCTTTCAACTAAACATGCCAGGAAGCCCCTTTGAGGTCTTGTTAAAATTCTTCCTTCATGCTGCAATATATGTTGTACAAGGCAGATGACAGCACCCCAACAGTTAATTCTTTATATAGTGTAAAAATGGAGGCAATAGAGGCAAAGCAAGTAAGCAGCTGACATCTCTGGATAAAATTGCACAGTTGGCAACTTGGAACAAGAAATTAATCAGGAGGGAGAATCAGCTCATAATCCCATGGCTAGCAGTCCTGAGGAGTTGGTTTGCATTATTTACAGTACACAGCTGTGAACCAGATTTACAAGCAATGGTTGCAATCTTGCACCTGGTTATACAAGCCCAAGATCCAGTGACCTCAAGGGGATCAAGTTTAGAAAAGATCTATAGAACCAGATTAGTAGACATTCTTCACTGATCATACAGTAGCTATTTTGACACTTTATGAACTAGAATCATTTCTTTGGTCTGCTCCTGGTTATGTAAAAGTTTTCTTCATATTCATATACAAATACAAAAACCACTCTTAGTGTCAGATCTTTATAATAGTCTATTAATCCCACTGACTGAATTTTCCACTGAAATTCTGAAGCTGAAATTCTGGCCATCAGTGTTCTATAATTAAACTACACAATTGGGTGATATTATAGCATTCAATGAATTTAGTTACTTGTTAAGATGTTCAGTCTGGAGAAGGACAAACAAAAAAATTAATATCCTTTAATGAAAAACTCAAACCATTATTAGAATTAATGAATACTTTATAAGCCTGGTATACAAAATGAGGTAGCAGAAATTGCATGTCTTCCTTATCTTGCCTTACAAACAGTGGTGGGTTTAAAAAAAGTTTAGAATCTCTTCTGTAGGTGTGGCCTGCTTTGTGGGATTGCTTGCCAGCCATGTGACTGGGTGGGAGTGACTTTCCAGCCATGTGACTGAGTGGGAGTAGCTTGGCAGTCATGTGACTGGGTGGGCATGGCCAACTTGCAAAATGTGGTGAAACTCAGTTAACAACACTCTAGCTTAGCAACCAAAATGTTGGCTCAGAAACTCTGGCATTTGAAGCACACAAGTCTTAAAGCTGTCAAGAACGGAATGGCGGCCAGGGCTCCTTCGTCGCAGAAGACCTGACGGAAAAAGCTTCGGGAGCCCGTGGAACCAGCCTCCTACCGCCTCTGCCAGGGTCCTCCGGGATGACAAGAATTCGGAGGACTTGTATGGGCCACGAGCGGAGGGAAACCGACGCCTTTTGCCGTTCTGGGGCTTTAGACCTTGTCGGCGAGCGCAGCGGCCGCAGCGGCCGCATGGACATGGTGGAAACGGAGGTGACGGAGGGCGCTTCGCGGCGGCTCCGGCGGCTTCGGCAGCGGCTGGGCACCTTTGGCGGCGAGTACAGCGATCTTATGGTGGCACTGGGAGCGGAGACGAGTGAGGGCGTTTCGCGGCGGCTTCGGCAACGGTGGGGCTTTTTGGCCCCTTCTATACAAGCTCTGAAGCCTGGCGAACGGCTTGGCGGACAGTTCGGAGAATTTGGGGAATTTAGGGTGACTCTGACTGGGTTGACTATTTATCATCGTTGTTTGGAGTTGGGAAACTCAAACGGGGGTTTGGTCCGGCTTAGGCGAAGCGGGCAGCTGACTGGGTGTGCCGTGCTGGAGCCTCTTCCGGATGCCTCCCCCCCCCTCCATATTTAACTCAGCTTCACAGAGACGCCATTGGCTTCAACAACATTGTTCCCCTTACCAATACTGTCCCTTTTACCAACGCTACTACTGGTACTGCTATTACTCTTTCCAGTAACATAGCCCCCGGTTTCAGCATTGTTTCCTTCACCAACGCTGCCTTATTCTTCGACGCTGCTCTTTTTATTAACGCTGCCTTTTTTACCAACATTGGTTCCCTGCCGCCTCGGACTTTGCTTGCCAGACTTCCCTTACCCATAGACCTAGGCCCTATGTTCCTGTTTGTCTTAGCTCTGACTATTACCATCATTACTCTTGGTGTTTATCCCCAGAAGGAAACTTTGGTCTGGGCTGTGGATGGACAGCTGATGGCAACAAACTGAACTCGCACTTTAAAAACTTTTTAATCAATTGCGCAACTATTTTAGCTTTTACTCTTCCTCTTCTTTCATCTTTTTCTTCTTTCTTTGTATGGGCTATGTATGAGGTATGTATAAGATGAATGAATGTCCCACTTTTATGATTATATTGTTGTAAATTTTGTGTTTTTAACTATTACGTGGGGACTGTCTGGGGGAGTGTATGAGTATGTGTGATTCGGAGGACCTGCCGGGAGTTGCGGGGGCCATAGGGGTGGTTGAGGGGACCAGAGACACGGGAGAGGGTCGGGGTATTGTGGTCGTAACAGGGAGGGGCAGATACGGCGGGGACTTCAGGGCAGGCCATTACCGGGGAAGGAGGGTTCACTACATTACAGAGATCCCTCCTTCCGGCCCTGGGAGTCCCACTCCAAGACCAGATGGCGTGAGTAGCCAGGACCCTGGTCTCAGGCTGTTGTCGCTAAATGCCAGGTCTGTCGTTCATAAAGCTCCTCTCGTCCGGGACTTAATTTTAGACGAGAGGGCAGACCTGGCATGTATTACTGAAACCTGGCTGGGCCCAGAGGGAGGAGTCCCCCTTGTAGAGCTGTGCCCAGAAGGATTTCAGGTGCTGCATCAGCCGAGAGCCCAGGGAAGGGGTGGGGGTGTGGCCGCCGTTATCCGGAAGTCGTTAGTTCCTCGTAGGGTCCCTGCTCCGGAGATTGTCGGGTGTGAGTCCTTGCTGTTAAAGTTGGACCTCAAGGGTCAAGTGGGTTTGCTGCTAACGTACCTGCCTCCCAACAGCGTGGCAGCAGCCCTCCCCTCGCTCCTCGAGTCGGTAGCCGAGCTGGCAGTTGAGTTCCCTAGGTTGATGGTCCTGGGGGACTTTAATTTGCCATCGCTCGGTGAAAACTCTGATGGGGCGCAGGAGTTCATGGCTTCCATGACAGCCATGGGCTTGACCCAAGTAATTCGAGGCCCAACCCATTCAGCGGGACACATGCTTGACCTTGTATTTCTCTCGGAGCAGTGGATTCATGATCTTGGTCTGAGGGGGAGCGACATCATACCCCTGTCGTGGTCAGACCACTGCCTACTGAGGCTCGACTTCCGGAGGCCAAACCCCCACTGTAGGGAGGAGGAACCGACCAGGTGGTTCCGCCCCAGGCGTCTCATGGAGCCGTCAAGGTTCCAGACAGAGCTTGGGGTTATTCCTGACACTTTCGCCCACAGTCCGGTGGAGACTCTGGCTGCTGCGTGGCACTTGGCAGCGTCAGAGGCCCTCGACCGGATTGCGCCACTGCGGCTCCTCCGAGGCGGCGGATCCCGGAGACCTCCTTGGTTCACCGAGGAGCTCCGGGAGATGAAGCGCCGGAGGAGATGCCTAGAGCACCGTTGGAGGTCCGATAAGTCCGAATCGAACCGAGCAATGGTAACCACCTGCACCAGGGAATATACTAGAGCACTTAGGGCAGCAAAAAGATCACACATAGCCACCCTGGTTGCATCCGCTGAGTCCCGTCCAGCCGCCCTGTTCAGGATAACCCGCTCCCTATTGAACAAAAGGGAGGCGGGGGAACCCCTGCAGGGCAGAGCTGAAGAATATGCCCAATTCTTGGCGGACAAAATTGCTCGGTTTCGGTCGGACTTGGACTCCACACCTGCAGTTCCAGCCGAGGCACAGGGGGACCAAGTAGAACAGCTCTGGGTTGAGTTTCAGGACGTTACCCCCGGGGATGTGGACAAGGCCATGAGAGCTGTAAGTTCCTCCACCTGTGTTCTGGATCCGTGTCCCTCATGGCTGGTTGCTAACTGCAGTGAGGTGACACGAGGCTGGATCCAGGCGGTCGTAACCGCCTCCCTTCGGGAGGGGAACTTCCCCGCCGCACTGAAAGCGGCGGTGGTGAGACCCCTCCTGAAGAAACCATCCTTGGATCCAGCTGTTCTTAACAGCTATCGCCCGGTCTCCAACCTTCCCTTCCTGGGGAAGGTTGTTGAGAAGGTGGTGGCCTTCCAGCTCCAACGGTCCTTGGAGGAAGCAAACTATCTAGACCCCTTCCAGTCAGGCTTCAGACCCGGCTACAGCACAGAAACCGCCTTGGTCGCATTGATGGATGATCTTTGGAGAGCCAGAGATGAAGGACACTCCTCCATCCTGGTCCTCCTTGACCTCTCAGCGGCTTTCGATACCATCGACCATGGTATCCTTCTGCGACGACTGCGGGAGGTGGGAGTGGGAGGCACCGTGCTACGGTGGTTCTCCTCCTACCTCTCGGACAGGTCGCAGTCGGTGTTAGTGGGAGGGCAGAGATCGTCCCCAAGGCCCCTAAATTATGGGGTGCCGCAGGGCTCGGTCTTATCCCCCCTACTATTTAACATCTACATGAAACCGCTGGGAGAGATCATCCGCAGGCACGGGATTAGATACCATCAATATGCGGACGATACTCAATTGTATCTGTCCGCCCCGTGCCAAATCAATGAAGCGGTTGACGTGATGAGCCGGGGTCTTGAGGCGGTCATGGACTGGATGAGGGTTAACAAGCTTGTGCTCAACCCAGAAAAGACCGAGTGGCTGTTGTGTTTCCCTCCCAAAGATTTGGCCAATATTCCAACACTCAGGCTGGGGGGTCAAATTTTACACCCCTCAGAGAGGGTCCGCAACTTAGGAGTCCTCCTGGACCCACAGCTGTCATTTGACCACCACTTAACGGCTGTGACCAGGGGGGCATTCGCCCAGGTTCGCCTGGTGCGCCAGTTGCGGCCCTACCTGAATCGGGAGGCCCTCACAACAGTCACTCGGGCCCTTGTGACCTCTAGGCTGGAATACTGCAATGTGCTCTACATGGGGCTGCCCTTGAGGAGCATCCGGCGTCTTCAGCTAGTGCAGAACGCAGCCGCGCGAGTGATTGCGGGTGCACCTCGATTCACCCGCATAACACCTATCCTCCGCGAGCTGCGCTGGCTGCCTGTCGATCTCCGGATGCGCTTCAAGGTGCTATTAATCACCCATAAAGCCCTACATGGCAGTGGATCTGGATACTTGAGAGACCGCCTTCTGCCAATTACCTCCCTACGACCTATAAGATCTCATAGATTAGGCCTCCTCCGCATTCCATCGGCCAGCCAGTGTCGGCTGGCAACTACAAGGAGGAGGGCCTTCTCAGCAGTAGCCCCGACCCTTTGGAACGAGCTCCCCGTGGAGATTCGTACCCTCTCCACCGTCCGGGCCTTCCGCATAGCCCTGAAGAACTGGCTCGCCCGTCAGGCCTGGGGATAAGGATCACTACCCCGCCCGAATGATGAATGTATGTTGCTTATTATTTTATTATATGTTGTTATCTTAATGTTGTATTCCCCCCTTCCCTGGTTTTCTGTGAGCCGCCCTGAGTCCCCTCAGGGAAAAGGGCGGCCTACAAATGCTAATAAACCACTAAACCACTAAACCACAAGACTTGCACCCCTAACCCTTTAGAAAAAAAACCCAGGCATGTTAAAACTTGACAGCTTTAAGACTTGTGGACTTCAACTCCCAGAATTCCTCTTCCAGTCAAGTTGGCTCAGAAACTCTGGCATTGAAGCACGCAAGTCTTAAAGCTGTCAAGTTACAAGATCCTTCCACCCCTAATTCTTTAGGGGAAAAAACCCAAAAGTGTTCAAACTTGACAGCTTTAAGACTTGTGGACTTCACTTCCCAGAATTCCTCCTCCAGTCATATTGGCTCAAGAACTCTGGCATTAACGCCTGCAAGTCTTAAAGCTGTCAAGTTACAAGACCCTTGCATCCCTAACCCTTTAGAAAAAAAACTGCAAGGGTATTCAAACTTGACCGCTTTAAGACTTGTGGACTTCAACTCCCAGAATTCCTCCTCTCGCTCTTCATCTTGATGATGTGCGGATGGGCAGGGGGAGGGAGCTGGAACCGGTTCTAAATGGCACTGTAGATTTGTGGAACCTCTTCTATAGAAGAGGTTAGAACTGGCAGGAACCCACCCCTGCTTACAAAGTACTATATTTTGCTAGACCTTAGCATGCAGCCTTTTCTATGCTATTTTATTTACAGTTATAAAAAGATTATCCGCACAAAGATGAGCTATTGTGAAAATTAGCAGGAGTGTGACCTGTAAGTAGGAGGTAGTCAGATATGTAAATGTCATAATAACTTATCTGCACTACCTGCCAATAAAGGATTCAAGCTGAGAAGCGAGAAATGCCAAATCCAAGAGTCCAAATCTGTAGGGGGTGACCTTTATTCATCAAATTATTTTTACAGCCTAGAGCATTTTCTATTGCTTGGAACAGTAATTCTCAGTCTTATTTTCCCAAATATTGCTGGGCTACAACATGAATCATTCCAGACCATTGACCCTTCTTCCTAGAGATAATGTGAATTTTAATCCATTATGGTATCTGGGTCCTAATGTTGGCAGCCACAACTCTAGAGCAATCTTTCCAGCTCGCACGGTATTTTGGAACTCTAGCCTCAAAAAAAAAATTAACCAGAAATTCTGGGTGTTGCTCCCCACAACTACTGAAAATTGATGGACACAAACCACAAAATAATCTTTCCTTCCATTTACAAAACTGTTGCCTTTCTGAAGACCTATTTATTTACTGAAAACATTTATATGTCACCTCTTGCCATATTACAATTTCAGGATGAAGTGCAATGAAAAATTCTGTAACTATATAAAATATATTAATATTTATTAATATATTAATATATTAATATTTATTAATTAAAATATATTAATTTTATTATATATTAATAAAATAGCAATAAACATTTATTTTTCAGAAGAGCGGGACATTAAATAATTTATAACACTTTAACACTTAGTTAAATTGTCTGGTGTTTACAGTTCTGCAGTGAGAGCTCCAAGTGAATGCTTTCCATAATAAGAGTTAAAATGTCAGAAGTTTGTCTCCCTTTCTACTGAATAACTTGCCTTTGATAACATGCTGCATCGAAACAAGAAATTTACCAGAAAAGGTAAATATATACAATACACATTTCTATAATTTTGTATCAAGGGTTTGGGTCCCAAGACATTTTAATGCATGCAAAAATGAATTAGTTTTCTAAGAGTAAAAATTAATTAATTAATTAATGGGAGACAAAAAGTGCCCATCTTTTGAAACATGAAAGTATTAACTTGATAGTATGAATTAAGAAGTATGCAGAAGTATAAAACTAAGGTTGTTTAATAGTTTCTAGCAAATAGACAGAAAACCTGGAATGCAAAAAGCATGTATTTTCTTAAGCCTTTTTCAGTTTACTGGTTTCTGGAGAAGTTATATGTTAATTCCCCAAATAGGATCATTCTTATTAGAAATATTGTAATATGTAATATGTACACAAAGACTGCAGAGATTTATTTATTTTTTCATCAAGACAGCTAATCATATCTTTATTAAGTGAATGGTTCAATGCACAAGGGATAAAAAATGAATGGATTTATGTACCCAAACCTTTACTTCCAACCAAAGGTACTTTTCAAAAGGTAACTGGGTTTTCTTTTTTTCTTGGGGTTTTTTCCTTGAAAATGTTTCATTTCTCATTCAAGAAGCTTCTTCAGTTCTCAGTTCAATTCTTAAGGAAATAAATAAGGCAGTCCAGTTGCCTTTTGAAAAGCAGATTTGGAACAAGCATGACCTAGATCATTGAGAATTTCTGTAGATATAACCTCCAAAATTTATTTGTTTATTTACATATTTGTGTTTACGACATCAAAATTCCTTTGGTTGTTTTAAATTCTTCAGCTGCATTATTCCCAAATACACACAATTTTCAGCTATTATTCTAGCAATCCAAATGTCTAAATTTTCTTGCATGGAGATTAACCCACAACTTCTGAAGGCAAGATGTTCCACTGGTTTATTGTTCCCACTTAGAAAGTTTCTCCTTAATTTTAAGTTGCTTCTCTCCTTGGTTAGTTTCTATCATTTCTTGTTTTGCCTACTGATGGTATGAAAAATAAGTTGACCTCTCCTTTGTGGCAGCCCCTCAAATATTGCAATAATGCTATAGTGTCACCCCAAACCCTAAACTAGTCATATTCTATTCCTGCAACCATTCTTTGTGTTTTAGTCTCCATGCTCTTAATCATCTTAGTTGTTATTCTCTGCACTTTTTCTAAAGACTCAGTATCTTATTTGTAATGTCGTGACTAAAACTGAATGAATTCTAGGTGTTGTCTTACTAAGGTTTCATAAAGTGGTACTAATATTCACATGATCTTTACTCTATGCCTGTTTATGCAACCAAGGACTGCATTTGCTTTTTTGGGAGGAGCTGCTGCAACACACTACTGGCTCATATTTAAGTGATCATCTTACTAGGACTCCAAGATCCCCTCTTATAGTTACTGTTTTAAGACAGGTTTCACCTAATCTGCATTAATACCATTACCGTATTTGCCTAAGATTCACATCTGCCACATTATTCATTACTATACTTAGATTGATTGGATTTACACAAGTGAGTAAACTATACACCATGGATTATAAACTACAAACTACTAAATTCACATAGCACAGTCAGAATCAAACATATCTCAATATGGCTAGTAAAATGTAAGAACCCAGCTATTAAAAACACTATTAAGCTTTATGCATGTTTGATTTTCAATATGATTTGTATGTACACAGACATGCAAAAGCAGTGAGGCAGAATCTAACATGTGTTCTCATTTTATTTGCTTATTACATTTAAATTCTGAGTTCTTTCCACGTCACCTATATTTTACTCAACCCAAGAGTAGGGTCAGTCTGAAAGAAACTGATTTCTACTCAAAAACAAGCATGAACAGATGTAACAGATTGTCCTAGTGACTAGTGAACTGATGTGTTCTGAGGCATGAATCTGCTTTAAATCAATTTCCTCAATGAGGTCTAAGGTTCCATTCTTCTAATTGTCTTCTACAGGCTTTATAGATAGAAAGGACATAAATATGATGTCATTCCTACTCTGACTGGTATAAGAGCACAAAATCCACAATATTTGAAACAGTTGAAGAGGTGCACATGGGTAGGAAAGAGAGAAGAAAGGGAACTGGCAAATAGTTCTCCAATTATGGTGGCAATGATCTCATGGTATTTTTCACAAAACAATTTCCATACTATCACAATCACATATCAGTATTGGAAACCCACAGGAAATGTACAACAGGCCCTTCCCCTAGTGCCCATTTGTAGAGCGTGGAACTATTCAGTGGATTTGATTTTCTGCCAAAATTCAGCTCTGTAATTTGCTGTCAGTGCTATTCAAGAGTTGCAATATTCAACTCTTAAGGCTGTTTAATTCTAATGTTTTTAAATGAGTTCGAGGTAAAGATTCTCTCTTCCCAAGCTTCTTCCCATGGAAGGCTGCCCACCTATATATAAACCATGCATATAGCATGGTTTTCCATGGCTAGATCTTCTTTGAAAAAGGTAACCTCAAAACCCATTTTAAAATAATGAAAATAAAATAATCTGGCAATAAGATGAAGCTTTGTTTGGGTTTTTGTCTGTTTTCTTTTCTCCAAAGAGTTTCTTTCACTTTATGATTGCAATTAATATTTCCATTCTACTGCAAAAGCTGGTGTTCAGTATAAATATTAGCCAAGCGAGCAAAACTGCCATCCTTTCCTCTGCAGTCAGGATAAGCTCCCCCCACATCCCACCACCGCCCAGCTGTATTTTTCCCATTATTCGTTTAATGCAGAGCAGGGCTGTGATTACAAAGAGGCAGTTTGACTCCAGCAATAGGTCTTCTTCACTAATCCTCACTGTCATAGAAATTCCAGCTGCTACATGAATAAGAAGCTCAATCCATATTTGCCAGCTCTAATATGAAATCTGTCAGTGCCCAAATTAATGAGTTCCAAATTCCTTACATCACGATAACAGGTTAAGACTGGTCAATTAATTACATAAATCCTTCCCAATTCATTGTGCATTTTCAAGCAAGATTGTGTCTTACATTACTCCATGACACAAGGCCTTTTGGCTCTTGTTGTTATGGACGAAAAGGCCCCTCATTTAAGCTCAGCTTGGCTGCCACCAAGAAGTGTTAAATGTCATGCACTGAATTTGCACTTTTCTGTAATTGCTTTTGTTTAAAAAAAAAATTAAATTAAAGCTTTAGCTCAGTAATGCTTTCAGGAAGGAGGACATGGAGACCTTGCAAATCCTTGTTAGTGTGAAAGTAACCCAATAATGTGAATGTGTCTCCTAGAGGCAACTATATTTTCCATATAGGTTTTCACTGCTTAAAGCTATTTCTTCTGAAAAATATACTTTTAAAAATAGCCTCAGGTATTATGATCAAATATGTATCATTTGCTCTTGATCTAGAATCTAGATTATCCTGTAATATGATAACAGACTGTACTTTTATATCTATATAAAAGTATATAAATATATATACATATCTATCTATACCAGATTATTGCATTTTTTGCAAAACCTTTCATCTGTTCACGCCCCCTTGTGGTAAGACCTAAATTTACCACAATTTTAGTTTCAGCGTTCAGTATATTTAGCAATAGCAATAGCAGTTAGACTTATATACCGCCTCATAGGGCTTTCAGCCCTCTCTAAGCGGTTTACAGAGTCAGCATATTGCCCCCAACAACAATCCGGGTCCTCTACTTTACCTGATTATTCCCATTCTACTTTTAATACCTTCATGTTCTTTTAAAAGATGCATGTAGGAATCTTATATGAGACTCTAGAACATGAATGAAACAATGGGAAAATTCATGTTTGCATCTCTAGTCTTGCAGCATCTTTTTTTGGAGAGTTTAAATTTTTTCATAGCCTTGCTCAACTTCCATCATTCAAAGGTCTTTGACTGCAATTCCTAAAACTCCCACTAGGAGGGCATTAGATTAGGAAAAAACTGCTGAATAGCACACTACAAAATTTTTATATCTTTTACAGAACTCTTATACCATTATGCATGATTTCAATTTTGGATAAATTAAAATATCTCCAAGAACACTTTATTGCAATAAAATCTATGGAATGTTCCCTTTTCATCTAGTGAGATGCACATTTCCTGGGCATATTTCTGTGGTTTAAAACATAGAAGGGTGAGGTATAATTTGTTCAAATAATCATCCTGATTATTACTGTGGCTAATGTAATAGTTCACTCCTTCCACTTGACTGCCAATTACTACCATACTGCTAGAATTATGGGGATTGCATTTGAAACTTATCAGGCTGATTATATGCCAGTTAAAAATAAGAATGCACGATGAATACTATGTTTCTAGAATTAAGAAATTATTCATTAATGACCGCTGGTGACAATAGAGCACATGGATATTAACACTGCATAATGACTGCACTTGGATAAAGAAAATGAAATTCTGCAGTAATAGAACACTATGTCGTTTCATCCATATATCCTTATATTTTTGATGATGCATCAAAACGGGGAAAGTTAAATAGCAGTTGTTAACAATGGGAACTAAAAGTGAACATGGGCATTGTAATAGATCTCTGAACTTTGTAACGAGAAGCTGCTGCTTAGAGACTAAACAATGAGGAAGGAAAAAAAAGTTGGGCTGTGAATGACTGTCACCGCGGGGGAGGGTTGTATGTTTAAAATTGTATTTGTATTTGTATGTCTTATTCTTTGAAAAAATGTATAATCAATAAAGACTATTTAAAAAAAATAGTAGCACACCTATTGCTTTCATTTACACATAAACTTGAGAGGTCACACAGATTTTATCAATGACATCATGCTTTTCCCTCTTAAATATATGCTTTATTTGTTAAGTATTTTTCATTGGATTTATATTCCATCACATTTTGTATAGGAATGTAAAATGTTAATCCTCTCCGTGAAACAAGTTGGCCTGAGTGTAACTGGCCCAAAATCATCTGCAGAGCTTCTATATTAAGGATAGACTAGATCTTGCTACTCATTTTATACCATACTAGATTCTGAATAAAAAGGTGGACTGTAAATTGAAATTCAATATCAATATCATTTGCAGCACTTAAAGGTCCTGAGTCTTTATTTTCCTATAAAAAAACAGCAAATTTCAATACTGCTATATTCATTGTAAGAAGTGTTCAATATCTAGTATTCCTTCAAAGCCATCTCTTAATGAATAAAAATATTTAAACGAAAAGGACAACAGTAAATAATAAAATAGGATCTGGACTAATATAAAGTAGTTAAATATCAGATGTAAGAGGAGACAATTTAAGGATTACAGTACTGTTCTCTCAGCTATTCCAGTCAGGATTTCCCATATTCTCTATAATTTCCAGCCTTATAATGGTGTGGTTGCATGAACAATAATGTATTTTGCTTGATTTTGATTTAGTTTACTGCAGGACTCCAATTGCTGTGATCTATAAACCACAAATTATAACTTAGTAATACATGAATCTAAGAAGTTAATTCAATAAATCAGTGCTTAGATCAGGCCATCTGTAGTTGAAAACCTCCAGTGACCAAAGGGGAGATTGAGCCAGTTGGAGCTTGCAAATCTCCAAGGAGACCTTCCCCAACCAAGGGGAAATCAGGCTTTGTGGACCTACAGCTTTCAAGCCTCCAGCTGCCTTACAACTTGCAGGACATGGTCTGCTCCAGGATCCAGCACACTCAACTTACATTTTATTTTCAGGTTCTGAGAGAAGCACGCAGCCTGAGATAGATCGGCTGAAGGAATAGAGGTAAGGCTATGTAAAGACATGCATAGTAAGCTACCGTGATCTCAGTAGCTGGCTACCTTGAATACCTACAAGCTCACCTACTTAGCAGAACCAGATGTGGGAAGAGAGAAAAGGTTACGTACAGACATGCACATTAAACTGCCATGATCTCAAGTAGCAGTTTATCTTTTAGCCCATTATCTCACCGAACAGAGACAGGCTGTATCAGAGAGTTAGATTCAACCTTGATCTGGATAGCTTTCTGGATTCACAAGGGAAAAGGGAGGGAGTAAACAAAAACAAAACTGTTGCTTACTTGCTTTGTTCTGCTTATTGAAACTGTATAAAAAAGCTAAATAAACTGGATGCAGACAGACATTTTGGACACCACTGCTTGATGGATTTCTGAAACCTACAATTGGCTTTCTTGAGGTGGAGTTAAACCTCTGTGTCACTGCAGGTCAAGGAATGTGTCTGACGTTCAGAGATGGTTACATAGCTGTTGCATTTATACATCTGTGAATGTTAACATTCTGGCAAGAAGGCATTCAAACAAAATACAGAAAACATAGAAGACAGCAGGAAATGGAAGTTGGATCAATCAATCAGCAGCCAGAATGTGCATCTCCAAGCGTGTAGTTGGTATTTGGAAGGTGTACAAGGTCAGCCAGTGTGCAATCACATGAAACCTAAGCTTACTCATCAACCACTTTGCAACGCAGGTATACATTGTAGTTAAGTCTAAATCAAACTTTACAAAGCCGAACTTGTGACAAAGAATGTTGTTTTCATAAACCTGTAGAGGCCTCCCTTTGTAAGAAGGCTCCACAATTCCATAAAAAAATAGAGCCTCCTTAAAAAATGGAACCCTGTCACAAGAATAGCATTTGAGTTTGCTATGAGCTGAGTGAATGCGGCAACAGTTGTAATTTTGGAACTGGATCATAAGTAGCTTTAAGAGTGGGTATGGCAAAACTTCAGTGGTGACTAAGCAACTAATTGTAAATCAGGGCTACCTGTATTGACCATGTAATATTTTGTCTTGCCATGCCTCTTTTCTATTGTTCATTTGGATTTTCTTATAGGCCAGTTTATTGTCTTCAGTATTCAATAAACCTTCATGGTATACAAGCCTTGAATGCATCTTGATGCACATTGTCCTTCAGATATCTGGCCTGCTGCTATGGCCTAGAGATGAAGCTCTTACCTCAATCAAGAGGTTGTGAGTTCAATCCTAGGTAGAGGCAGATGTAGGGTCTCCTGCTTGGGCAGGGGGTTGGACTAGATGACCTGCAAGGTCCCTTCCAACTATTAATCTCTGTGTTGTTGGATATTCTTCCAGTGCCCTTCTTTAACTGTCTGGTATACTTGCAATATTCCATGCCACTTATTCTACTTGGTAAATAGAGTCTGTCAATATCACTTTGTGGATGAAGGGTGTGATTCACTGATATTATTTTCCTGATCCTATTTTTCAGCTGTATATCTGATCCCTGGAACTGCCCAGGTATTATTCACTTTGATGATATTTCTGCCCCTAAATTTGAACATTTAGATCTTTTTCACTCTCATGATGTATTAAGTAGTAATCTTCTTGATTTCAGTGTGCTTTATGCTGTCACCCTGAAGGAAGCCTGGATATTTGTAGTGATCTTTTGATGTTATTTCCATGGGACATCTGATTTCTTCAATTTTCATTCCCCCTACCTTCATGGAAAGGGTGGCATTTATCCAGTCCAAAATCCACTGCAATATTTTGGCTATATGTATGGACAGTGTTGAGCAGCGATTCCATTTCAGATGGTTTTTTTCCATTACAGGTACTCCTCAACATGGCACAATTGAACCCATAATTTATATTGCTATGTGAGGTATTTCTTAAATGAATTTTTCCCCATTTTATCAACTTTTTTGGCATAGTTAAGTGAATTGCTGCAGTTTTTAAACTAGCAACACAGTTAAGTGAATCTGCCTTCCCTTTACAAAATGGGATTATATGATCCCAGGACACTGTTGTCATCATAAATATGAGCTACTTACCAAATTTTATCCTGTGACCATGAGGATGCTGCAATGGTCATAAATATGAAAAATAGTCATAAGCCCCCCTTTTTAGTGCCACTAAACAAATGGCTGTAAATTGAGGGTTATCTGTAGTTTCAGATTGGCCATGTAAAGAAGGTGGAATAGCCTGGCAGAGGAGCTTGATGCTTGATAGTCATGGTCTGACTTGTTCAGTTTTGTTGACAGAGGAATCAATGCAATGACAAAGAGTAGTAGTGATAGCTAGTCTCCTTGAAAGATTCCTTTCTTGATGTTAACTTGTCCCAATCTATCACCATAGTGGTACTGATCTTTGCACAAATCTTCTGATGTTTCTACTGTTACTGTTATTTCTTGATACTTAATTATCCAGTCATATGTCAAGGAGTCAAATGCCTTCTTATAATTAGTCCAAACTACATTCAAGGTTTCCCTTCTTTTGCAGTTTTCCAAAATCATCTTGTCAGTCTCTGTCTCACACAGATCTACCATGGTCATCCAGGTGTCATCCTTTATAGTGTCCAGGAAGCGGGTACCAGGAAGCCCCTTCTCCTTTTTCCGCTGATAACTCCCAGCATGATTGACTTTTCAAGTGAGTCAGCTCTCATAACATGACCAAAGAATGTCAACCTGTGCTTGGTGATCTAGGCTTCAAGTGTTTGTGTGTGTGTGTGTGTGAGATTGAGTCTAGAACTTGTTATTTTTGCAAACTATGGGATGTATAATAGTTGTCTCCAACACCACAGTTCAAAGGCATCCATTTTTCTCCTATCTGTCGTTTTCAGAATCTGTTTCATAGACATAATTAGGAATTTGGAAAAAATATTGCGTTAATTAATCTGTATTTAGTTGTGCTGCTGGTGTCTTTACTCTTCCAGATGTTATTCATGCCAAACATTGCAGTTCTTCCAATTGCTATATGTCTTCTGATCTCAGGTCTGCAGTCACCACTTTGATTTTAGAGCCTAAGAAGATGAAATCCTTTACCGTTTTGATAGTGTTATTGTCAATCTATATTCTGGCAACTATATTCCATAAAAAAATAGAGGCACCTGAATAGAATCAGAACTGGTCATGCTGGAAGGAAGGCAATACTCTTTGAGTAATGGCTGAGAGCTCCCGACTATGGTGCATCAGAACTAACAATAATACATGTAGGTTGAGAATGCCTCCTAGGGAAATTTCAATGTACCAGCAATGTCATCATAGCCATCTAACCAAAAACAGATTAGCTTTCTTAGATATCAAATTATAACATCAATTCTATTGTGGCTTATTATTGAGATTTTTATCATGGTTTTACCCTAATTTGTTATCTCATCTATTACATTGTCCACATACCTTACATATGCATTTGTGGATTTAAACTAGGATTTATGTTTGTACACATAATGTGTTTTATTTATCAGGAGCTTCCCTGAAGCCTCCAGAGTGCGAAAAACTAGCCCTACGGGCAAACCAGAAGTTCAGGAACATATTTCCAGTTTGCTCATAGAGCCAGTTTTAGCCCTCTGGAGCCTTCAGGAAGCTTCTCTAGTCTCCGGAGGGCGAAAAATGGCCTCAAAAGAAGGCTGAAGTCAGCTGGCGAACATGTGCATGCACGCTGGCTAGCTGACAGGACAATGCCTCGTATGCATGGACAAATGGCTCCATGTGCCATAGGTTTGCCATCACGGGAATAAGAGAAAACTCAACCTCCCCCCATCTTGTGCAACCTGCTCCCTTTTTAATTGTATTTTTTACATATTTAGAAATATATATTTTTATGGTTTTATTGGCTTTTAATGTTGTAAGTTGCCCAGAGTTGCATTGAGGTGATACCGATAGCAAACCAAACTAAATAAATCAATCAATCAATAAACCACCCCAAAAACAGAGTCAAAAGATCAGACCCTACCTTTTATTTACTTATGCATTGTATGGCATCGGTCATGCAGTGACTTATATGGAACACTGATAAAACACATTATGTGGCACCCCTGCGCTCCCCCACTTTTGGCACGTGAGCCACAAAAGGTTCGCCATCATAGTCTTATTCTATCAACCACCTCCAGTATAATGCACTATTGTTGGTAGCCCAAGCCAACTGGCAGAGCCAGGTCTTCAGGTATTTATGGTCTAAAGCTGTGATGGCGAACTTATGGCACAAGCCCTATTTGCTGGCACGCCAGTTGTCAGTTCCTGTGCTTCAGGAAAGCCTCGAGGCTGGAGAGGGTGAAAAACAGGCCCAATGTGAAGTTCATTCCTGAACTTCTGGTTGGCCCATTGAGCCTGTTTTTCGCCCTCCTCAGCCTCTGGATGCTTTCCTGAAGCCTGGGGAGAGCAAAAAATGGCCCCAACGGGCCAACCAGAAGTATGGAAACAATTTGTTTCCAGCTTCGCGTGGGCCGCAGGGAGGCTGTTTTCGCCTTCCCCCAACTTCAGGAAAGCCTCTGGAGTCTGGGAAGGAGTTGTGCGTGCATGGCGGGGGTGTGTGTGTTTCATACGTACATGTGCAGGTGGGCAGGGAGGATTGAATTGGTGTGGGCATGTGTGCGTGCACAGTAGCGTGCTCATGGACAATTTTGGCACGCCATAAGAAAAAGATTAGCCATCACTGGTCTAGAGGGTGGGGGCAGATCTTACTTAAGTGAGCAAGATGTTTCAAAGCGCAGGTGCTTGGACTCTGTCAGCTGAAATTTCTTGACCAACAGAGCCCACGTCATGCCCCTTCTGTGGGGACAGGTCAGTACCATTTCGGTGAGACAATTCCTCAGATATCCTGGAACCATGGCATTCAAGGCTTTAAATGTTTTCTTTTTGCTCAGATGGAATGAGTTTGTTTTCAATGCAACTAGACTGCATCAGCTGCTATACCAGTCAGCAATTTGAAAGTTTTTGGTAAGCAGATAATTGGCCTCTAGTTGTCCAACTCTGTCCCTTTTGCTGGACACTCATGTTAGGATTTGCAAAATGTTAACCAATGTTAAATTTTACTTCCTTGTGGTATGTTGCTAAACTGCTTGGCAATGAGTGAGTGCAGATCAGTTCAATAACAAAACCCATACAGTTCACTTTCATCAAGATGGTGCTGATGAATTGGCAAATAATCAATATTTGATCCTTCTTGCCTTTTCTCCATTATTTCTACTGTTATTGGTCAGCCAGAAGTTTAGATTGGATTTTTATCTACCTATCAAGTCACTCCCAAGGCAGATGTTTTTGGAAGGTGCTAGTTATCATCAGGAACTTAAACAGAAACACATTAAAACATAAACTACTGTAACCACATTGACTCAGTTCATAAATATACTGAGCCAGAGTACCAAACTACCCTACTGCTTATATGATGGAAACTAAACTCCAGTGACATGACAAATATGTAGTAATTCATTTTCAAGAGTCACAGATGAAGTCAAACTGTAGTTTGCCTATTATTAGTTTAGCTAGTGTGTGATGCTAATGCCAACCAGTGGCCTTATAAGACTAAGTTTATAGTTAATAAACTATGTGAACTCTTCAGCTGTGATTCCCTCAATATATCATGCTTAAGCCAATCATAGCTTAACATGTTGCATGGCCATGTGATATATGGAGATTTTTAGTTCAAGTGCTTGAGAAATTACTAGACTATGCTTTATTCTGAAAAATGCATGGCCTACTGAGCATGGAAAAGTCTTATTGTTTCTTCTTTAGGTATCCTAGGTTTGGGTATTTTAAAACCATGCAATCTTTCTCGTTTTTAAAAGGAGTCCAATCTCCAGAATCAGGCTTGCAAGCGCCACATCCTGCTTTTCTTTCCCAGCAGCGTTCAAGCTCTGCATCACCGCAGAGCGTTGGGAAAACAATAACCCGCTTCTGCTGTCTGCCCTCCCTCACCAGCTCCGCTGACCTTTATTTCAAGGAGTCATCCGACTACCTCGGTCCCTGCACAGAGAACGACAGCCGGCTGCCTAGGCGTTTGCATAACAAAAGCCCGCCATCCAGCCGACGCCTGGGAATGCCGTCGTCACCCCTCGCCCTCCTTCCCAGTCTTTCCCTCACAGCATATTTGCCTCTCATTTTCCAGCCTCCTCTGTCTGTCATTTCATACATTCATACAAAAAGGCGAAGCGGGGAGGGAGGGAGGAGGATGAAGTAATGAAGTATTTGCAAGGAGAGCGATGCCTTGAAAAATCCTTTGTCGTTTGCAACCCCCGTCTCCGCATTGATGTTCCAGGGCGGCCGCATCGCTTTCTGGGAGGAGGGGAGGGAGAGGTGCGCGTTGACGTATTCTCTATGGGCCTTTTGGAGCAGCGGGCTACTGCTCTCTTGATTTGGGCCGTTGCTATGGGTTACGGGATTACGGCCGGCGACAGCCTTCTCTCTCTCTCTCCCTCCCTGACAAACAGCTCCCAGCAAAGCTCAGGCACATGGAGGGCGCCTGGAACACACATTCCCCGGGCGGGAGGGGGGAAGCGAGCGAGCGAGGGAGCGAACTGCTGCTGCTTGCTTCCTTGCTTGCTGCTTGCTGCTGAGCCAGCGCCCTGCGCGCGCCGGCGATTCCGCGTGCGGCTTTTGCAGCTGCGGGGGGAAAATGTCCAGCATGCGGGGTTGAAAACAGGGGGGCGGGTGGAAGAAAAAAAGTGGATCGAGGCCTTGAGGTAAGAAACCGGCGAACTACTATACTCTATGCCAGGTCGAAGGTGTGAAACTGGCCGAAGAAACCAGGTTTGGAGAGAGAGAGGGAAACGCTAATGGCTATAACTGATGGCCAGGCATCCCTGTTTCGCTTCTCCTAAAATGAAGCCAGATGGCTTACGGATGGATTTATTTTTATTTTTTGCTTCGTGCAGGGAGAGAGATAGCAACCAGGGGAGGGAGACGGGAAGCTGCAGATGATCCCAAAAACCAAGCCAGTAGCGAGGAACGGAGGTATCGCTGAATAGAGTAGTTTTAAAATAAAAGCATCCTTCCCAGCGTAATAAGTATGAGAGGGAAAGTTTTTGAGTTTGAAGAAGCGGGATGACGGCGCAATTCCAAGCAGTTGGCTCGTCGAAAGCGACTGTGTTTGCCAAGCAGAGAAGGCCAGCAAGGAAAGGGTTACGTTAAAAAGCGGAAAAGTTAAGATATGTCATTCCGTGTCCACTGATTCTTACCCTCTTGGCCTTTTGCAAATTATAATTCTGTTTTTCTGATTTTATGTGAGGTTAAACTTGAGAACTAACCAATTCTTCCTATTTGATGGATAACTATAGTTAAAAAGAATTATTTTCCCAAATTATTTCTAATTGGCATAAAATCATGAGGAAGAAAGAGTATTGTATTCGCAGGGGACCTAAGCATTTCGAATAATTACCCCCCCCCCCCAAAAAATTCTTTCCACTTTAAATCTTGTAAAATGTGATGTACTAAGAAAAGGCTATCAAATCCACATTTTATAAGGGATTTGCTAGAAAGAAGCTGAAACAATTTTTAAAAAAAATTAAGCAAAGTTAAAAGTATCACTACAAAAACAATTTTAAAAAAGGGAAAGCATATATTAGGGAAAATATTGAATTAATGCACTAGTGTTTATAACTATTAAGAAAATAGGCTTCATTGCTAGATATTTTTTCCTGCTTTATATCAACATCTACCAGATTTAATTTATAAAATGAGCTGTACAAATAAATGTGAATTTATTTGCAAAGCTTTATAAATAGCAAGTTGTTATAAAAAGTCTTCAGAAATGAAAGTGTGGGGATTACCTAAAATGTATGTAAATCATAAAATTTGTCTTATCATATTATATCGGTATTGAATAACAAAAATATGACTGACAGACTGAAAAATATGTAAACTTAGAAAACAGATTTCTTTTCCTTGTCTTTAAACCTGAGGAGAACAAACTGAATTCCAAAATGGGACATGTGACTTGGAAAATTCATGGGATTATTCTTTTAGAAAATTGACTTGTTTTATTCGTGCTTTCTTAAAATATGTGTGCTATATAATTGGATATAAACTTGCAATTTTTAAAATCAAAACTCAAAGACAAAAATAAGTCAACATAGAAAATGTTTTATTTTGGAAATGTAACAAAATAGAAGCATTTTCTAAACATTTTAAGAGTCCACATGTTTGTGATCAAGTATTTCACTAATAGACACTAGATAGACAAAATATTTCAAAGGTCAAGCTGCAATCAGATACACTCTAGAGTAAACAATAGATTTACATCATGGTAAGCATGTAGAAGTTTGCTAATGAAAATTATGAATATAGTAATACTGAAGCAACATGATTAATATGCACTGTATAGATAAACCAAATGACAAACTGCATCAAATCCAGCAATTCACAGTGGAATTTGAATGTAACAGTGGTTCCCAAGCCTTCTATTTGCTATACTTAAGACTGAAATAATTGTTTATCCTCCAGCAGGCATCAATTAAATGACATCACATAAGTCTTTAGACATCATATACTAAAATTAGCAATCACTTAATTTATAGCATACACATTGCTTCAAATTGCTTCACAGTAACGACTCTAGATTTCTGTAATTTTAGTAAGCGACAATATCTTATTCCATTTTATTCTGTCTTTTTTCCTTTCCTCAGTTGGATGCCTTTTGTTCATTTTACTGTAACAGTAGCAAACACTGCACTGGTAATTTTACTAACATTTTCAAGCAGGTATTCTTTTGTAATTAGGCCTAAACAGTTGTATACAATTCAATAATAATAATAATAATAATGATCTGCAAGATTATTTTATGTTCAACCACAATAGCAAAAGGATTGTTGGCTCTAAATATTTACTACTTCTTTCCCCTCTTCGAAAATATATCCCATGGCCTTCAAAAAGTATTACTTAATATGAATAGAATATGAAAATTAGTTCCATAATAAATACATTTTTGGATTGGGCAATCAATTAATTTTAGGATTTTTGAGGGTTTCAAAAATAAATTGAGTTTACGAAGTTGTCCAGCTAGATATTTTAACATACATATCCCTAAAAAAATTAAATTATCTTTTGTTATTTCCTGCTCCTCTGGCTAAAATCTAGTTCTTTCAGTGTTACATCTAGAAAATTTGAAAATATAGCATAATTCTTTTATAATGCAAAGAAGGTTTGATATACGACATAGTTTCAAAAAGCAAGGCATACTAGGTTCCCTTAACCTGGTACCCTCAATATGATGTACTTTGATTCCAATGGGATTATGAGTCTGAACTATATATTTACATGACTTGTGACAATTGTTAGGCAAGCTTAAACCTACTCACTTCAAGTAAGCATACTGACTGAAGCACTTGATACGCTGTAATTTTGATCACACAAGGTTCAAGTATTTATTGAGATGAAACTGATACTTTAGAATGTTTATTTAAAACTGATTTGGTCATTTATTTCTGTATTGCTGAGCACATACGCATACTTACCTGGCAATGCGTTTCATTATAAACTGAGGT
This sequence comes from Thamnophis sirtalis, assembly GCF_051295495.1. Taxonomy (NCBI): domain Eukaryota; kingdom Metazoa; phylum Chordata; class Lepidosauria; order Squamata; family Natricidae; genus Thamnophis; species Thamnophis sirtalis. Next base: position 41,510,094 of record NW_028261384.1, on the reverse strand, counting down.
TTTTTTAAATTACATTTAGCAATGATTTAGAACTGTTAGGTTTGTACAATATGATAGAATTATGCGCCCATTTAAAATGTCAAATGAAATTAGAATTTGTACATTTTGAAGTCAGATATTCCAACGTATTTCAAAATCATTCAGAGGTTTTCTCTGCTCTCCCTTATAATGACTCCCAAAGGATTACATCAGGAAATCTAAGATACTGAAGGTGTCTCTACAGATGTAATTCATAACTGTTCAACAACATAAATCAGGTTTCTCCTGCTTGATCTGCAAAATACTTGGACTATTATCTCTATAATTCCCAGCCCACATGATCTCTACTTCATATACTGTATATTTTTCAAAACTGGTTTGAAAACAGAAAGCACGTGCTTTGAGAAGTAGTTGGAAAGGTCACATGCAACTTTCAAGTTAGGCCTGTCATTCCAGGAACAGTAGAGTGCAAATAATATTTCAGGGTTCTTCGGGAGCTCTGCTTGCTTTATGTCTGTGTGAATTGCTATCATCGCCACTGTGTTCAAGCCCAGAGGATGAACTGCAGAGGAGAAAAAAAAAAGGGGGGGGGAGGAAATTGGTTTTCACAACACACTCAAAGCCTGAGTAACAGAGGAGAACTTTAATTATCCCCAGTCACAAAAGAGAGACAGGAAATTTGGACTTTTAATTAGTCATTTGGAGTGCAGTTGGATATTTTTTTTAGCGAGATAATTTAAACGCGAATAATTCAAGTCTGACTAAATGAAATTCACATAATCAGAATGCAGATAATTGAATTTCTACTGCATTCATTAATTCAATGTGGAGGTGTATGCAAAGACTTCTATGATGAGCTGTCACAGCTCAATAAAATCTCAGTCAATTAATTTTTTCATTATCTTAGCATTGCATCAACAACAAAAATGCTGAAGTGTTTTTATTTTCATGTGTGCATGTTTAGCAAAATGTAAGGAAGTAACCTCTCAGAATCTGAATCGGCATAATTTTCTTTTTTCTTCTCTTCATGTTCTACAGGAAATCGTCGTTTCAAACAAGCAAAGTCATGGATTGCTTCAGCCACAGAATATTTCGTATTTCCAGATACACAGGCCTCAATATCGTCAGGATTCAGCTGTGTTTGTACAAATAAATGAAGTCTACTGTCTGAAAGCAAAATTGGATTCTGGAGTACCCTTTAAAAAATACAAAAAAATTCATCAACAAATTGCCTTTCAAGAACATTTATTTAATATTTTTTGTCTCAAAGTTACTTTTAACTTCATACCCATTGCAGTTTGAACGCAATATAAATGTTAGAATGTTTGAGTAAGTGATACCTTTATTAACGTATTTGGGATTTTAGGTGAGTAAAATAAATGAAGCTAATAGTTATGAACATCTGTTATATAAGTAATTTTCAAGGACTTTTTTTACTTCCCCATCTGTTGCCACCATGTGAATCGATTACTAGTTTGGCTGTGGGGAAAGAATGTGTGCCTCCATGAACTAACATGGTAAATGATGCATAATCAGTAATTCTGAATATGTAATAAAACTATTGCCTTAAAATAAGGGCATTACAGAATTTACCAAAATTAGAGGCCTATGTAAAACAGAAATATTTATTTTGCAAAGACGTGTGTAGGGTGTGTGTGTGTATGTGTGTATGTATATATATGTTTGTGTGTGTGCGTGTGTGTGTGTATATGTGTGTATGTATGTGTATATATATATACACATACATACATACACATATATATATATATATTTTTAAAAAATAGATTACCACTATGTACATTACCTTCAAAAAGGCTGATAAAACTATTTCAGAGGAATGGGAAAAAGAATCTTTTACTTCAGTTAATTTTGACTCCAGCATATAATTTTAAAATGAGAATGTTCGATTCAGCAAATATTTAAAACAGTTTAATACAACATTAAATAATTGCAACTAAATTTTTATTAACAACAGAATGGTCTTGCTTCCACCACGCCATGTCATAAAATCTATTTTTTCCAAACTAGTTTTATTCAACATTAAAATACATTTCTATTGGCTTATTTTGTCCAGCAAATACAAACCCCAAAATAACATTACTTCTATATTAAAAATGTGGATGTTTAGATCCCTTGTTTTTTTCCTTAATATTTGTTAATGTCAGTTAATTACTTTTATCATTAAATGTTCTCTTAATTACAATTCTGAAATCTAACTGGGGACAGTCAACATAAACAATTTCAGGACTCCAGGCAAACATTCAGGATAATATTCTACCGGAGAATCATTATTTTAATATGAATAAGCAATCCTATACTCTGCCTTCTGTACAAAGATAATCTCAAAATATTTTATAATCCTATTTTAGAGAAATGACATTTGGATTGATTCTATTAAAGATAGCTGTGAAAGAATCAATGTGGACATTTTGCAGCCTTCCTAGCCTGGTGCCTTATAGATACTATGAAATTAGAGCCTACATTATTCATCATCAAAACAATGGGACCTGTAGTCTAAAACATTTCAAGGATGTCAGATTAGGGAAGTCTGATACAGTGAAGAATATTTTAATAATGACTCATCAGGTCAGTAGAATAGAAAAATAGGGTTTGAACTATTTACTGCAGGCTATGTAATAAATATGAAAAACAATGGCTGTGGCATATTCTTGAATGGAAGGAAGACAAAAATTAATTCATTTCAAAATTGGGGTGATAGAGAAGAGAGAAATAAAATGAGGTTTAGACCAGCCTCAATTATGTGTGCTAGAAAAGAAACAGGAAGGCATCTCTTTTGACCTAGATAGCCATCTTACATACCTAAGCAAAAAAGAAAAAAATCTTTTAGGAAATTTGCAGAGATTTTATCTCTTTAACAGCTAGGCAGGAGAATAATGAAATTAGTACTGAAATTCTAATTATTCTATTAAGGATGTGCAATGTCCATTAAGGATGTGCACATATAAAGGAAATGGTACATATATCATCATTTGTCCCCACAATGGACATTCATGCTCATTTGTTTATTCCCCCTTATCCAGAAAGGCCTTTGGATTTTCCAAGCTCACTTGAATCTAACCCACTTTACAAGTTGTTATGAAAATAAAACTGGGGGGGAGAGAATCATGCATGCTACCTTGAGATTTTGGGAAAATAAGCTGAATATAAAAAAAAATAAACAGGAAGCATACCAACGCTCCTCCCTTAAAATCAAAAATAGTCTATTCATTTCCTCCAAGTTTCTAATTTAGTCTTTAAAACAAGGCCATCTTGGATAATACAGAATTTATCAGTATGTAAAGTAGCACTCTTGCCTGAACCACTTCAGTTGAGGGCAAGGAGGCACCTTGTTATAAAAATAACCAGGTTCTTGTATCTTTAGATCTTGATTTCTTTCTGCTTTGAAAATATATTCTGCATATGTATGTCCAGAACACTATGAACAATATGAAGTGACCAATTTGTTATGCAGCAGCTTCAATACAATACAGGAAAGCATGCAATGAAGAACAGAGAATGCTTTGCCCAAGCCACAATCATATCAAAGGGTTCCTTCAAGGTTTTATTCAGATATAATTCATACATGCAGACAAGAATGCTCCGATATATTATCTAATTGCATGCACATTAACATAAACATTATGCAGGAAGCTCAGATATTTGTCAAGTCTAGTGGATTCTGCTAATTGCGGTGGTCATTAAAGATGCTGCATATGTCATACTCCTCAACCACAATGATAGTAAAGAAGGGACAAAAATATTACTAATAATCTAACTTGGTATTTATTTTATTATAATATTATCTTAATCATAGAGCTATTCAATTATTCTAAAATATGTAATGCTTATATCATTTTTATCAAGTATAAATTGCCCTTTTCCGCTCCAATATGCCTACATTGTAAGATATTTGACATTGTTCATAAAGAAACACACAAAACAGTAAAAAATAATCAGGTTACTGGGAAAAATTACTATCTTCTGGAATTCATATAAATCAGTTGGACCTCAATTGAATTGTGACCAAATATGAATGGAAAACAGCAGTAACATCCATGGCTTTAAGCAAATGGTACATAACCTCTGCTTTACTTTCAGTAATAGCTGAAGCAAATTATAATTTTAATATGATAAAAAGGAGAAAATAGTAAATATATGGAAAGCAATCACAATATCTTTAAAATGTACACTAAATTAAAATGTGAATCAAATCAAAACAAAACTTATTTTTAAATGTCTTATCTGTTCCCAAAGTGGTTTTGTTTTCAGTAGCATACCCTCTACCTAGGCAACCCATTGAGAGGTTAAGTGTGACCTTGATCTGAAAAATGTGGGCAACTTTTATTTAAATTCCATTTCAAGTTGAATCATGTTACATAAGAAATCCCAAACAAATTAAGCATTAATCATCCCATTCCTGATAAGATTTTTCTCATCCCTCAGAAAATTCCTATCAATTTCCTAACAGAATGACACTTGTTTAAAGTATGCATATAATGATGGAGATAAAGGGGGGATAAAAATATTACTGATAATCCAACCTGGTATTATTTTACCTTAATCATACATCTATGATCATACATATAATTTTATTTTCAATAGATATTTTCAGGGGTTGCTTTAGAAGTGTGATTGTGTCGCCAAACTGAAACCTTAGTAACTGTTGATACAATTACACCACAGTTACTTCTTTGTTACTGTTTTAAATGCATTTTAGTTTCTTTGTAAAATAATGGGTAATCTTTAAAATTGATTTTTGATGGTTTGAGGCATTGCACCGCAAAAATAATGAACACTAATGTCAATGATATTGGACAGAAATTCATTTTAGCTTTATTTCATGTCCAGTGCAATTTTGTTAAGCCTTGAACTGCTAAAGCACTATTATTAACTTGCTGGTAACCTAACATATGGGAACAACGAACAAAAGTGATAAGAGTACAGGTTGATCTAAGCACATCAAGGCTACTATTAGACCTCCCCTGCCCCTCCCTGCCACTACAATTCAATTTCCACTTTTATTTTTCACTGGACTCATTACTTTACAGTCGTTCTTTTTTCTGCTTAACAGTGCCATCTGGAGGCTTAAAAAATCTGTTCAAAGATAATAAATTAAAAACAGGAAGGGTATCCTAGAAATGCAAACATGCCAAGTGTGAAAAGACATGCATTGAAAGGTCTGTAATGCCTGTCAGTCCTTTGAGGTAACCAGGTCAAGAAAAGACCAGGGCAGGAATTCCAGAAATGCTTTTTTTATAGCAACAAAGCAGAATAGCAGAATCTTACTGCAATACTGTTTCTGTACCACCTTAAATAAAATCAATGTGGGATTGTTTTGAGGCTCTTTTCTGTCAAGTTTCCCTCTAACTCAAAACTGTATAATCTTTTCCTTAAGTCTCCCCTTAACAGCTTGTTCTTTCCTTCCGTATCTGCAAAGTCGATTTATATATTCCCATATATTTTCCTACTATTTTCTTAGGAAGAACGATATTTAATATTTTCCCTTTGCATCCACGATCCAGATTTGGATTGAAAAGGAAGGCAATGGAGGAATTTAAATCATAATTTGATCAGCTATTATGTCTTTACCCCATCTTTCCTTATGCACTTGGCTTCTAGTTTAGTTGCTTTTAAACAGCGCTTAAACCTGTTTTAGGCATCACAGGAGAAGGTAATAAAGTCTGTTGTTCTTTCCACCTCTCTTTAATAGAGACATGGGGAAACCAAATCCACATGATAAACTTCAATCTGAATACAAGTTGTCTATTTCCATATCCATCTTACCTATCTGGCTGTGCTAAACTGTAATGTGGCTAGTCTGGGTTTGACTTAGTATAAATCATAATATATACCATATTTTTGGAGTATAAGACGCACCTCTTTTCCTCAAAAAAGAGGCTGAAAATCTGAGTGCGTCTTGTACATTGAATACAGCACTTTTTGCCTCGAAGTCCCGCACCCTCCCGCAAAATAGCTGTGTATACCCTCATGAAGGCTTTCAAAGAGCTCCTGGATGCTGGGGAGGGCAGAAATGAGCAAAACATTGGATATTTCCCCCCCCCAGCCCCCAGCAGCACTCTGTAAGCCTCCATAAGGCTATGCATGCAATTTCTTTGACAAAAAACAGGCCCATTTTCATGAAAAATGGGCCATTTTTTGCTTGTCCGTCCCCCCATCACCCCCCCCCCCGCAGGAGCACTCTGCAAGCCCCACCAAGGCTATTCATACCTTTTGTTTGAAAAAAACATTTTTGGGAGGTTTGCAGAATGCAAAAAAAAAATTTCCTTTTGGAAAGCTCTTTGATGAGAATCACATTGATCAAGTGCTGTGCCAGCAAAAATAAAGTCTTAGGTGCTGCAGATTGTCAGCGATTTCCTTCTCCAGCACATGGATAAATACACCTGGAAACATCTACCTACCTACCCACTCTCTCTCCCCCTATTTATTTACTGTATTTATATATATATATATATATCTCCCTTTATCTACCTACCTATCTAACTACTCTCTCTTTCTCACCCTACCTACCTACTGTATTTCTCTCTTTCTCTCCCTCTCTATTCCTCTATCTACCTACCTACTTTTTTTAAATTTGCCTCTTCAAAACCTTGGTGCGTCTTATACTCCAGTGTGTCTTATACTCCAAAAAATACGGCAGATAATCATTATATATCTGAATCTCACAGTTGTCATTTGTTTGAAAAAAATCTCTAAAATTATATATATTTTACCATACTGTGGAGTGTTATGGCACGATCTAATATGTAGCTTATAGATAGTACTTGAACCACAACCATTCATTCAAAGTTACGTCAGTGCCAAATAAATGGTGGTTAGTCCTGTTCCAGTAAACCAGCACCCTCAGTCATGTGGTTTCAATTTGGCAACCAATTCCTACTTACAACAGTTGCAGCATCGCACATCACACAATCTCAATTTGTAGTTTTTTCTACCAGTTTCCCACAAGTCAATGGGAAGCTGGCTGAGAACCACCCCGACCGCTGCACAGCACCTCCTCTCTACTCATCAACCTCCCTCATTTGGCAGCAGCCACTAACGTGCCTGTAGGTCTGCTTGTAAATAGCCTGGGATTTGTGTTTTCCTGCTAGTTTCCCCACTGACTTTGGTTGTGAGCTCAGGTGGCACAGTGGTCAGAGTGCAGTACTGCAGGCTACTTCTGCTGATCACCAGCTACCAGCAGTTTGGCAGATTAACAGATTAACCAGGCTCAAGGTTGACTCAGCCTTTCATCCTTCCAAGGTCAGTAAAATGAGGACCCAGATTGTTGAGGACAATATGCTGACTCTGTAAAACACTTTAAGAGGGCTGCAAAGCACTATGAAGCGCTATTGCTATTGTGAGAAGCTAGCAGGAGAGTGCAAGCAGATACTTACTTAATGACACACTTAACAACAGTATCACTTAGCAACAGAAATCCCAATTGTCATCTTCCTGTACATTAGCCTTAGTAATTTAAATGCATTACCCTAATAGTGATTTTTTTAAAATTGTGTAAGCATAGGAGATGTTGAAGTTATGTATGCAGCCATTTCTTCTGGAATTCATGCATCACAACTTGTCAGCTTGAGATTTGATCTGGCCCTTGTTTCCAGTTATCAGAAAAGTTAATTAGATTGCAGAGGACTGCCAAGAGAAACTTGGTTTTATCTAATCAGTTTAGATCTTGAAATCATGTCTGCAACCATCTGTTGAGCAGAAATAGCTATGTTTGAAATATATTAATTCCAATTACCTAACTGCATATATGGTGAAGAAAACATGTTTTCAGTTCTATTCATAACTGGCTTCTATATGCTTTAAAGCAGTGATCCCCAACCCCCGGTCCGCAGACCGGTGCCGGGCCGTGGAGTACCTGGCACCGGGCCGCGCAGCGGCCGGGGGCCATGATCGCTGCAGCGGCCGGGGGCCATAGTTTCTTTCTGTATGCAAATTAGGGCTAACTGGCACAAGGGGTGTTACTGGACCGCTGGTGGCACTCTGACGTCACCAGCGGCCCACCGCCCCCCTGTGTCCAGCGCCGCCCTTCTCATTCCTTTTCAGTGCTTCAGCGCTGGCCGATTCCTGAAAAAAACCTAAGAGCGCCTGCGCAGCTACGTAGGGCTAGCGTAGACAGCGCTAGTAGCGTAGCCTTGCACTTTATATTTATGTAATTGTATTTTATTTTGTAAGGCATGTTTAAATACAATAAAATAAAAGTTGTTTAATCAAAACAATCTGATATATAAACAATCAATGTGTCGTTGCGAACAACGCCCCCTCACCCCTGCGCGCGCTCAGCAGGCCACGGTAAAATTATCAAAGGCTGACTGGTCCGCGGCGATAAAAAGGTTGGGGACCACTGCTTTAAAGAATTATTTTATCTTCCATTTTAGACTGAGCAACCGCAAGTGACAATGAAGCCTTCAACAGCAATTGGCCTAGTTGATACAAATGTTTTAGAACATTCACAAACATTTTAACTGTTGAGACAGACACATTCTAAATTGGAATATTTACAAACTGTGTTTTGCTGAAAGAAGCAAAAGTCACCGTGGCTATAGTGATGGAGAGAAATGCAAACACACTGTGGAAGAGGCAGACTGCATGAAACAATAACAGGATGGAGAAATCTCAGTGGAAAGAAACCTTCGAAACAGAACTGCTTAAAGAATAAAAAACCTAGAAGGGATGTGGCTGAAATGTCTCTGTGGCCATTAAGTATCTCCTTCTATAGATTCTATGTCTTGACCACTTTTTAATGATTCTTGTGGTTTAAATAAGAAACTGGTTTACTACTAAACAAGAACTAGCATAATATATTATTGTGATGGTAGAATAAGACGGTTCCACCACAAAACCGCGTTCGACTAAAGCGCGCTCGACGAAACTGCGTAGCTGACGTCATCACAGCGTGACAACAGCGCGGAGAAAAAAGCACGCTGTGAACACTAAAGCTAAAATTAACCCCTAAACCTAACCCTAACCCCCCTAAACCTAATCCTAAACCTAACCCTAAACCTAACCCTTAACCTAACCCTAACCCTTAACCTAACCCTAACCCTTAACCTAACCCTAAACCTAACCCTAACCCTAAACCTAACCCTTACTTTAACTTGAATCGGCTTGATTTTAAAGCGCTATTTAAAGCGCCCTTTTTTCTCCGCGGTCGCTGTTGTCGCCCTGCTGATGACGTCAGCGACACGGTTTAATTGGGCGCGCTTTAGTGGAGCGCGGTTTTGTCGTGCCACGGAATAAGACCACACTGGAATGGTTGACATTATCCTCAGCAGCTAATTTAACCCATTCACTAAATGGATGATTTGGCATCTCTGTCAGACATTTTGTGAGTGAGCAACTATTTGTGAAATGAACCTTACCACATCCTCCAAATGCACTTCTAGCCTCAAGTCTATCTCCGAGATAACAATAATCATATCTGATTATTGTGTGGAACATGTATCACTTATGATACGTATGTGTGGAATAGCTATCATTTATCTATTTACTCATTCATACATACATGTATACATTCAATCAAATCAATTATTTATTTATTTTAAATGTATATGCCAGCCCAGCCCTCAAGATGGAAGACTGGCTGGCTTACTGTCATACACACAGAATCCCATTCACATGGGGCCAGCAAATTGGTCTGGCTTATGATGAAAAGAAGAAAAGTAGAATAATTGTCAAGGGTATCGTAGGTATTAGGTCTATAAGTCCTATCAGTCCCAAATTGCTTGAGGCAGTTCTGTTGTAGGACTGATGGACATTCTGGGCTGAAACTCTGACAAGATTCAGATTTTTGGGAGGCTAATTAAAACCTTGTTCAAATACACACTTTTTTGGGGTGGGGAGAAAACAAGAACAGATAAGCACTAAACTGAACGTGTTTGAACAGATCTACAATACAGTACTCTACTAAGAGACAAGGATTGAAGTATTAAGTATTAAAATTATTACGAATCTTTCAATCATGCATCTTAAATTACAAGAGTTCAAGCTGGTATTAATTACTTTGTATCAAACTCAGATTTTACTGATATATATATGTATGTATAGATAGATAGATAGATAGATAGATAGATAGATAGATAGATAGATAGATAGATAGATAGATAGATAGATAGATAGATAGATAGTTTGTGCATGCTAGTGCTCAATATTGATCTACATGTTGTTAAACTCCAATTCTAAAACCTGCCCAATTGGGAGAATGGAAAACAAGCCTGTATTTCTTCAGTCAGAGCCACTGCTTCTATTTCCATTATATTCAGCCTAGAGAACTTAAAATACATTAAAAACGGAATTTCAAAGCTTAAAATAAATGTATTGTGCATAAGGCAGTCTTCAAGACATTTCATTTATTTAGAACATCTACGTGAAGTCTGGATGTTTAAAAACGAAAACTATATTTTTAAAATGCAAACAAAATGAGCAGTTGCTTTGTTTGGTTAAAAGCAGAGGGGCAGATTGGGTTTTATTATGTATATTGTAAATTATTCTTTCAGATGATAACATATAGCTGAAATGGACCGTAACCTATTCTAACTAAAACTTTTTTTGTATCTTACGTAGCCCAAGTGCATGTTTGCCAAAAGCTAAAACACCAATTTGTTTTCAACAAATTTACTCAGCCTATTTACTACATTTCTTGACTCTGGGTATGTGTTGGTGAGAAATCTAATCTATAGAAACAAGCAAACACAGCCTGTGTTTTGGTGCCCTCTATTGAATGCATACACAGACGAGATTTCAAAAGGAATCCATGAAAAATTCAGCCTACAGTGACATACAATAGATGAGGTTGCCCCTTCTTTCTTCTTAAAAAGAAAGCAAATTCTGAGTCGTAAAGGTTGAATACAGAGTTAATTAATCTTAAATAGACTGTTTAAAATAAATGGGGGGAAAATTACACCACATTGATCTCAGTGGTTTTCATCCATGGATTGTTGGAAAATAGCTATTACTGCTCCTCAATAACTTATTATTTTCTTGAATAGGAAAAAAAGACCCCAGAAACAAATTTTTATTGTATTTAAATGGAGAGAAACAAAAGTAAACATTCTCAGCTTGAAAGGGCTGTTTTAAGTGTTACAACTTTTCTTCTATTCTGATTTAGTTTACAGATAGTCCTCAACTTACAACAATTCGATGGCCATTCAAAGTTACAACAGCACTGAAAAAAGTGACTTATGACAGTTTTTCAGTTACTATCTGTAGCATCCAAAATTTCAAGATGTTGGTAACTGTTTCATACTTATGACTGTTGCAATGTCCCATGGTCATGTCATCCCTTTTTGCAACTTTCTGACAAGCAAAGTCAATGGGGAAGCCAGATTCACTTAACAACCAACAACCAACAGGCAATTTGGGGGTCCTCCTGGATTCACAGCTGACACTGGAACATCATCTGTCGGCTGTGACCAGAGGAGCCTTTGCCCAGGTTCACCTGGTGCACCAATTGCAGCCCTACTTGGATCGGGAGGCACTCCAAACTGTCACTCATGCCCTAGTCACCTCAAGGCTGGATTACTGCAACGCGCTCTACATGGGGCTACCCTTGAAAAGCGTTCGGAGACTGCAACTAGTCCAGAATGCAGCCGCGTGAGCGATATTGGGTGTATCTAGGCACACCCATGTTACACCTATCCTCCGCGAGCTGCACTGGCTACCCATTGGTCTCCGGACGCAATTCAAGGTGTTGGTTATTACCTTTAAAGCCCTACATGGCTTAGGACCAGCATACCTGCGAGACCGCCTACTGCCACATTCCTCCCAGCGGCCGGTAAGATCCCACAGGGTTGGCCTCCTTCGGATACCGTCAGCCAGACAATGTCGGCTGGCGGCTCCCTGGAGGAGAGCCTTCTCTGTGGCTGCCCCGACCCTTTGGAACGAACTACCCCCAGAAATCCGGACCTCACCCACTCTCATGGCCTTCAGAAAAGCTGTCAAGACCTGGCTTTTCCGGCAGGCATGGGGCTGTTGACCTCATTGTTGAGGTCCAGCCCCGACTGAAATGAATGTATCTGTGTCGTTTTAACTTGTCTTATTTTATTTTTACTTTCTTTTATTTTCTTTCTCTTCCCTTCTGTAAGCCGCCTGGAGTCCTTCGGGATTGGGCGGCCTATAAATAAAATTAAACGTACAAACCTACTTACTTGTCAACTGCAATGATTCCCCTAACAACTGTAGCAAGAAATGTCGTAAAATGGGGCTAAACTCACTTAACAAATGCCTCAATAACAACAGAAATTTTGGAGCAATTGTGATTGTAAATTGAGGACTACCTGTACTTGTTTAATTCATTTAACTATGGAAACTTGCAGAGAACTTTAGCAAATAACAGGCACAAAATTAATTTCTCCTTCTATAAACTACTGATATAAAATCAGATGTCAGATGTTACATCTTTTCCATCCTGCGCTACGGAGTAGAGAGTTGGTCTCTGACAAAAAAAAAAGTTGAAGAAAGTAGAAGCATTTGAAATGTGGATTTACAGACAGCTGTTAGGTATAAGCTGAGTTGACAAAATCATAAATGTGGAGGTGATAAGCTGCCTGGGTAAGTAAAGGGAAATCAAAGCCATTAAAAAATGAAAGTTAGAATATTTTCGACATGTGATGTGACACCCAGAAAAATACAGCATACTTCACTTAATCCTCCAGAGAGAAATTGAAGGCAAATGAGATCCAGGCAGAAGAAGAACATCATGGCTTCAAAACCTAAGGGACTGATTTGGACAAAATTCAGCAGCACTTTTTCATGCAGCTGTTGACAAAAACAGGATTGCCAACATGATCACCAATGTCAGATGACGGATATGGCACAAGAAGAAGAAAAAAAACTACTGAAAAGATGAATTGGGACACAAAGTAAGTTAAATGCAGGTTTTTATATTGGAAGCCATTTGGGATATAAACAACATCAGAACTACTGTTGTCTGGAAGTCAGATGACATCTATGGTATCCTTGGTTCGTTCTTTCTTTCTTTCTTTCTTTCTTTCTTTCTTTCTTTCTTTCTTTCTTTCTTTCTTTCTTTCTTTCTTATGTATTTCATACCTGAGTACCCATGCAAGATAGCATTGCTGCACTCTGCAAGAAGAAATCAATTCTACGCCAGATCTGATTGCTTCCAGGAATTAGACACCTGCCAGTAATAGTGAGCCACCACTGGTGAGTCTTCAAGAAGTGACAAGGACAAAGTTCAAGACTGACTCAGCCCATCATCCTTCCAAGGCTGGTAAAATGAAGATCCAGATTGTTGGGGGCAATATGCTGACTTTCTAAAACACTTAGATGGCTGCAAAACACTATGAAGTGATATAAAAGTCTAAGTGCTATTGCTATGAACTTTTCATCAGGGATCTGATATGATGAGAAGGTAATGGAACTTGAAAAAGTGATAATTTGCTAATATTATGAGCACACTCTATCATGAAGGTGAGCTGACCACTTGTCAGTATATCATAAGGTGATTAGCAAGAGGTTCAAGAAAATCCATCCTAAAGAATTTAAGAGATAAACTGGGTATTAAAATATATCCAGTTATCAAGATTTCTGTAATCTATAACTCTTCTTTCTGCTTAAATCTTGTTAAAGAAGATTCCAAGATGACTGATTCTAGTTATAAGTGCCTGCTAAATGCTTGAAAAATAAAATAGGATAAGCTATTACAGAAAAAGTTAGATATGTGAGCTCAGTATTACTCAAATTCAAATATTTGAATTTGTGATATTTCTATACCTTGACAAGATAGTATATCACATCAAGGTATAGAATAGAAGATGTAAATTCTATATAAATAAAATATGAGGATAGCTAACTAGAGCAACTTTGGAACAGGTTTAGGAACAAATGTAACTGAACATATCATAGGTTTTATTGGGAGGTTTATGCTGCAGTAATTAAGTAGAAGGAAAAAGCAATGGAACTTCTCTCTAGGTGAATCCACAGAGGACTATCTTAAGAGTATTCTTCTAGCTGCTAGGTGAAAAAATAAAACTTCCAAAATATTTGCCTGGTGCCCTGATACCATCTGAGCTGTTATAAGCAACTGGGTGGTCTTTAGCAAACAAGTTCACTTGGATTTATTCCAAGCTTAGTGTCATTTGGGGCAAGATTAAATGTCTTATTACCATCTGTCTGATGTAATCAATTTGCTGGTTATATTCAGCTAATAACCTCAAGCCTGAACTATTTTATTGTGCTCTTCCTAGGAGGTGCTTGAAATGTGAAAAAAATGTAGCTAGGCCCAAACAAGGCAGGATGGCTGATGAATGGAGCCTCCTTGAGATTATCTCCATGTTGAAATAGTTCATTGGTTGCCAATTGTCTTTCAAATCTAATTCAAGATGCTGATGATGCTACTTTACATAGTTTACAGCCAAACTAATTACAGGACTCCTGTTTCCATATAATTTATCACATGCTCCAAATCATCAATATATCATGGATGTATTTGGCATCAAAAACTAATTTAGTTTTCTCTTTCTAATTCAGGGGGTGTCTCAAAGTCTTTTGTATTTTAGCCTTCATGAGGAGATGGTTTCCTGGCCTGGTCTATCTAAAGGGGTTGACACCAATTAAAAATGTTTCGGTTCATTTTGCGTAAGTAATTGGTTATCATATAGGTCATCAAAATTATTTTCCTTACACTCCAAAGCAGCTTTCTAAAAGCAAAACATCTAAGTTGATTTTTTTAGAAAGAAAATATAAAGCTAGTGTTAACATTGATGTCAATAAATATCAATATTTACATTCTCCAAGAACCACAGAAAAATAATCATGTGGCCGATGTCCTGTCCTGCTTTACCTAATGTGATGAATGTTTAATATTCAACTATTGAAAGTTTTACTGTCATTAAAAAAATATCACAGGGAATACTGGTTCTTTATTAGGGCCACATGACTGATTATTGAACATATCTTTGCCTTGTATGGACTTCAGCTTTAAATAAATTTTATTTATTTGATTTTTCAATTGTTTACAAGGTAATAGGCATAAGAAAAAACATGAGCATGAATGAAATGGGTATGAATAAACGGGAACAGTAGGACAGGGATGGTAGGCACAATGGTGCACTTATGCATGCCCCTTACAGACCTCTTAGGAATGGGGTGCGGTCAATAGTAGTCAGTTTAAGGTTAAAGTTATGGGGATTTGAAGATGTAACAACAGAGTCAGGCAGTGCATTCCAGGCATTAACCACTCTATTGCTGAAGTTGTATTTTCTACAATCAAGTTTGGAGCAGTTTACATTGAGATTTGTATCTGTTGTGTGCTCTTGTATTATTGCGGCTGAAGCTGAGGTAGTAATTGAATGGTAGGACATTTTAGTGGATAATTTTGTGTACTATACTTAAGTCTGACCTTAGGTGGCATAGTTTCAAGCCTGGTGGTGTAGGGTATTCTGTTGCGAGCAGAAGAATGTAGTACTCTTCTCGTGAAATATCTCTGGACTTGTTCAATTGTATTAATGTCCGATACACAGTGTGGATTTCAGACAGATGAGCTATATTTGAGAATTGATCTAGCAAAGGTTTTGTATGCCATAATTAGCAGTACAATATTACCGGAAGAGAAGCTTCATAAGATTAGGTTAACAACTCTTAATGCTTTTATGGCAATGCTGTTACACTGAGCTCTAGCACTTAAAACTTCACACTGCTAAAAAGATTAATTCATGTATTGCTATTTTAAAACAACTTGATTTTCAAATTCAATAATAACAATACACTACTTAATAAATTGTTGGCTCAAAAAAGAAACCAAAAAAATTCAAATGCAAGAGTAAAGAAAACACATGTGCTGTGTAATCTTCCTCCACAGAAAATTAGAAGTGCAAATTCATAATTGTGGCCACAAGGTGGCTGCCGTGCACAAGAGATGAACTGGTATTGCAGGCATAGGAAATTAACAACTTCATTAAAGCAACAAACAACTCTAAAAGCCAATCTACTCACTTTTGGAGAAATTCTTGCAAACCTTGACGACGCTGGTCCACATGTTGAGAATTATTTGAATTAAAAAATGGAGTTTTAGGTGGAAGGTCTGGTAATTGTCTTTAAAAAAAAGAAAATGAAAATACAATTTAAATTACTTTACAAAAGAAATACTGGTTCTTATCAAAAAGAGAAATGAAAATAAAGAGAAAAATGGATTTGAGTGAGTCAATTAAAATGTCAGCTCTGTTCATTTCAAAAGTGGTCTAGGGCTATAGTTAAATATAAAGATTTTCACAGACTCCAGTAAAGACAACTACTTTTTACAACCCAAGGATGCCATTGTAAAACTGGTTTACTTTATAATGAGTTGACAGAAATGATATTTGTGTACAAGTAGTCCTCAACTTACGACCATAAGTCAGCTGAAAATGTCTGTTGCTAGGTGATAAAGTTGTTAAATGAATTTTACTCCATTTTGCAAACTTTCTTGCCACAGTTGCTAAATTAGATACACAGTTTTTAAGTGAATTTCATTTCCTCATTGATTGCTCATCAGAAGTTCATAACAGGTGATCCTGGGACATTGCAGTCATCATTAACATGAGATACTTGCCATCTATCTGAATTTTGATCACGTGACCATGAAGATGTTCAATAGTCATAAGTGTCAAAAACGCCACACACCACTTTTTTCAGTGGTGATGTAACTTTAAATGGTCACTAAATGAACTGCTGTAAGTCGAAGACTGCCTGCATTTCATTTGATTTTTTAAAATTCTCTAAACATTGTAAACTTTTAAAATGCCTTTTATCTGTAAATTAGTGACAAATCCACTTTTACCATTTTCTGTCAAAATGTCCAAAATGTCTAGGAGCTGCAAAATAAATAAAAAAAGATTGGATGGGCTCCTGGTGCTCCTGAAATCCAGGAGTATTGCTGTTTATTATATATGATCTATTTGATTATCTCTTTGGTCCAGGAATATTTATTGGATATGTTATTGGATTAAAATTATTTCCCAAGAAAATGAAATTCTCTCCTAAGAAAAGGTCATTCCAAGTCTGAGATAAAAGTCAAGGATAAAGTAAAGCCATTGAAAACAATGGACTCAACAATGTACAAATTCAGAGTTAGGCAAAAGGTTCCGCTCGCAATATGTTAGTCGTTCCCGACTCTAGGGGGCGGTGCTCATCTCCATTTCAAAGCCGAAGAGTCAGCGCTGTCCAAAGACATCTTCATGATTATGTGGCCAGCATGATTAAAAGCTGAAGGCACACCAAGTGCTGTTACCTTCCCACCAAAGGTGGTTCCTATTTTTCTACTTGCATTTTTACGTGCTAGGTTGAACTGTTAGGTTGGCAGAAGCTGAGGCAAGTAATGGGAGCTCACTCCATTATGCAGGGCTAGGGATTCAAACTGCCAAACTGCTGGCCTTTCTGATCAACAAGCCCAGTGTCTTAGCCACTGAACCACAATGTCCTCATAATTAAGGGTTGGGAAGGTTTTAAAATAGTTTGATGTGATACCGGCATTGATAAACTGATTTGTGAATTACCACATATATGGATCAGAAAGTATGGTTTGTTAAGTTCCTCTAAACTACCAATTCATTGAAAGCTTGTTATTCTGTTTCCTGAAATTATGCTAATTACTGAAGTGTTGAGAAATTGGAAATGGGAGCAGACAAGCAACTCTAAACACATATTCTTTTATATGCGGAGTATTTGACCAATGCTTATTGTCATTTGATGCTGCTATAATGTCTTTGATGATGTCGTTCCACCTTCTTCTGGGTCTGCCTCATGCTCTTTGACCTTCTCCTCTTTGTATCATGCCTTATATGATATGCAATTCCCAGACATTCTCTCACGATGGACAAATCATTTTATTTGCCTCTTTGTATGCAGTTTAATATTGCTTCTATCCCAATTCTTTCTCTTACAATCTCATTCCTGATTTTATCCTTTCTAGTTATTCCAGCAGCTTTCGTCAAACATCTCATTCCCATGTTTGGCACAAACAAGTGTCCATGTTTGGCACTGGAAACATAAGGTGGTGATGAATATGCTTTGTATGAGATGCTCCTTTGTACTAATGAGTACTGCCTTATGTTGTAGGATTGGAGCTAAATACCCCAATACTTGGTTTGTGCCTTACTGCATTGCATGTTAATCTCTGAAACTATTTTTTCCTCTTCAGTAAATATTGTTTCTAAATATTTGAACTGATACTTGTTTTATATTTGTTCCCTCTATTACTATGTTTAAGGTGTACTTTTCTATTTCGATATCATCACTTCTGTTTTTTGTTTACTAATTCTCATATTATTTGTCTTACATTCTTGATTCATGGACATGAGTTGTCTTTAGCTATTCTTGCTATTAATGCCTGATCTCCTGCAAAGAATAGTTCTTTCATATTATTTTCTTCTCTGGGCTTGGCTTCTTTGCTTATACTGTCAAGGTAAAATAAATAATTGTGGTGATAAGATGCAACCATGTTTTACTCCAGATGTTATTATGAAGGGTTCTTATGTGGTTTGTTCCAAACTACACTTCTGCAATTGCTATGTAAACTTGTATATAATCTAACAGATGATCATTTACTCCATATTGGTCATAGTTTGCCATAATAATTACCGATCAACTCTATAAAATGCTTTCTTTTGTTCTACAAATGTGACAAAGAGATTCTTATTGTGTGCTATACTAAGTTATATTATCTGCATCTGTACAGCTTCTATGTTCCCTAAAATCTTCTGCTAATTGCGGTTCTATAGTTGATCTTAATCTCATTTTTATTATCTTGGCATACATTTTCCCTACTTGGGTTGATCAGTATTGTGTGCATTCTCACTGTTGCCAGTCAGTAGAAACAGTTAGTTGTGTCCATGGTGCATTAAAGATTCTATGTAGCCCATTTTGTGGATTTATATTTATGTGACTCTTTAACAAATCTTGCTACTTGTTTAATCATTAATTCTGGTTGTCCTCTCATTGTTTGCTAAATATTTTCCCAAGCACTCCGAGGATTCTTGTTTTGCTTTCTTAATTATCCTGTTGGTAACCCTACACCGTAATCTACAGTTTATATAATCTTTCTCTGATTTAATCAACATTTATACAGGTTGTTTTCAACTTGGACCACAACTGATCCCAAAATTTATGCTGTTAATTGACAAATTTATAAATTAATTTTGCGCAGTTTTATGACATTTCTTGCCAAAGTTGTGAAGTAAATCCCTGCAGTTGATAAGTTAGTAACCTGGTTGTTATATTAATCTGGTTTCTCCATTGACTTTACTTGTCAGAAAGTTGTAAAATGGGATCACATGACTCTGGGATGTTGCAATGGTCATAAGTATGAAACAGTTGGCAAGCATCTGAATTTAGATCACATGATCATGGAGATGCTGCAAAAGTTGTAACTGTGAACAAAGGTCATAAGTCACTTTTTCCAGGGCTGTTATAACTTCAAATAGTCACTAACTGAACAGTTGTAAGTCAAGGATTACCTGTTTAACTCTTTTTTCAATTTTACTGCTTCTTTAGTCTCTTCATACCACCATGCTGTGTATTTATCCCATTCCACATAGTTCTTCTGTGATGTTAAGCAGGGTAGTTCTGTATTATTTCCATTTATCCTCCATATTTCCCACTTCTGGTGGCAGTTGTCTAAATGTTGTCTCCATCTTTTTTTGTAACGGTTCTACTATTTCTTACCTTTTTTTTATTTGATATTTTAATATCTGGTTTCTATTTATTTATTTTCTAGTTTCTATTCTATTTATCTGGTTTTATTTTAATTTCTGGTTTATAACTATTTAATATTTTATTTTAATAAAATCACCCTGGCAACAAAAGTGTGTATAGTCAAGGCTATGGTTTTCCAGTTGCAATGTATGGCTGTGAAGGTTAGACTATAAGAAAGGCTGAGCGCCAAAGAATTGAGGCCTTAACTATGGTGCTAGGGAAGACTCCTACGAGTCCCTTCGACGGCTAGGCGATCCAACCGGTCTGTCCTAGAGGAAATCAACCCTGACTGCTCTTTAGAACGCCAGATCCTGAAGATGAAACTCAAATACTTTGGCTGCCTAATGAGAAGGAAGGACTCACTGGAGAAAAGCCTAATGCTGGGAAAGATTGAGGGCAAAAGAAGAAGGGGACAACAGAGAATGAGGCGGCTGGATGGAATCACCAAAGCAAAAGGTGTGAGCGAAAATAGACTCCAGGGGATGGTAGAAGATAGGAAGGCCAGGAGGAACGTTGTCCATGGGGTTACAATGGGTCAGACATGACTTCGCAACTAACAACAACAACAAATTTTAATATTAGGTTTAAATTTTTTGTATTACACTACAATCTTAGCGCTAATCTCTAGTTATTAGACTATGTGATTGGTATCATATAGTCCATTGGAGGTTGCTTTTGCATCAAAATTTCTGTATCTTCCTTTTACTTTTGTTAATGTGTAATTGATCTGATTTTTAATAGTGATCTCATTCCATTTATATATCGTGAGTCTCAATGTTGCAAAAAAGTATTAGTGATAAAAAGATGATGTTGGTTGTAGAAATCCAGTATCTTTTGGCCATTCTCATTCCTTTCACACTGTTCTTAGCAACACGTGGACCAATGAACTGCTCAATCTCCCTTCTATTACTACCCATTCTAGCACTGAAATCTCCTATTACATACAGTATACTGTTAGATTCCACTTTTCTCTATTTCCTCAGTGGTTCAAAGAATTCATCCTTTTGTTCTTTTGTGTAATTATCACTATATATAATTGTATATGTTTCAATTTGCTCTCCTGGTGTGATTTTCAGTATTATTATTCTGTCAAGAAGAAACGTCAGTTTAATGTGAAATTTGTGAAAAAGGCAATTGAAGCAAACAAAGAGATTAATAGAGCAAACTGCAAGCTTATACATGCATTAAAACATGAAGATGGTTTTGTCTATAGAACAAGATAGGAAATGTTAAGAAATAATTGGAAAATTCTATTCAGAGCTATACAAAGAAGTAACAACACCCAAGAAAGTAACAACACCCAAGAAAGTAACAACACCCAAGAAAAAGGAAATGTCAAATATCCTAGTGGAGGAAATATCAAGTGCCATAAAATCAATGAAAAATGGCAAAGCTTCAGAAAATGACTATGTTATGGTTGAAATGCTAAAAAATGGTGGCCATGGTTTACACGAGAATTTAGCAAAAATATACTCAAGATATCTAAGAGAAGAAAATATATCTGATACATGGAAAATGCTAAAGTGATTCTTATACACAAGAAAGGGGCCAAGATGATTCAAAGAACTATTACCCAATAAGCATTCTTTCAGTTATCTACAAGGTTTTCACCAAGAGAATAGCAATAAGAATATTAAATGATGCACAGTCAAATGAGCAGACAGGGTTCAGAAGTGGCTACAAAACAATGGATTACATCCAGGTTATTCAGCAAGTCACAGAAAGGCAAAATGAATACACCATGCTGTTTGCATGACTTTTATTGACTACAAAAAGGGTTTTGATTCAGTATTCCAGGGAGCAATATTTAATTGGTCAACCAAGGCATAGGCACTACTCACATAAACTTACTACAATCAGTATATAAAAAAACAATGGCAACAATTTGTCTTAATGATCTTAAAGTGGAAATCAACATAAAATGAGATGTACTACAAGACAATACAATATCACCTATCCTTTTCTCAGTTTGCCTTGAAGAAGTATAAACTAGACTAGCCAAAGGATAGAATAAAAATTAATGACGCCTATTTAAATCTCTTAAGATTTGCAAATGTTATTTTCTTCTCACAAGACTCAGAAGAGCTACAAAGACACATACAAAAGCTGCACAGAGCAGGAGAATCATTTGGCTTAAAAATAAACCTAAAAAAGCCAGGTTATGTTTAATAAATTCACCGAAGAAAGATTTTTTTTTTTATAACTGGAGAAGAACTAGGCACAGTCGACCACTACATATACCTTGGCTGATGGATCTCAGTGGAAGGTGATACAATAAAGGAAATGGAATGATGTGTTAAATGTGATTGGTGAACATGCAGCAAGCTAAGCATAATTTTCAAAAAACAACTTCCCCCTATGACTGAAGAGACAAGTGTGCTACCTGCTCTAACATATGCTGGTAAAACATGGACACCAACCTCAAAATTGCTACAAAGGCGACAAGTGGTGTACAGAGCCATGGAAAGATACTTGGCATTACAAGACAAGATAGAAAGACCTGCACATGGATTAAAGAACAAGCAAAGGTATATAATATCAAGAGAGTAAAAGAATTGAAATGAAAATGGGCTCAGCAAAAAGAACCGATGGCAGGTGGACCAGGGCAGTCATAGAATGGATCCCACTTGATAAAAAGCTTCCTAAAAAGAGACCTAAAGCAAGATAGATTGACAATATCAGCAAGAGTTGCAGGCCCAATTGGCAAAAGGAAGCTCAGGACCATAGAGGTTGGAAATATGCAGAACAGGCCTTCATCTGCAGTGGATACACAATGGCTAAAATGATGATGATGATGATGATGATGATGATGATGATGATGATGATGATGATATAACTGTTAATGTATATAGTAGTATGCATTTTGCTATGTCTGAATCTGCCAACAAGCCACTTTTTTTTGCTGCGTCCCTTCCTGAGTAGATAAATATTCTTTATTAATTTTTTTACTACATGTTATTTGTGTCTTATATTGGCTAGTCCCATTATCTTAATCCCTCTTCTTTCCATTCTTTCCAAAATTTCTGTTTTATTTCCCATGCCGGTCATATTCTAAATTCCTATTTTGTATTTTGTTGCCCTAACTCTTTATCTTTTGACATTGCCACTATCATTTCTCATTGGATCAGTCCATTTGTATCACATGTGGTTTTGAGCAGCTGTATAATATATATTGCCAGCTTGCAAGGTCTGTTGCAACTTCAACATAGCTCCGCTAGCCAGGCGATTTAGTCAGGCTAGCCCAGGATGTCATTCATGGGTTCCATAATAGTCCTGTGACACTAGGCCACACCACACTTCAGCAGTCCTAGCAATCTCTTACTTTATTCTGTTACCACCTTTCTTTTTGTAAGCCACCCGGAGTCCTTCGGGATTGGGCAGCCTATAAATTTTATTAATAAATTAATAAATAAACAAGGACATGGGGTTGGACTGTGAGATTTTTAATATGCAGTGTTGCCAAATTTAATTTTCTAATTTCAATATGATATTAGGGATGTACAGTATATAGTGAAAAATAAGTCATAAGTTGTATACGTTCATTATGTTAGTTGTCTAATTTTTCTCTCTTTTTTTGGCAATGCACATAATAAACTGAAACTGAATTAATTATGGATTGGCTAACCATTTAGATTTGAGTTCTGTACTAATGAATTAATATGTCAAAGAAGACATACAGATAGATAAAGTTATCAGAAAAAAGCGAAGATATGAAATTTCTAAGGATCATACTACATACTATACAAATTATATAAAATCTAAAAGATCTTGTGTATTTTACAGATTCTACCTATTCATTGAAATGCACCAGATTACAATTAGGATTATCATGGGTGAGTACAGCTATATAAATCTTGAGTTATTTTAGTGTTTTGTAAATTACTTACATTAATACAGCATTGCTTTGAAGTTTCTGTCTGAGCCACACAAATTCTCGAAAACGGCGTCGCACACAAGATGTTTTTCTTGTAAAACACATACTATTTGTCTACAGAAACACAGAATGTGTTAGATACATTAGTTGAGTTTAGTGACACATTATTTTCCCAGAACCAATAATCTGACAATGCAAGATCTTGACAATGTGAATAGTTAGCTAATGAATGCTCCATACCTTCATTTCCTAAACTGATTCTGTGTTTCCTAAGAAGCTAACCCATGCTTTGGATTCTCTGCTCAGCACACTGGAAAACATTCTATCCCCAACTAACCCCCCAAAAATATTGTTTCATGGAAATTGGGAAGATTAAAGAAAAGGATTGAAGCTAAAAATATGACTTAAATATCTATTCCTGAAATACATATTTAAATTCTTAAAATATCTTGTGTTTGAAGAAAGGCAACAGAGTACTGTTCTTTTCTAACTCTTACTTTCTATGTAGTACAGAGTGAAAGACTGGCAGAAAATTTCCACTGGCGTTTCTTTCTTGTTCCATCTCTTATCTATTCCTCTGCCAGTGAGTGGGTTCTTACATTTGACAAATGATAACTCTCAATCCAAATAAATAAATAAATAAATAAATAAATAAATAAATAAATAAATAAATAAATAAATCTTAGTAAAAATGTTAAAATATTCAGCATAAATATTCAGCACACAAAATTTCCCAGCTTTTCCATGTCACTAAATCTATTTATATTTCTAGATCTTGATCTAGATCTAAATATATTATTACATTTGTTGGGGTCTTTCAAGGCCTCCCCATGCCCTAGGGATTTTGTGTTCTGCTTCTTGCCATCTACTTTGCCTTGCCCCACTCAAGCCACCCACTCACTTTTGCCATTTCCACCGCTGCCTTTGACCTCAAGAACTGGGGAACGGCAGAGAATGAAACTGGAAAAAGAAAGCGGCTAGCCTGAATGCAATTCAAGATTTGCAAGGTTTTGTTACTGAAGCAGGATATTCCTGTAATAAGAACAAAGATGTTGACTTAGGTGTGAAGAGTTATAAAAAGGAAAATAATCTAATCAAGAAAATAATTCAGTAAGGCAAAAAAGAAAGGAAAACAGAGAAATCATTAATAATTTATTAAACTTGTATGAAATGAAACTCTGGACGGCTCACAAAAATCAAACAAGACATCACAATAATATAAATAAAATAATAAAATAAAAACCACTAATCCCCTTAATATTTTAAACCAAAGATGCACTTGAAAAGAAGGCTCAGATTTTTATATACCGGCCAGGAATGATATGAGTAGCAATTTAAACAAGGAAACCTACTGTTTTGCCCTCTATCAGTCTAAAGGTTCAACTTCTATTCATTTTCTAAGGCAGCCTTCCCTAACCTGTAGACTTAAAGAAAACTATAGATCAGATTTCAAAATTCTTAAATTCCAGAGTTAGTATGGCTAGTGGTTCATGACCACTCTTCACATGGTTATTACATATATAGTTCAGAGATTAGAAATACCATTTTCATAGAAGAGTGTAACTACTTACATGAATGAAGATTTCATAATCTATATAGGAATGCCAAAAATCTTCCTTCTGTAACCTGGGATCTCGCACCAATACTGTTACAAATTCCTGCAAGAGCATAATAAAGTAATTAATGGACAAAGAGCCTTAACAAAGCTCTCTTCTCCACTGACTGGAAATGTTTTTGTCACTGTAAGTTATATGTATTAGTAATAATTCTGAAAGAGGAAAAACAACATTCAAACAAATGTAACACCAATCAACTGCTGTGAAAAATAATGACTCATCTATGTGGGTCTGGAAAATTTCTTGTCAACTAGCCAAGGGGGAAATTCTAAGTTAGATAATGCTGTGTATTTCCAACCAGGAAATGTATCTTTCCAAATAAAGGTTTTTGTAATTTTCAATTAGTCTCCTTCAGGCAATAATTGCTGCTGAACAAATGGAAACAAATGTCACTATTTCTTTACAGCCAACTTGTCATAATAGCCAGAAATACTAAATACCTTTGCTGATGTTGCAAAACAATGTTTAAACTACTGATTAAAAAGGTATTTGTTTAAAAGTTCAAAGTCTTAAATCTGAGTCTTATTTATTAATTGTTTAATGTATAGCAAATTGCAGTGTAATAAAGAGATAAAAAGCACAGAAAAAAAATTACTGTATGCACAACAAGGTCTAATGTGGGCATGGAATAAGTCCAGTAAATGCCATAAAGAGCTGAGCCACAGTGCAAACCCAAATAAGAGAATGTGCATGTATCACTAATTGGTATCCAAGCCAAGGTAGATTCTGTAGCCTTGCAGCTTTGGGTCTGTAAAGACTGGAGTGGAAGCAAAAATTGAAAAAAATGTCAGTTAGTTACAAAACATGTTGACAATTCAGCAGTTTTCTTCCTAAAATCATATTCGTTATCATATTTCCTGCAAGCTCTGTAGTATTTTTTTTTTCATTCTGTTCAATCACATCTGATTCTCAGAGACTCCCTGGACAGCTTCCTGTAGTTTTCTTGGCAAGGTTTTTCATAACTTATTTGCCATTGTCTCCTTCCAATGGCTAACAGAAAGCGACTAGCCTAGATTGAACTGGCTGGCTTCATGCTACCTCGATGTCTTAACCACTGTACCAAATTGGTTCTCTAAGAAACCTTTAGGTAAAGGTTCCCCTTGCAATATATGCTAATCATTCCCAACTCTAGGGGGCAGTGCTCATCTCCATTTCAAAGCCGAAGAGCCAGCGCTGTCCAAAGACATCTCCATTGTCCTATGGCCAGCATGACTAAATGGCCGAAAGCGCATGGAATGCTGTTACCTTCCCACCAAAGGTAGTTCCTATTTTTCTACTTGCATTTTTTACGTGCTTTCGAACTGCTAGGTTGGCAGAAGCTAGTACAAATAACTGGAGCTCACTCCATTACGCAACACTAGGTATTAAAACTGCTGAACTGCTGGTCTTTCTGATCGACAAGCTCAGCGTCTTAACCATTGAGCCAATGCGTCCCTATAAAGAAACCTTTAGGTAAGATACTGCTGATAGAAGGAAAACAAGAAGTCAAATTAAATTTGTTCTTAGGATTTATATATTTGCATTTAAAGATTGGACATTATGTTTAATTTTACAGGTATTCCTCAACCTATGGCTGTAATGGAGCCCTCCGCTATACTGACTGTCAGATGGTTGTTAAGTGAAGCACCCATGTGATTGTCTCACTTAATGATCTCCCATTTCTGCTCATCCCAATGTAGTCAATAAACAAATACATGGGGTTGTTAAGCAGACAAGAGAAACTTGGACCCAAGGGGAAGCAATGGGTGGCCTAGATCTGGTTCTGCCTTGGGTCCCCAAGGCACCCTTCATGTTGTAATGCATTTCATGCTTTTCACCTCCCACCTTGTCTTCACCACATTCAATGCAGCCACTCCCTTTCATCATTTCCACCACTTCCTTTGCCTTCAAGTACCAGGAGAATGACAACCAGTGGATCTGGCAAAATAAGCAGCTGGCTTGAACGCACATTCATATTTGCAAGATTTTATCATCATAACAGTAGTACTGATGTACCTGGTATTGTTTATCTGGTTTATCATGAAGGGAAAGCAGAAATCTGGATTACAAAAATTCCCCAAGAGAGAAAGCCTCAATAAAGTTCATTCATATATTAACCCGCCATAAGCACAAGACCCAAGAAATATTATCCCTGTTTCAATTCATAACCAAGTCTTTGTAATGTTCATGGTTCTCAAACTGTGAACATTAAAATACCCATTTGGTGGATAGACCCCTTAGTTTTAGTTCTTACTATATTGTTGTAAAGGAAGGGAGAGGTGATTGTGTTTGGGTATATATTACACAAGTTATTTAATATTCAAAACACAGTTGTACAAATAGAAGGTATGTTTGCTAAGGGGGAAAATGGCTAAGAAAAGTAATAGCAACAGGGCAAAAACACTGTAATTGTTCCCTTACAAAAAAAAAACATTTCTGTGTAATCTACCAGGATCCTGTGGGAAATTAAAATGAGATGCTTAATTTAGTAGATTAGTATTGTCCCTGCTGCCATCAGTGGGCCCTGACAATTTTATTTGTCAGGGCCCATTGATGGAAACAGAGAAAATTTGCCAGAACCTCTCTAACCTAGATTAACAATTAGGTCAGAAATTTCACTTGGGGAAAACTTACTTTAAGAAAGTTTAAAAAGTATATTCTATAGAAATATACATGCCAGAGGTCTCTAGCTTTTCTTTGTTTTCAAACCTTAAGAAACAGAAAGTGTCAGTGAAATTTCCTCTGATTGCAACCATACTTTCAAAAGCTATATGGCTCTAAGCATTTCATATTCACTGAAAAGGGCTTTTTGCCATTTCTTCAGAGTAGCAGTTACACAATCTTCTTCATGTCCTAAGATTCTACAAAAATATCTGAAAAGGGGAAATTGAGTTACCCGTTTCATTCATAGCAGTTAGGCACATTTCCACTTTCACTGAGGCCAAAACGTGTTTAGTGTTGTATTTTTAAAATGTAACATGCAGTGTTTACCTGTTTTTCATGCTTTGGGGTCATCTTCAAAGTATGTAAATCAATCTAAAACAGAAAAAGTAGCAAATCCTGGTTAAACACAACTGAAGGAATTAAATCACTTTTTAAATGTTTGCAGTTTTCTTGGCATGATTTTGGAAGTTGTTTGTCATTGGCTGCTTCTTGGAGCTGAGAAAGATTGACTGGCACAAGGTCATCAAGCTGGCTTTGTGCCTAAAGTGAACGAGAACTCAGGGTTTACTGATTTGTAGCTTGGTGTTTTAACTACTATATCCAACTAACTCTCTCTTCAGAAATATGCTACCATCGAGAAGGGTATTTTGCCAATTCTGTACTCTGGAGAGAAGTAAAATGGAAAGATATTGTTGAATCCAGGGGTGGCTTCCAACATTTTAGCAAGGGTTCTCTGCCCGGTTGCTGGGTGGGCATGGCCTAGTTGGCATACTGCCCTCCCCGGACTCCAGAGGCTTTCCTCAAGCCTCCGGAAGGGCGAAAACAGCCCTCTGGAGGCTGGAAAAAGACCCCTTTCCAGCCTTCAAAATTTCCGATATGCCTGTTTTTCAACCTCCCCTGAGCCTAAGTGCACGCCCTGCACTTATCTGCATCCAAAAAGAGCCATGTGGAGACTCCTGGAGGGAAGGGGTGGGCAAGAGTGGGATTTGGGGGTTCTCCAAACTGCACAGAATCTTAGCTAGAGGTTCTCCCGAACCCCTGCAAACCCCCAGCAGCCCATTCCTGGTTGAATCCCATGTTGTCATAACGATTTATCTAAATGGCTTTGGCCCAGTTACCTTTTCTCCTGTTTCATATGGTTATTGTAAAGATGAAGTACACTGCCCAAAGCATTTTGGAGCAAAATTAATATAATAAATGAACATTAAAAACACTGTTACTCTCATGCTCGATTATTAGATATTTAAAATATCCCCCTGGCATATATCATGCAATGCACATCTGGGCAGAGTACAAAAAAAATCAACAAAATTAAATAACAAAACATATAAAACAATAGAATGTCGTACAAATTATATGACATTTTCTGAAGGTAGCTCAAAAATACTATTGTGAACGCTTAAATGCCAAGGGGAAAAACATATTTTAGCATACATCTAATTGTACAAAAACTGGTGCATAGTTCATAGGCAGAGAAAAATATGTTAAAAAGACAGACTTTAAATGAATGCGATACTTTTGTTACCCACATTAAAAATTAGACCCCTCTCTCTTTCCTGCAGTCAAAATATATAGTGTACAGTCAACCTCTATCAGAGCAAATAGGAATGGAGTTTCCCTTAACATTTCCCTTTCTTTGCACTGGGAAAAGTCAGGGAACACAGGTAAAAACACATCACATGCTTTCATAGTTTTCTTGAGATACGAAGCTGAATTTACATGCTCCACCATAGTTTGTCTCCAAATCATGGTGGGAAGTAATACATCAAAATGAATAAGAAATTACATTAACTGTGGGAAACAAAGAGGTATGCTATGCCACCCTCTTAGTGCAATCAAAAATCTCTGCCCTTGGATAGAAGATAGTAAACACCAGAAAACACAGGCATGTTTATTATTTCATTGGCTCAAATTTCTTCATGCTTCAACTAAACCACACGCTGGCTGAGAAATTCTGGGTGTTTGGGAAACACTTATCCAGAATGCCCTTTAAGCAGTTGTCGCTCCCTTATCTATCGTGAAAAAGCTATGGATGCTTCCAAGTCACTTTGTAATGAACTATATTAACTCCGTGACTAGCCAAAACAGCTTCAAAATGGCACAGTGAGTATAACAGACCTGCTGTCTCCACCAGCCGAGCATGTACCTACAAGACATCACATCTTTTTTTATCTGTCCTAACCAAGTACCACCTCAGTACTAATCAGATCTGAGTGATTTAAGCTTTCTGAAGATTGCCCCAAAATAGCTATAACAAATACCGACTTGCGGTTTTTCAATAGAAAGGTACTTTGTATCTAGATACCATTGTATATCTAGACTGATCCTTGGCCTATCTATATCAGAATGGTTCTTCCAGACTGGGTTTTTTGTAGCCTTCCTGAAAATGCCAGTTTTCAGACATAGGATCTTGTACATGGAAAGTACATTCTGACCACGTCTTCTACACTTAGTGAAAGCAAAAGCTTTTTGCAGAAGTGTTCAATCACATTCTTTGCAAATGCAGCTTAATTATGTTTGCTTAGTCCTTAGTATCGAAAGGATTAAAAACACATCCCAGCCAGTTTTCAGCTGAGTGCAGAAGTAAACAAAATGTTCAGGAACTGAATTAAGAGCATAAGCTAGCAGTTTTAAAATAAAACACAGGTACTAGAACAAGAAATGCTTTATGATCATAAAGCAAAAATTACTAATGCCACTGTACATGAAGTTTCCAGCAGGCTGGTACAATAATGATTATGAGGCACGAGCCTGCTGGACTTATTCATCATATCTTGTGACACACTAAGTATTTATCATGAGTACTGCACAAGGTAAGTTGGGAAATTGTTGCCAATCCCCTGCCAAGATCTTCTGATATCTTATTCATTTCATGATAGCTATCCAGCCAGCATTTACTATTTTGTTCCTTTGGAGGGGGGGATTAATTGCCTGATGGCCAAAGTAGGTTCTTGTATCATCTTAAATAGGTTGTGGAAAGCATATTTTACCTCAAGCTTGTTTGGTTCTATAAAGCAGTGGTCCCTTTTTGGCACCAGGGATCAGTTTCCTGGAAGACAATTTTTCTATGGAACAGAAGAGAACAGTTTATGTTTCACTGGCTTGCCCACCTCTCACCTCCAACGTGCGGCCCAGTTCCTAACAACCCATGGACCTATAAAGAAACCCATGTTTATACCCAGTTTATGTAAAACTGAACTTGCAACACAGCAGCTTAAGATGGTCTTAATTTTCGTTCACATATCATGGCAAAACCATGGCTAGAACAGAAAAAGTCCAAAACAAACTATCATTTCATACTGCCTTTACTTTGTCTTTACTTACAATCTTAACGTGACTTCCCAATTCTCATGTAATGCTATGTTCAACCACAATGGATCTCACAAACAGTAATAATGTGGTTGATAAGTTTAATGCTGAATAATTAAATTAGCTTTTATATCGTCAGCATGACCTCCTCACCTGTTTTCTCTCCCTCTCTCTCCCCCCCTCCCCCCGCTACCCTCCCCCTCCCTACCCCCACTTCCCCCCTCCCCTCCTCTCTCTTTTGCCTTCTCCCAGAGTGGAGAGATTGCGAGAACACATCTTTCTGAGCTGCTTTTTTTCACCTCAGAATTGATTCAGAGGTGGGTTGCTCTCAGTTCGGCCAGCACACGCACAAGCAAACCAGTAGTAAAAAAAAATGGAGACCCACCACTGAATTGATTCCTAACAAGCTGCAAGATCACAAAATCAGCTATTACATTAACTTGTTGATTAGAAGTTTTGGCCCATTCATAGCTACTATCCAAAACTGGCAAGACCCTAATAAGTTTCATCCTAAAGGCTTTTGTTTGCCTCTTAAGTACGAGGTAAACAGCTGATGTTAGCACATTCCTTTTAATGTGTAGTCCTCATAGTGTGCTTTCTTACTTCTTGCAATATCCACCTCTCCAATGAGTCTAAATACAAACTTTAATTTCCATTTGATAATTATTTTAGCATTAGGGTTAGGATTTTGAAGGGCAGGAAAGAATGTGTGTGTGGTGGGGGAGGCTATAAGAGGCACCTTTTCCCCTAACTTCTTATGACTGTTTCAAAAACCTTTCCCAGTTTTGGACTTACTTTACTGTTTGGGATTCATTCATGTTGACAGGAGTCATATTTTTCTGGGGATATAAATACAGATAATCCTTTGCTTATAATCATTTGTTTAGTAACCATTCAAAGTTACTGTGGCAGTAACTTTAAACATTATTTAAAGCTGATCCTTGTATTAACTTCATCAGTGGCATATGGTCACATGATCTGATTTGGGTACTTGGCAATAATCACACATTTATAATGATTACGGCATCCCACATCACAGGATTGCCACTCGTGACCTTCCTAGCCAGCAAACAAAGTCAACAAGGTAAGTCAGCAAGTTGCAGTGACCTGATACCTTGCTTAATGATTGGGCTGCTTAAAGACAAATTTCCCAGTCCTTATTATGATTGACATCAATCATAAGTAGCATGGAGTAGCAATAGCACTTAGACTTATATACCACTTCACAGTGCTTTACAGCTCTCTCTAAGCAGCTTACAGACTCAGCATATTGCCACCAACAATCTGGCTTCTCATTTTACTGACCCCGGAAGGATGGAAGGCTGAGTTGAGCCTGGTGAGATTCGAACTGCCAAATTGCTGACAGTTAGCAGAATTAGCCTGCAATACTCCATCCTAGCCAGGTATCTTAACTATTACACCAAATTAGCCCTCACCTTGATCTAATCTCCAGCCTACACAGTTTCTCAAATTTAGCAATTTTCAGATCTATGAATTTCAACTCCCAGACTTACCCAGCTAGCAGGGCTAATTTGCAGTCCATGCATCTAAAAGTTGCCAAGGTTGAGAAACAATGTTCCAATATATAAAGCAGATGACCTCTTTCAGGTCCCTAGTAAAAAGGTATAAAAGGGAAAATCCCATTGTTTTGAGGAATAATGCTGATTTTAACTATACACTGCCCAGTGAGTTTCAAATTTAACTAGTTTAAATCAGTCATAATTCTAGTGTTTTTTTAAACAATTATAATTTTAAATTAATTTAAACAAATTATTTTATATGTTTCTCATTTTTCCCTTATATTTTTTTTAGTTCTCATTCTTAGTTTATGCTATTGAATAGATAAGGAAGGAATATTTTTCAAAAAGTAGGGCTATTGCCAATGAATTCTGTACTTCCTATTTGCAAAATATTCAAAGAGAATATACTTATACAATGTAGTGATTAGGACTAAAAATATTATGAATTTCTTTTTTTTAGACAAGCAATTGTTAAACATTTATGGACATTGTGTTGGAAGTATAAAAATATTTATGGATGAAAGTTATTTAATCTCTCATTAGATTCTATCTAGTCAATCTAAGACGTACCAAAAGAATGATGTTGACATAATTCAACATCATACATTCATGTGACAACAGCAAACAACATTTTCACATTCTTTTGGTAGTTAGCCAGAGAAACAGTAATTTGTGTTGTGCTTATGCAAGGTAACTGACTAAGGAAGTAGAACCTCAAAGTAAAATAAGCTTCAAAGGAGAACAAACAAAACATTTTCAAGTAGGTAAAGTATATCGAATTGCTGAATTTCTATATTCACTCACCATGAAGCAAAAAATAAATATCAAAACAATCTAACAGAAATGAAAGCAGGTAAACACATGCTAGCCATGCACTTTGATATCTTTTAGATGAGTGTGTACCTCATTGTGTAACGTATGAAAGACTTACAGTAAAGTGAGAAATATCTTAGTTATGTTGCTTTGCAATCCCTGTTTGTTTTATTTCTGATGATTGGACAATGCTAAAGGTAAAGAGGTATTTGTAATTAAAGAGGTATTTTGGGGTTGAAAAAATATTTACAGACCCCTCATATCCGGGATATAAATTGTTTCACCTTCTCCCCTCAAGATGCTGCTATAGGACATTGTATGGCAAAACTAGACATAGGGACAGTTTCTTCCCCAATGCCATCACACAGCTGAATACCTAATTCTCACAGTACTGTCTAATGTCTATGTACATTTACCCATGCTGTATGGCTATAATGGCTATTATATCCTCATCATCATCTTTACTATCCCTTCTTATTGATATTATTACGATGATGGTGATTAAACTATTGCTTTGCAGGTACACTGTAAGCTTCTGCATTGGAGATAAACTCCCTCTGTGTCTAATCACACTTGGCCAAATGAAGTGTTCCATTCCATTCCATTAAAATGCTACATTATGGATCAACATACTAATACCTCTAGGCTATGAATTTGCACTGACTTATGAGGGAAAGGTCTTCCATTGACTTAATGAGCATTGAACTGTTTAAAGTGTTCTTGATTTCTGTGAACACAGAGTTCTACTCCCCCCCCCACTGGATTGGACTAGATGTGACTGTCACATTGGAAACTGAAATATAAGTGTATCAACTGCAAAGAAAATATATCAATAAATCTATTGGTGAGAACCGAGACTATTGCAGATGCATTATGGCCTTTAGCCTACTCTGATTTGTAGCATAGTTGAAAAATTGAGAATTTGTAGGGGCTTTCAGGTATTTGCTCCCTGGCCAAGTTTGTCAACTTATAGACATGACAAGTCACATATTATGCATTTAGTGGAGAGTAAACTGATGAAGGCACGCCCTAGTGCCTCCAGAGCTTCACCCTAGAGGCACTAGAAGTGCCTTCATCAGTTTACTCTCCAGTAAATGCATAATATGTGACTTGCCGTATCTATAAGCTTGCCATGTGACTTGCCAACTGTGTCTGCACACGTGTTGAGGGGGACAGTGGAGATATTTCCAAGAAAAGTGCTGTGTTGCAGCCAATCACTACTTTGATCTTCTTATTCCCATGTAGAGTTCAAAGACATTGTGCTAAGAAAAAGTTGAATGGAGAAATCAGTATTCAGAAATGAAAGTACAGCAAGAAAAGACAAGCTTTACAATAAAAGCACTGGCTCAAAGTCACTTCAAAGTGCAAAACGGGCAGCAAATAAATTTAATAATAATAGACTGGCTAGCTGCTACAAAGAGACTGACTACAAACAATGGCATGACAAAGTAGCAACAATGGGGCATAGAAAGATCTGCATTTCTCTGAAAGCAAGAACTGATAGGACCATAAAATGGAGAAAGTAATAGAAAATGAAGAACAGAGAGGCACCTGCCACATAACAGATTTAACAAATGTCAATGAGAAAAAAACAAAAAAGTCTGCATAGTAGACTTGGAATACCTGGAGACACAAGAATAGGAGAGAAAGAAATGGAGAAGATAACAAAATGGAAATAGAAAGACAAAGGAAGCAAAGTAGTACAGCACAACTTACAACAGTTTATTTAGTGACCATTTGAATTTACAACAGCACTGGGGGAAAAAGTTATGAACATTTTTCACAATCATTGCAGCATCCCCATAGTCATGTGATCCACAATTCAGATGTTTAAGATATTTATAATGGCTGCATTGTCCCGGGGTCATGTGATAACTTTTGTGACCTGACAATAAATGGGAAATCCAGATTAATTTAACAACTGTATTACTAAGTAGTGTAAGGATTTACTTAAATAACTATGGCAAGAAAGCAAAATGGGGTAAAACTCACTTAACAACTGTCCCGCTTAGCAACAGAAATTTTAGACTCAATTGTGCTTGTAAGTCGAGGACTAACTGTAGAAACAGTAAGGTGTTCGTGGGTGCAATTGCAAAAGTCGCTTTATTCAGAATAACTAACGTTCTGCAACAATGCCCTTAATCCGCCTGTCCCAGGTCATTGGTAATGACTTGTAGATAGACTAAAATGCCAAATCCAGTGTGAATGGTGTAACAAACCAAAATAATAAATTATTGTTATTCAGATCATATTTCATTTTTAACTAAGGTTGCCAGATTGGAAAGCTGAGAATGATTAAAGGAAAGAAGACACTTGTCAGTTATTTACTGTAGACCACTCTACTGTTTCTCTGTGAGGAATTCAAATCAACAGGTGAATGCCTGGTTTTGCGTAGGATTCTTCAGCTACATTCTTCACCAATGCTCTATACCCAATTCAAAAAGCTTTTTCTATTTGAGATTGCATTTTCTTATCTCATCTCAAGCAGACATCATAATAACTGAGATCACACCATAGGCTAAGCCACAAAAACTATTTACAAACCAAAGTGGTTGAGTCTGCAAAACATAACAAGCCAAAACCAAAAATATCACATGTCAACTTCATACAATGTGAGAAGTCAGAATGAATTTATTTTTATCATACTTGAATTTAGAAACCTGTTCTGAATGTAAGCAGAATTTTCAGCTTTTCCTACTTAAGAAACCATGCAGGTTGTTAAGTAGAGCATGGGGTATCTGTGGGATGAGGGACACTCTGGAATGCCTACCTCTGGCCAGGCTTACCTGACACAGATCTTGCCCACTCTTTGAAGCAACCTGGGCTCCTCTTCCTATATCTCAGGGTCTTTGCAATCCTTAACCCATTTTACACACACACACACACACACACACACACACACAGACAAAGTCATTGAAGGTTTTAGGTTTGTTTCCCATCCCACTGGGCCCTACAATCTTCTCCCTACCCCCATCTCACACTTATCTTTGGAAGATCCCCAGAGTTTGTGTTGGAGAAGGAGGCACGGCTGCTTCACCCCTCAGCATCCCTGCATATAGTCAGGAACAGTTCCATCCCCAAGCCACATGATTTCATGGTGGCAGCAGCCCCAATTGTTGGAGCAGCTACAATCCATTGCAACTGCTTCAAAACTGGTGTTTGCAAATGGGATGGAGTTTTATGGCCCACAGGTGGCTTTTCTATGCCATCTTGACTCTTCTCTGTCCCTGCACTTTGAAACAGCATCTGTCTAGAGACATGAATGATTCCCATTCTCCAAATGTTCCTGGAAGCTCTTAAGAAAGATGTAGATCTGTTCTCAGATCTGTTGTTAACATATCATTTATATAATTTTATCCAGACAATGATGACACTTTTGAATTATGTATTCTTTTAAATACTGTATGTCACTTGGATTCATTTGAGGAGGGGGAAATTAGCTTTGAAATTCAATAAATGAAATAACAAATCCATTATTGCAATACTGTAAAAGATTAAGGCTGTACATGCTATGAATAAAACTACACTGCTATTACAAAACTGTGGGGAAAAATAGAATCTGTAAAATGCAATAATATGACATTATTTATTTAGCCATATTTCTATATAGTTTCTGCACTTAAAAAATCAGGGGAATCAATCTGTCAGATGTTTGTAATGGTCTCATTATCTCCTGCCAGTTTTACAAAGCTCCTGAAAGGAGCTTTAAATTACCTACATTCATGCAGGGCTAACTCCACTGTAAAGCTACTTGCCCAGCTGGAGTAAAATAATCCAGTCTCCATCTAGACTGAAATTTTATACCTGTGTAAACAAATGATAGGGAAGGGAAACTAAAATAGATCTGGTGTTCTTTTTTATGCCTCCTTTGACATAGTATTTAGAGGCCAAAATAATGGATGATTTGGAAAGAATTAAGAAGAATTAGGATAGAAGCTTATGAGTTTCATTGAAGCCTTGCCTTTCCCTCTCTCAGATTCAAGTACTATTAACAAGACAATTTATATTGTCTAAAATCCAACTGATTTCAAAGAGATTTCTATGGCAGAACTTAAGTTCTCTAATATGGAACCAAGATCAGCTTGAGTTACCTTGCTTCCACTGTGAATCTGCTCACAACTCTATATGAGTTGTCTATGAGCCAATCTTTCTCAAGTTGTCACATTTGTTGCGAAAACCTCTAGTCCAACACAGATGGACAAAGTAGGGAATACAGTGAACCTTCAGGGAGAGAGGAAACACAGGGACAAGTTACGACACATATTTGGATAACCAATAATATGTGCCAATTTTTAAGGTGAAATGTGATAAACATCCAGGAAAATCTGTGATGTCACATGTTAAACAGTTCTCGAGAACAAAATAAATAGTAATGTAAATACAAAAAAAAAATTCTTTTTCTTTTTAAACCTAAGTTCAGAAAATAACAAACTAATCAAACAAAGCATGTATAGATGAGCTTGGCAATTTCCTATGAATGTTGATTCACTTAGCTCACCATTCAAAAAATGAAACACCAATGGAACTGATTTATTTCAATGACTGAAATGGGAGAGGCATGCAACTGCGTTTTTCCGAGCTAGGAGAGCTCATGTTAAATAGTGATTACAATGTCAAAATAACACAGAAGAGTTTTGGATTCAAGTCTCCAATAAATTGTGAAGCTTTCAGTAGAAACAAAAATATTTGCCTACTTTAGGGAATTCAGAAACTTGAAGACTATTTTTGACATTTTAGTTGTCTGCTAAAATGTTGCACTAATAATGTATTTTTTACTTTTATGTTGTGGATTTTTGATAAGGATAAAATTATAAAAGATGAAAAATATGTACACTGCCTAATGAAATATGAATCAAGTATTAACACTCAACATAAGAGGCCTTTTTGTCTTATTAATAGGGATAGAATAAATCCATAAAATATTTAACAATTACAAACTCAGAATGCCACTAAATGGACACCAACCCTGAATTCTCTCCTATAATACAGTTATGTTTGGTTTACAGACTATCCTAACCCTTAGATCTGAATTATTAAAACCCGATACCTGTATTAACATGAAACATTATGCCCACAGACATCTATGCAACATGCTAAGCCAATTTTATCATACACTAATCCAGTCATGGGATACAAAAAATTTTACTACCGGTTCTGTGGGTGTGGCTTGGTGGGCATGGCATGACTTGGCGAGTGTGGCAGGGGAAGGACACTGTAAAATCTCCATTCCCACCCCACTCCAGGGAAAGGATACCACAAAATCCCCATTTCCTCCCAATCAGCTGGGACTCAGGAGGCAGAGAATAGATGGGGACAGAGCCAGTCAGTGGTGGTATTTACTGATCCTCCAGACTATTCAAAATTTCCATTACTGGTTCTCCAGAACTGATCAGAATCTGATGAATCCACCTCTGCACTAAACAATGGACTATATAAACTTTAGCCTAACCTAACATGCTGTGAAAAACGACGACCACATGAACTCATGAAATGGCTCTGTTATTAACATCTCTCCATCTATCATTTTCTTTTCTTACTCTAATTCTGCTTTTATAGCTTTTAATGTTCTAATAATTATTTTATTATAATTTTAGGTAATGATTGTTTTATTTACTTATGGTTTTACTTGATTGATGTATGGTACATAATTTCTATGAGATCGGGCAGCCATATAAATTTGATTAATAAACAAACTACCCTACTTTATATCAAGATGGGAGATAGGTGAATGTGGATGTCTTGGCTTTCTTCATATAATCATGTCTTCAGCAGCCTGAAGTTTCTCTAGTTTCCTATCCTTCAATCAATCCTAAAGAAAAAAACTTTTTGCTGAGCTCTTTCAATAGCAATACTTCTTGAGCAATTAGAGAATGTTTCCTTCCTCTCAAGAAATATAGACACATGATCTACTGTATTTTTCTGTCCCCCCCCCAAAAAAAAAACTAGTGGAGAATTTTGAAAAACCCTTTTTTCCGAAAAAACTTCAAAAATATTATTTTTCTAGTTTTATTCCTGAAGATAAGTAGTACACAATGTACACGCTGTCTTCACAGCTGAAGTAGGCAGTTGAATTGTTAAAAGATGATTTACTGGCTGTTTTTTTTGGAAATTGAAGAGATGTAATATAAAAGATATCAGTTGGATATAGGTGGGTAGGTGTAATTTATTATCCCATCTGTATTATTTTTATAAATAACTCAAGATGCTAAACATATCTAAGACTCTTTCCTCCTCATATTTTCCACACAACAAAACACTGTGAGATGGGTTGGGTTGACAGAGAGTGACTGGCCAAAAGTCACCCAGCTGGCTTTTATGACTAAAGTGATACTAGAACTTAGTCTCCTGGATTCTAACTTGGTGCCCTAACCACTAGACCAAACTGGTCTAATGCCACAAAATATATTCTATTCTCAAGTAATGATTTGGATGAGAGAATAAATGGGGAACTCATCAATTTGCAGATGACACCAAACTGGCAGAAATAGCCAACACTCCAGAAGATAGGCTCAAGATACAGAAGGATCTTGACAAACTTGAACATTGGGCACTATCTAATAAAATGAAATTCAATGGTGAAAAGAGTAAGGTTCTACATTTAGGCAAGAAAAACCAAATGCACAGGTACAGTATAGGTGGTATCTTGCTCAGTAGTAGAAACTGTGAAAGGGATCTTGGAGTCCTCGTGGACAACCATTTAAATATGAGCCAGCAGTGTGCAGCAGCTGCCAAAAAAGCCAACACAGTTCTAGGCTGCATAAATAGAGGGATAGAATCAAGATCACGTGAAGTGTTAATACCACTTTATAATGCCTTGGTAAGGCCACACTTGGAATAATGCATTCAGTTCTGGTCGCCACAATGTAGAAAAGATGTGGAGAGTGCAGAGAAGAGCAACAAAGATGATTAGGGGACTGGAGATTAAAACATATGAAGAATAGTTGCAGGAACTGGGTATGTTTAGTTTAAGAGAAATAAAGACTAGGGGAGATATGATAGCAGTGTTCCAATATCTCAGGGGTTGCCACAAAGAAGAGAGAGTCAGACTATTCTCCAAGGCACCTGAGGGTAGAACAAGAAGCAATGGGTGGAAACTAATCAAGGAGAACTGAGGAGAAATTTCCTAACAGAACAATTAATCAGTGGAACAGCTTGCCTCCAAAGTTGTGAATGCCCCAACACTGCAAGTCTTTAAGAAGATGTTGGATAGCCATCTGTCTGAAACAGTATGGGGTTTCCTGCCTAGGCAGGGGGTTGGACTAGAAGACCTCCAAGGTCCCTTCTAACTCTGCTATTGCATTATTGTATTAACTGACAAGTTGTATTGTACTTATCACCTGTATTAATATTCCTTTGTAAACTGCTGCCTCGGTATGGAATTGTCAGTTATACAAGATGCTAAAGTTGCTTTGCTTAACCTTTGGACAATCCCTTGTATCTAGAAACAGAACTTTAGTTTATTGCTAAGTACATCAAATGGTATTTGGCCTGTCTGTTCAATTTACCTTAAACTGTCATAGCATAAGAGGAATCTAGATGTGTTCAGTTGAATATCTGTATTAAACCTAATCACATATTTTAAGTCAGGTTGCCTTGAGAGCACAACAGATTGCACAGCATATCAAGGGCCCTATTCCAAAGCAAAGTTCATTTTTATAGGGTGGCGGTTCAGCTGGTATTTTAATGGCTCAAATGGGCATCTTAAACTTCTACAATTTTTAAGGCACCTATGTTCCAATCCTCCTAAATGCCAGGCTGCAATCTATAGTTCCACCTACTATAGGAAGGATTTGGGGGCATCAAACAGGGTGCCAATAAACCACACTTTTTGTTCTCCTGCCTTAGCTTCTTTTCTTCAGGCCCTTTATCTAGTTTCCAAATACACAATTCCATTGGGAATGGAAAAGGAATGAGTGAACTATTAATAGGCTTATCTCTGAAGAGATTACTGGATCTTGAGAAAAAACAAAATGGGAAAAGGAACTTATATTCAACAAAATGAAGATGAGGATTTGTTTAAGATGGAGCAGAGATAAATTCTAAAAAAGGAGGTTCAAGATTCTGATACTATAATCTACAACAATAAAGAGCACTTTAGGAATCCCTTACCTACCACACAGAACTGACACTTATCATTAGATAAGACTGTGGTTGAATGGCACTAGCAACAATGCTTGTCAACTCTTATTAAAATAGTTAGTAAATATGAATATCATATTTATATAATACACGCAGCCAAAGACGTATAAGAGTGTATATCAATTTATACACAAGCAGTTCTATCAGCTTGCCTGAAATAATTCTGAGCATGTTTGGTGTAGCAGTTAAAATGCTGGCCCACAAACCTGGTGATCATAAATGCTAATCCCACCTGAGGCACAATGCCAGTGAGGTAACCTTGGGCCACTCACACTCTTTCAATTTAGGAAGCAAGCAAAGGCAATCCCCTTCCAAATTCTAGTGAGGAAAACAGCAGGGACTAATGCTGGACTCTTCAAGAATTGACAATGACATAAATGCATACAATTTGTGATGAGCTCTTCTCACAAGCACTGAAAGCATTAATACAAAATACACAATATTGGGAAGTGGAAGGACAATTGTACCCATCCATTTCATACATTAATTTAATGTAAAAAAAATAAAAAAATCCTTCACAACCATGCAACATTAAGAGCAATTTTAATAATATTTTTTAAATATAGGGTGTTTTTAAAAAAAGATTATTTAATATATATATATATATGTTATCCAAACCTCTTGCATGATGAAGAGTTCTGGAGAATTCAGCTAAGGATTGGGTGTTCTCTTCATATATTCATTTTAAAAAACCTTCTTAAATGGGCTAGAAGGCCTCCAAGTTCCCTTCCAGCTCTATTCTATTCTAATCTAATCCTCTTCTCTTTCCTTTCATTTCTATTTCAAATGAACATGTTAGACTCATACTAGAAATTTAGCTATATACATGAGATAGAGGCAAGGAGTTTAGCTCTGCTGTGCAGCCCATGTTCCAAGTTTGAATATATACATAAGACTTTTCTTTGCAGAAAGCAGGTCATCCCATTGTCTTCAGCAATTTTCTTATTATTTGATTTCTGTTTCTTGCTTAGTTCATATTTTGAGAAAGGCTATTTTATCTCCAAATAGTACACATTTATTTCTATTCACTCAGGAAAATTAATTTAAACTGACTCTGGAAAGCCATCATCTCTCTCTTAATAATTGAATGGGTTTTAAATCTGTATATTTATTTATACCAGATTATCATTTTCTTTTCTTTACAACACATTTTAAAAGATGATTATTTTCAATGGGCTTTTTAGTTTTGATCACACCACAGAATAAATTTGCCTATATAATCTATGAGAGGTGGAAGAAATGGTGTCTTGCAGCATTGAGGTTAAACTTATTCAGTAAAAATTAATTGCATCAGACTCCAGGATAGCATTTTTATATAGTTTCCAGTATGTTTTTCACGAATGTGAAATTCGGGGGGGGGGGGTCTAAGTCTACTCCTCCTTTGATAAATTCGCCTCCTTATTTCTTAAAGTCAGCACTGTAATAATAACAGAGGAGAAATGAATCATAGTGACGTCCTTCCAAACAGATGCACCCAGGAGGAGCAGAGGAAATCATACCGCTCTCTGTTATTATAATCATTATTCTCTTTGACTAATCTTTTCACCCTGAGCCTAACCATCAGATACCAGGAAATAAAACTGTAGTACAAGATTTTATTTTGGACCAATTCTGGTTCTAGTGTTCATTCTATGCGCGGTACTTTCCG
This sequence comes from Thamnophis sirtalis, assembly GCF_051295495.1. Taxonomy (NCBI): domain Eukaryota; kingdom Metazoa; phylum Chordata; class Lepidosauria; order Squamata; family Natricidae; genus Thamnophis; species Thamnophis sirtalis. The sequence continues at coordinate 41,466,852 of NW_028261384.1, read as the reverse complement.
GAGCGAATCTTTCAGGGCGGCAAAGGTAACGAAGGAACGGATATTCCTCTATTAAACCACTTTGGTGATGCCAAATCACTATCAAAGCGCAATCAGAGTGAAGCGGCGGAATTAAATCAAATTTAAAAACACGGAGGAAGGACTTCATGCGGGGAAGAAAGAGCGGAGGGTCTCTATCCATTCAGAGACTGGCGATCCAGGATAGCAGCTTCCTCTCTCTCAACCGGTTGCCTTCCTGAAAGGATTTTGGATTTCACAATTCTCGCCCACCGCTATCTGGGGATAATGGGGCTTGAAGTCTAACCCATTTGGAAGACAGATGCAGTACAAGAATCTAATCGTCGTGCCACTCTACAGCAAGGGCAACCTCGCTGTAGGAAAGGCGATCCCTCACCACGTTGCTGTTATACTTTCCCATCTTTTCGCCATTCCTTTCTTTCCAGCCTCAAATTACTTACCGCGGCTCCGCAGGGGCGAGGGGAACGGGCAAAAATAAGCAGCAACCAGTACGAGTCTCGAGCTCCTCGCGCGCCACCACAAAGCCGACAAATGCAGCAACAGCTGACCGAATCCAGTCGTGGATAAGGACTTTGCATCCACGTGACAGCCGGCAAGAGGCGGGGTGTACGAGGTTTCGTCATCGCCCGCGGTTGCGCTAAGGTGAGTCGAAGGGAAAAGGCCTGGAAAATCGCCCAAGACTGGTGGTGGGCGTCTGTGGCTGATTGGAGGAGCCCCGGGTGGCGAAAGTGGTGGGGCCTAAATTATGAGCGGCTGCCCTGGCGTATCCCTCTCTTCCGCCGGTTTCTAGAGTTCAATATTTATTGCTTTATGCATTGATGTTTAAAACATTGGCTGAGCACCACCACCCTGCCCGCCCTTTTCTCACAACGCTGCTCCTTTCAGTTCTTTTCCCCTCCTGGGAATCGGAGGAAAGAGATAGGGACGCCCAGGACCCTTTTAAGCCCCACGGCGCCGTGGAAGAAAGCTATTTAGGAAGCTTGCTCTCGTGATGATTTATTCGAAAACCATCCGCTTTATTGTGTTAAGAACTTCAGAAAATTTAGGGCGTCTTTTGTTGCCGCTGCCTGGGATTCTGGGAGTTGAAGTTTCTGCACGCGGATAACAAAGATTTGGGGACGGCATATTCCTGCCCAATCAACTTCATACCACCTCGTGGTGGAATTGATGGGCGTCTACTCTAGTCCAACAGACGCATTAGTACACTGTTAGAGCTGCCATAAAACCGTGAAACGCAGCCCAATTCATCTGATGTCTTTATATGTATATGTAAATGTGTAAGAAAAATGGCTTGGGGAGTCAAATTACTCCACTTATGCCTTGTTCTTTGGAAAAAGCAGTCCTCAGAACACCATTCTTTCTTGCTAGTTGGTGTCATGAAGCTCATAAAAGATACTGGAATCAGTGCCTTTTGCTGATAATAATATTTAATTTGCTCGTAAAACCTGTTCAGCCAGCTTATAGAAAGTATCTATTGAAGAATGAGAAAAAACCAATTCCAGGCTAGTGAAGTCCCCCATTAAATTTTAGTCAAATTCACACTTACAGTCTCAAAATCATGGGAGCTAAATCTTTTGATTCCTCAGATCCATTTTGTGTTCAATATTTGTTGCTCAGATAAGTATGCAATATGTACTTTCATTGCATAAAATATAGAGAGACCTGTAATACAATGGCACTGCTAGCTTTCTTTGTATAAAATGTATGTTAACTCATAACTTGTGTCTCTACCTAGAATCAGTTATTTTTCCTAGATTTTAACTATGTTGCCTGGTGAAGAATTCGTAGAGCTGATGGAAGTTGGTCCCATACATCTCAAATCATATTGAATATGAATATTAATCTCTTCACAGCCAATTTTTGCATTTCCAGAAATGCTATGACTGCCAATTGTGAGCTCATAATAAGCAGTATTTGCATTTTCCTGTGTGCCTATCACTGAACCAGTATTTCCCCACTCCTACTTACCACGGCATTTTACATGAACAATAAAGATCCTACCAATTCCTGCACAGTTGCTATATTGTCGTCCTTTAAGCAATACAAAATTCTGAATAAATATATTAGAAATAGTGAACAGAGTGGTGCAGACCCATTTTTCTCCATTGAAAAATTACAGGTAATCTCCAGGTTATGAGTGTTCCCTTAGCAAATGTTTGAAGTTATGGGAAAAGCACCCCCTAGGGTTTGCAAACAAGACCTGAAACTACGAATCTTGCAGCACCATGGCAATTGTTCACCTTTACAAACAACTGAAGAGGCTCTGCAAAATTTGTACTGCACATTGCTGGCCAAAATGAAGCTTCTGAGGGGAGAATCCGCTTTTCAGAAGCCCCATTTGGGCATCTAGAGGCCTTGCCTGGCCTGTTGCTAGCTGAAACGGAGCTTCTGAGGGAAGGATCCTCTCAGAAACTCCATTTGGACATCCAGAAATGGAGCTTCCTGAGGCTGGATCCAGTCCTCAGACGTTCAGTTTGGCCCTTCTTGGGCCTCCTCCAGCCTGTTGCTCACTGAAATGGAGCTTCTGGGGCTTCTGGATGCCTGAACAGGGCTTCTGAGGGCTAGATCCTCCCCTCAGAAACTCAATTTTAACCGGCAACATGCCAGATGAGGCCTCTGGATGCCTGAATGGGGTTTCTGAGGGGTGGCCAAACAGGCCTGGGGAGGCCTGAACGGAACTGCAGAGGGGCGCATGAGACTGGAGACTGCTTGCTAGACTTTTGCAAGGTAAGTGACCCAGCATGGCAGGTCAGATGGGGGAAAGCAATTTAGGGAGCATGAGACGTTTCAGTGGGTCAGGAAGGCCTTGGGTGGTCTTAGGCAGGTGACCTGTTCCATTAGTAGGCTCCCCATCACCTTCCTCACTCCGAAATACCTCATGTTCACATAATGAGACTCTTATTTGATTAGTGAATGCATGTCTGGAAGGAAGGAGCGATCTTCAAGGTACAAGATTCACTCCCACAAATCCTTGGGTTACAAATTGAATGGGCAGGCTCCATTACATTCATAACTTGGGGACTACTTGTAGTTATGTAATAACTACCATGTAAAATTTTGTTTTAAGATTTAGCAAAATCTCTGCCCACTCTATGCCTTTTAAACTTCATACAGAAATCTTACATATTGAATGGCACTTACATAAAAGTATACATGCATAAATTGTATCCCAAATTAATGATCACTGGATCTTTTTCCTGTGATAAATGGATTAAGAAATAAAGCATGAAGCTAGTCTGAACCTGGTTAAAGCATTGTTTACTTTCTAAATCATGGAATATTTTTAGTAACTTGAAACTTTGCTGGTATGGCTTATCTGTAACATCATCAAGTTCTTCAAGGCTAAGTATCTAGTTTGACCGAAATATCTGCAGGCTTAACATTTTGAGAAGATATGATGAACTGCTAAACATTTTCTGAATCCAGTCTGAGTTCTCATGTATTTGGGTCCAATAAAATTATTGTCTTGGTTATCTTGTGTTTCTTTTTCTATAGTACTGAGACAATGGCAACAGCTCTTTAGATTATAAACAATTATTTAGATTAGATAATTTTACAATTACAATGTTTCATAATGCACAATCACTCATATACTGTTAATTATGATAATTTATTTCAATTTAACTGGAACTTTGTTATAAGACTTCCCATAAATACATTGACTACAATATTTTCCAGCACAAAGGCTGTGTCATGTTAGATCTGCTGACCATAGGACAAAACTAAAAATATTAAACAGAAAATATGTCTGTTCCAGACAATATATCTACCTGTCTGTTCCAGTGCTTATAAAAGATCCTATTTCTTTAATTCCTTATATTTAAAATATATACCCTTAAACCTAAGCACTTAAACAACTCAAGAGAATATCCTTCACAGGAACTACCATCTTCAAGAACTATAAATAAATAAAAAATAACACCTCATCCAAGATTGAAAAGCAAGCTACTAAATACAAACTACACTTTTTCATGCACTAATGACCTTATGTAGCCTCATTAGAAGCATCTGCAGAAAAGCAAGGTCAGAGAATACAGAATCCAACAATTCAACCATGAGCTATGAGTACATATATTCCCTACTAATACTTTTCTTCAGACTGCCAATGGTAAAAGAGGAAGTAAAGCAGTACTTGCAGGTTAGGTCTCTTGTTTTCAGTATCTTTATATGTTGATAAACAAAGAGGGAACATCTTTGTTTCTAATGAGGTCCCATAGAGACTGCCTAATTTTGCTTATCCAGAAATAGCTCAACTTGCAATAGCCTAGGAATAGTCTGTCCTGATTCATTTCTGGTTTAGGGCTAGGTTTTGGGAGGAGGGAAACCTTTGTTCTTGTTGAAAATATTCCATCTGTAGTGATTTAAAAAATCCTTCTCAACAGTTCATCCATTTATGTATAAAGTTTCTTCTGTTCTGAACAAGTGATTGGAATCAAATTATTGGCAAGTGATCACATCCTTTTCATTCCTTTCTTCTTGTACCAGCTATACCACTAATGGGCAGTGCTTGAATTTAGAGAGTATGCTTATTATTGTGCTTTTGCTCATTAATAAATCATTAACATATCAGCCACACACAAAAAAAAGCTGTTAAATTGCTCTCTAGTATCTCATGTTGCTTCTGGGATGGTTTTTAGCAACCTTAGGTTATCTTGTTTTAAAATGAAATAATATGAAACAAAATTAAATCAACATTTCATGTCTTTTATTTATTCAATAGATGCTCCACATATTTGGTCACAATATTCATTTCACATCACTGATTGAACCCAAGACACCTACTACTATTGGTACTTTCTTTACCTTCTTTTGCCACTGTTGTTCTATTTTCAGATCTTTGTATTTTGTTACCTTCTTTTTCTTCTAATGTCTCCAGGTATTGCCATATCTACTATCCATTTTTTTTCTTTGAAAATTGTTAAGTCTGAGATGTTATGTGGCAGATGCTTCTGTTTGACTTCTAAAATCTCAAAGTACTTTAGCTTCTTCATTTGTTTTAGTTTGTTTATTTTGTGCTCCCCTTATTTCTTGCTTGTAGGCAAATATTATTTCTTGTTGTTCAGCTTCTTGAAAAAGTATTTGCTGTTTATTGTGGTTTTCTCGGTTTTGGCTTCATATACGCTTGCTCCTAAGGCTTGGTCTTGTGCAGGCAGAATTAGCCTCCTTTTTTCAGTTTTCCAATTAGGCATTACCAAGTCTTGTTATCTGCCTGCTTTTTTATATATGCTGGCCATATAATACTTTGCCTTGCCATGTCTCTTTCCTGCTCTTCATTTGGTGGTGGGTTTTGTTTTTGTAGGCCAGTTTGGTTTCACCAGAACAGTGAGTACATGGTGTACTAGTCTCGCTGCATCTTTTCTTCTTCAGTTGTCCAGTACTTGGAACATTGCATACTCACCTATTATTGGCAAGTAGAATCTGTCAACAGCATTAGATGGATAAAGGGCAAAATTCAACATTTTTTTCTGCTCTTCTTATCCAGGGGCTTTTAATTATGCTTGAGTTCAGTCCATTATTCCCGCTAAGTGTATAATGACTGGAATTGCTTTGGTGTTAATTTCCTTGATATTTTCTCCATTGAATCTTCAGTTCACTCTCGTCTTGAATTCACTTCTAACTTTCTTCTTGACTTCAATGGGTTTGATGTTGTCAATTTAAAGAGTCACCAAATTTGTAGTTATTGTCTTCATTCAGACTCCTGAACATGGGTGTGCAATTAATTTTCCCAATGGGGGAAATTACGAGAAACTGGGACTGTTGTAGAGGGATGCTGCTGCCCCAACTCCCATCACCCCACTGCCCCTGACAGTGCCATCACAACACCACCTGCTGACAATGCCATGGGCTTGATATGCTTTTGATGTTATTTCATAGGGCATCCCAGAATACTGAAGAAGCTGGCAGATGTAATCTTGGAACCATTGAATGAAAGCTTTCAGATGCTGGAGCAACAGGAAGCTGCCGGGGAACTGGAAAAAAGGGCTGATGTGGTTCCACTGCTCAAAAAGGGCAAAAGTGTGGACCAATCAGTTTGATATTAATACCTTGGAAAATCATGGAAGTTGGAGTTGTGAACATCCAGAAATGAACAAGGCAATTACTGGAAGCCAGCATGGCTTTGTTAAAAAACAGATCATGCCAGATAAACCTTATTGCCTTATTTGATAAAGTGACTAAATTATTGGATCAGGGAAATACTATAGATATAGTATAGTATAGACTTTATTGTCATTGTACAAAATAAATACAATGAAATTGGTTTTAGCCTCGCTGGTGAAAATTATAGCGGAAATGGATACACTATATATATGGATTTTAGTTAGGCATTTGATAAAGTAGACCACAGCCTACATCTTAATAAGATAGAACATAGAATCAACATGGATTTGCAGTTGGCTAATCAACCACACTCAACATGTAGTTCTCAATAGAGCTACAGCTACATGGAGGGAAGCATGCGGTGAAGTATTTCAAAATTTTGTCTTGGGCTTGATGCTCTTCAACGTCTTCATAAATGATCTAGATGAAGGGATAGAAAGGGAGCACATCAGATTTGCAGACAATGCTATGATGGGAGTAATTGCCAAAATGTTGGAAGACAGACTCAAGATTTAGATGGATCTTGACAGAGTTGAGGAGACTTGAGACTACCCAACAAAATACAATTCAGTGGTGAGAAAAGTAAGGTCTTGCACTTAGTAAGGAAAAACAAATGCATAAATATAAAATAAAAGGTACCTGGCCCAACAATAGTAACTGTGAGAGAGATCTATGTGTCCCAGTGGATCACTGCTTAATTATGAGTAAGCAGAGTGCTAAGCTGCCAAAAAAGCCAAAGTAGTTCTAGGCTTCATCAACAGAGAGATAGTATCAAGATCATGGGAAGCGATACCTCTTTGTACTGCACTAGTGAGGTCCCATTTGGAACATTCTATCCAGTTCTGGTCACCATGATTTTAAAAAGACACCGAGACCATAGTAAGAGTACAAACAAGAGTAACAAAGATGATAAGGGGTGTGGAGGCTAAATCATACAATGAACAGCTACAATAACTAGGTATATTTAGTCCAGGGGTCTGCAATCTTAAACACTCAAAGCCATTTGATCCACAAAACCTGGGCAGGCATGGGCAAGGACATCACTCACTCCCACCCAGCCACCTCACACACACACCCCAGCCACACCTACCATGAACCTTTTGTGGCTCCCTATATTTTCTCTGGGAAACAAGTGTGTGTGTGTGTCATCTCTTTCTCATTCTCTCTTTATCTCCCTCATTTCTCTCTCCCTCTCATCTCTTTCTCTTCCTCTCTCATCTTTCCCTCCCTTTCCCCCCCCTCTCTCTCTCTCTCGTGTGTGTGTGTGTGTGTGTGTGTGTGTGTAGGTAGGTAGGTGTCCCCCCCTTGAACCATTTCCAAAAACAGGTGAGGGTTGGACTTTTTTTTTTTTTGCTAATGTTCTTTCTTCTTGTTTGGGTGCTTTTTACTATGATTAAAATCAAGAATCATTTCAGGTTCCCAGATAAATGAAACTCTTTCATCCCTCTGCTGTGCCTTCCTGTCAGCTGACCCCACCACTGGCTACTCCTGCCCCTCACCCTCCTCTCCCCTTTCAGTCACTCCTTGCATGAGAAGGTAAGGGCAATGGTGGTGGGTGGAGATTTGCTCCATATTCCAGAGCAGGAGAGAAGTGCCCCTGTATTTGCCTCTTCTTCTGACTCTTGTTGGTGCTGCATGCACTCTAGTCACTCGGGAGATACACAACTTTCTCTCCACCCTAAGACACTGGCTCAGCCCGGTTGCAGACAATACTCCACATCATAATGGGCTCCAGGAGGAGGAGGCATTGTGAAGCGCACTAAATTTAAGTGTGCTGCGCAAGGCACTGCAAGAGCAGCAAGCAGGCCATGGAGGCAGCAAGAGCAGCAGTGTCAGCCATAGCTGGGCCGGGCCAGTGCTCTTGATTCGCCAAAGCACTGATCCTTTGGTCTAATGAAGAGAAGACTCAGGGGGACATGATAGCAATCTTCCAATACTTGAAGGGCTGTCACAGGGGAGATGGCATTGATTTATTTTCCACAGCTCCTGAGGGCAGAACAAGAAGCAATGGGTGGAAGTTCGTCAGAGAGATTCAACCAGGAGATATGGAGGAATTTCCTGGTAGTAAGATGATTAATCAATGGAACAAATTGAATTCCAGAGTTGTGGTTGCTCCGTCACTGGAGGTTCTCAAGAAAAAAAATTGACAACCATTTGTCCAGGATAGTTGATATAAGGATCTCCTGCCTTGGGCAGAAGGTTGGATTAAAAGACTTCCAATCCCTTCCAGCGCTACCTTGATTCTGCCAATGGTCACTATTTTTCTTCTGTTGATGGTCAGAGTAGCACATTTCTCCAGATCAAATTCCACTGCAATATCTTCGCTGTGTAAACAGAGTGTGTTGAGCAGCACTTCTATTTCAGATAATGTTTTTCCATATAGCTTCAGATCATTCATGTAAAAGACAAGAGATAATCTGGCAAATGTTTGATGACAGAGGAATCAGTACAATGACAAACAATAATGGTGATAGTGAGTCACTCTGAAAGATTCTTGCCTTGATATTAATCTCTTTTAATTTATCACTGTTGACCAGCAATTGTGTCTTCCATTGTGCCATCAATCTTTGTCCAAAGATTCTGATGCTTCTACTGATGTATTATTTATTAAATTTATATGCTATACATTGGGCAATGCTAGAAAGCTCACAAGATAGAAATGGCAATATAAAACAATAAAATATGAAAAATTAACAATAACATTAACACCTCATTATATATCTTAATGGAATATCATTTATTTATTTATACTTTTTACACATACACACACATGCATGCACAATATATAGCTATAATTTAGTCAGATCACATGTATTGGCAATATTGAAATTAAATGCAATTTTTACATGCATATTATATATTATGTCTTTATGTTTTGGAGATTTGAATCCAAAATTCTGCATGATTTTTTTAAATCTTCAAAAAATGTTTCAAAGTGTATATGAATGTAAACATAACTCTTTACTTTAAAGCACCATACACACATATTAAAAATGTGGAAATCATCTGATAGAAGCACTTTGGAACAGATAAGACCACTTCTTTTTAAAATCGTTAAAGCATCCAGTTTTTTCTCCAGGCTCATTCAATTGCTTTGTAAACTGCTTGGGACCCACCGGCTTTGTATATATGTATATGCGCAGCAGTCCCTTTGCTGGGAAAAGTATAGATAGTGAAAATAACCCTTTTAATCATTCTAGTCTACAGAATTAAAAAATGGCAGCCTATAACAGCTTATCCTTTCTACCCAAACTAAGAAATCCTGCTATTATATTTCTCCCTTCTTTTTGACAAAATAAATTGTTTATAGATTAAGAATAAAACATGTCCAGTTGGATCTGTGGATTTAATATTTTTTTAAAAATAATTTGTTTTAAAAAAGTATTAAAGTTTAAAATCCCTTCTCTCTCTCTTTTTAAAAGAAGCATTAAATCAAATTAAATGATACAGTACTATACATTGTCCTTTCATGATTAGACATCAATTAACTATCCTAACACTTGTAGGACCAATCATGTGGTAATTAGTATTATGCCAAAGTTTTATCTGTGAAAGAATTTGACAATGGCAAAGATATAACAGGGGAGGGCAGGATAGTTAAAACAACTGTAATTATGTACACCAATTCTGTGCTGCAGTTATCCACTCTGTATAATAGAAAAGGGTAGACTGCAGTCATTATTGCTACTTAGGATCAAGCTATTTTCAGGAACAATTCCATGCACCAATATAGTTGCAATCCAGATAGTGTTGCAATTGCATAGTGGTGAGTGCTAAAGAATGAGGAAAATAACAAGGCTGTGGTTTCAAAAAAAAAGTCCCATTCCTTACAACAGAATTGCTGTATTGTGAAAATGTAATAAGGGAAGATGTAATATGTACACAGCACTTAGCAAAATAGGAACAATTTCTGAATGTTGTAAGCTGTTTTTTTTTACCTAAAGAGCACAGTAAAATTATTTTAAAATAAGCATATAATCAACTGATGGAGCACAAAGATTTCGATACTTACATTAGAAGAACTTCCATGACACTTCTGGTTCAGTTCTGGTTAATGGCATTCTTTCAATTCTTTTACAATTGTTACCCTAAACTTCCTGTACATTCCTCATAATCTGAATGATTTGGATCAGTAAATATCTATGTAACGATTTTTATCTATTCTGCAAATTAAGACACATCTTTATTACTTGTTTAGAATTATGTTACTTTAATTTATAACAGTGAAATCTCTGAATGTGATCTGTAACAAATATGAATGGAGTAATAACAGCTAAAATTTAGTTCGATGAGAATTTCTCTAATAGAGACATATTTCCTTATTTTTGAAAAATATTGTATAACAAATGTGTGCAACCTCTAGCCTATACTGGAAACCTTCAAAGATAGGCCCTTCTCTCACCCCAATTACAATCCTTTTGAAGTGGAAAAGCTGCCCTTTTCAAGAAACAGTCCTAGTGGTGAACTTCAGAGGAAGATGGGACTTAGCTTTCTCCAAAGTCCTCTTTTAATGTAACAAGCCTGTTGATGATTGTGCCTGTGCTAAAATTCACCTTGTAATTTCTCAAGGTTTTTTTATCTTGCAAAAGTGGCTACTGTTTTTCTGCAGTATTCTCAAAGTTGTCAAACGTTTCTTTCACACTTTTCTTGCTTTATTATTAGGATTTATTTTGCTGAAGGAAATTACTCCTGATGTTGTTATGTACATTTTCCAGTTTGAAAAAGGCCAAGGGAAGTTTCATGTCATCTTTCCTTGGGATTTAATGAAAACATTAGAAACTAGGAAACATACAACCTCCTGAACAAGCGATTGTCCAATGAAAGAGAACATTTTCATAATTATTACTTGCCTCTAAACAATTTCAAAAGCAAAATTTTTCACACAAGAATTTTTCTGAAATTCTTATTGAATAAATCATTTAAATTGAATAAGAATTGGGATAAAAACACACAAGATCATTTTTACTGGATATTTGAAACAAAATATATAAGCAAGTACAAAAGAAAATTAAAAGAACAAAAATGTCATACAAGTAACAAAGTAATAAGACATCATTACTTTCTAATATATCATGAATTAATAAGTAGTTAAGTATATATCAGTGATGGCTAACCTTTGTATCCTCGTGTGCTGAAAGCGTGCATGTGCGACAGCGCTTGTGCCCACACCCATAATACAATGTTTGCACAAACACACACCCCCATGTGCACCCCACACCGCTACGCATGTGACCTCCCTGGCCTATTTTTGGTCCCAGGCTTCCTGGGACCAAAAATGGGGCATGGGGGGGCTGCCTTCCCCCTGCGCTCCTCCCCATCCCCGTGCATGTGCATGCTATTACAGGTGTTATGTTGGCTTTATTTGCAGCTTTAATCCTCTCTAGCGTTCATCTCCATTGTTCAGTGATGCACTTCCTGCCTATCTAGGATTTACCACTATCTGCTCCTGTGAGATACTTCCTGCTCCTGTTGGATGTATATAGTTATATCCTCTATGGCTTGCAGTGTTTTAACTGCATTTTGGTTAAACAGCACGCACTGCAGAGACCCAAAAATCAGGTGGAAGGTGAAGGCGCACACGCATGTACAGCAAAACTCAGCTGGAGCAACAGCTCACATGCCAGCAGAGTGGCCTCCACGTGCCATAGGTTCTCCATCACGGTATATATTAAAAGTTAAAGGTTTCCCTTACATATATGTGCTAGTCGCTCCCGACTCTAGGGTGCTGTGCTCATCTCTGTTTCAAAACCGAAAAGCCAGCACTGTCCAAAGACGTCTCTGTGGTCATGTGGCCAGCATGACTAAATGCCAAAGGCACACATAATGCTGTTACCTTCCCACCAAAGATAGTCCCTATTTTTCTACTTCCATTTTTTATGTGTTTTCGAACTGCTAGGTTGGCAGAAACTGGGACAAGTAATGGGAGCTCACTCCATTATGCAGCGCTAGATTCGAACCACCGCCAACCTTTCAGCGTCTTAGCCACTGCATCCCTATTGTATATATTACATCGAATTAAAGCACTAAAGAACTAAGAATTGTTAGAATGAAAAGTGATTATGTCAATGAGTCAATGACAGCTTATAGCAACCATATAGTCAAGTTTTTCCAAAATGATCTTCCTTTCATACGTTCTTTCCAACAGTGCACCCACAACATTTGAGTCCGTCTATCTTGTTCTTCTCTTTCTTTCTAGCTTTCCCAACATTAGTGTTTTCTTCAAACAACTAGATCTTCATATAAAGTCTCATAGTATAATAGATTGAGCCTGGGCATTTGTTCCTCCAATGAGAATTCTTAAGTTGATTAGTTGGATATATGAGGCCAAAAATGGGCATATAGTTACTTCAAGGCATTTACCTTTATCTGATCTTTGGAGTTATATGCATCATGTTGTAGGTATTGTGGCCTCTGAATCTCATGTTTTCATGGCTACTCTAGTAAATGGTAGTCTGCAGAATTATTTCGTAACTCTTGATTTCTTTGTTATAGATGGCTGATCCTAGTTATATACTACTTCAAAATTCCTATTTTTAATTGGTTGTTGTACTTGTTTCTAGTGTGGTCTGCTTTAAATTTAGTCTCATTTTTTTTACTGTGGTCCTTGACTTTTATTGCTAAAGCTTGCAGGAATTTTGCATTTTCAGCTATGAGTAGATCAATCAGCATAGTTATGTTTCTTTTTCTAACTTTAAAACAATGTTAATCTTTTTCTCAATTCCTTTAATATATTTCAGCATATAGGTTGAATAAATAAGGGGAGAACATATTTATCACACTCTATTGATATCTTTGAGCCAGACTATTTCATCATGTTCTATCCAAACTGCAGTTTCCTGATCTGTAATGTGCACTGTAGGTTTTGCATTAGAACAAGGAGATACTCTGGAATTCCCATTTGTATAAGAATGTTCCATAGCCTGGCATGATTGAAACAATCAAAGACACTTTATAATGAATGAATACTGACTTTGGGGGTTCTTTACCTTTCTTAATTATCCTGAAATGGAATTTGCTGAAGTAAGGAGGACAAGACAAGGAGAAATTGCCACTTCTTTGTATAGTGATTGTTGATCTTTAATGGCCTTCCATTAACAAAAAAGAAGGGCCATGAACAATAGAAAGGCAGAGATTCTTACACATTTTGGAGTTGAGAATTAGAGAATCTGAATAATCTGATTCATGAATAAGTATTAGGATGCAAGATAGAGGTTATACAAAGTCTTTTTGTATTTTAAAATAAAAGCCGTGCCTCTTCAATAGACAATGGTGCAGAGGATTCCATTGTTAAAGAGGGTGGACCATTGAGATAACTAGGGGTGGCATTTGATAATAGAATGTCAGATATCACCATATTAACAGAAATTCCTTGTTAAGGCTGCTCCTTAGATGATTTTAGCTGGATAGGTGAGTGCTTTCCCATTGTTTTAGCTATGATAGGATTAAGAGGAATTTCCTGACAATTGGCAAAGAATTGTTCTGGAGTTGGAAAGGAATCAAGCAGTAGATTTGGGCTGATCCTATTTTTAATTACATATGCCTCTGGCAAAGTAAAAGTAGCAGACAGAAATGGAAGTCATTTTCAGCTTTATTTTATTAGTTTTTCCCATCCCAATCCAATGTGGACAACTTCTGAAGGCAAGCTATTCCTTTACTGAATTGTTTTCACTGACAGATTTCTCCTTAATTCTAGATTGAATCTCTCCTTGATAAACTATAATTTTGTAGCCACTTTCATTTGCTTAACTGGTTTCTGCTTCAAGTAATTTATGATTTAATGTGCTGTTTGGAAGACCCAGTTTGGTTTGAACCAAAGTATTCTCTTCTAACAATGTCTTACAGATTTTAAGTCTCTTTTTTGGCATTGGAAGGTAGTCCTCAAATTGCAGTAGTTCATTTAGTGACTGTTCAACTGTTACAACACTGAAAAAGTGATTTATGACCATTGTTTACACTTATGACCATTGCAGCATCCATACTCATGTGATCAAAGTTTGTACACTTAACAACTGATTCATATTTAAGATGGTTGCAATGTCCCTGGGTCACCTTTTATGACCTTCTGACAGTCAATGGGGAAGCTAGATTCACTTAACAATTATGTTACTAACTTAAGAACTGCAGTGGTTCATTTAACAACTGTGGCAAGAAAGATTGTAAAACGGGGCAAAATTCACTTAACAAATATTTCACTAAGCAACAGAAATTTTGGGCTCAATTGTGGTCCTATGTCGAGGATTACCTGCATACCATTTTCCAGATTTATTATATGGCTTGATTAGAACCTTTTCAGCTACTGCTTGCCTTATTTCTATGGGTATTCTACCAGTTTCTATAGCCTTATAATTTGAATGAATATAAGAATGAAAATGTATTTAAGTATCTCAATTTCCCATTCTAAAAGTTCTGTTAAGATACTGAAGTATCCTTACGTTACTAATAGTATGAATATTTTATATCACATCCTTCTAAAGTAGGGCTAGAAAACTTTTGTGCCTGATGGGTGAATTTAAAATGTAGATTTTATGCTTGTTTTCTAACTGAAATTGGGTTGGGACTACTGTATTCATAAATTGGATGCCATGCTGATGAGCCAGACTAAATAGCATTTCACTGGAAACTAATGAAACAACTTCAACTTCGACTTTGAATTATCGCTTCTTTTGCTGTATTATCTTTATGTCCTCTTTAAGCCACAACCTCTCTCAACTTACTTTTGTTACATTTAAAGCATAGACACAGAGAGGGGCTGAGAGGGAGGCAGGGGGAGAAAGAGAGAGAGAGAGACAGAGGGGGGGGTACAAATGCCCTAGTTTTAACTTACCTCCCTTTTATTTTTAAAGAACACGTTTTGTTTTCCAGCATGGCAGCTTCACATTTAATATATTAATTGTAAGATTTTGAAAGAAAGAAAGGAAGGAAGGAAGGAAGGAAGGAAGGAAGGAAGGAAGGAAGGAAGGAAGGAAGGAAGGAAGAATGGATTCAGGAATTAGCAAGGAAACCATCTATGTGTATGCATAGTATGGAATCAAATCTTTATCTACCTCAATATTTCAAACACATATTAACTATTTTTTATATTTTTTCCAAATAATCCCATCTATTGCAGTATACAACTATAAAGCTAACTTATACTGATCCAAATCAGTAGATTAGAATGTCCTATTCTGCTCAGTTTATACCTTGTATGTTGGTTGCAGCAGCTCTTTACAATTTCCAGCAGAGATTTTACTTACCTCTTGGAGATAAAAGAATGAAGTAAAGTAATTAAGAAGAGATTGAATAAAATCACGAAAAAAATGTTTTCCTACTTTGAAACTTAGTTCTCATATAGCAGTTGAGATAATAGTCTGATATTCAAATACACTACAGTAGAGTGAAGCTTGTAAATTAAAGATGGGATGGAGGAATCTGTATATTTCAGCAGTGTAACCATGTCAATCTATTTTGGGAAGAATAATGGCAAGTTGTATAGCTAAGGTTAGACTAAGGATTAGTAATAAAATGGGCTGACATGAGAGAACAGTTTATGTTATCTTGAACTTATTTGATAAAGCAGACTAGAAATGTATAAAATAAATCAAGATAGAAATCCTCAAATGTTTAGTCCATAGCTAAAGCACCAGATTAGAAACACTATTTATTCTTCATAACTTGAATCACTTTTTGAAGCAACTCAGTTAATCGTCACAACACAACAGCATCTTAAAAAAAATTAGAAAAAATTATAAGTTTTGCAGAATGGTTAGAAAGCATAACAAAATTCCAAGTGAGCTAATCATGATTTACTGAATTAATTTACTATGCCAGCAACATAAATTGATCATACTGGTTGTCTTTATGCAATTCGCAGAACCAGTAACTATGCTACATGACCTAGCCACTATGACAAATAAATGCTGTAGAATTAGAACTGCAATCATAGAGACTTAAAAAAATAATTTTTATCAGACCATTGAAGACTGCCACCTACTGAATAATCATCAATGCAGTTCACAGAACAACCAAATCAGTCATATTATCTTGCCTTTTGTTTCAGCAAGTATATTAAGATTATTGAAGTAACACTTACAGTATATTTATATGCTTTGTGAGCAAGATGGGTGGTCTCCAAATTTAATATATAAATAAAATAAAAATTAAATAATATTTTAAAATCATATATCCTGTGATTTATGATCATATCTTGCATTTTTATTGAGGGATGACCCTAAACATGCAAGTCCAATATGACCAAACAAAACAAAAAACATATTTCCAAAACAAATAAGCATCTGTCGATATTCTTCAATCCAATTGTGTTTAAATTATATACCAAGCAATCAAATTAAAATTTAAGTTTAAAAGTTTAAAAAGTATATCGTAGGTCTCCAACCTGGCTGTCTGCCAGCTGACAAACTCAAGTCTTTAACTGCTGAGCCTTCGCATCCCCATTTGACTGTGTTAACAAACATGTTAAAGTGGGTGGCATAATACAAGATACTGTGCATTTGGATTGTTGATTTGAGAAAACACAGCCAAAAGATTAAAGGACAATTGCTGAAATCGATTGAAACATGTTAAGAAAACAGAAAGTAGGACCATGTTGGAAATTCTCACACTGCTGAGATGGGGGAGCTTTTTCTATGCTTTAGACCATACTTTCTAACTTGCATGTAAATGACCTCAAATTAAGACTTAAGGTGAGATAGCTATGTACATAGTTACATATCAATTAAGCTACCCATTTTTTAATATGTATTATGCAAAATGTACAAGTTGGAAAAATACAGGTGGGTCTTAATTAGTATGATTAATGAATGCCACAAAATGGTTGCATTATTTCAATTTGCATTATTCAGTGATATAATGATTTATTCCTGCTTGAGAGAAATGGGTAATATAACTTTTTGGATGTATATTAAATATTATAGTAAAGGATAAAGAGTATATTTTAAATTTATGTTCACAAAGCCACAAAATAGTTATAAAGTAAAATAAAAACAAAAAAATTATACTACAGAAGTTCAACACCTTTTTTTGTTGTTGTTCTAATGTAAAAAGCCCGTTAAACTTCTGCTACTTTCTTCTAATGAAATCTTATTTTTTTCATTTTCACTCACAAAACTTAGCAGCATGTAAAACCCCTATAGTAACTTCACATGCACTAAACTTTTTTGCCAACCCACTAAATTTATATTGAACCTAAATTTTGGTTTACTTTAAATACAACCTGGTACCAGTGAAAAATTCACAGTAAACTGAATATTGATTTATTTAAACTCACACTAATCATGGCTTACCTATACTAGTGAAGAAATTAAAAGCCTGTGATAACACAGTAATATATTTCTCATCCTCAATTCCACACATCCATACACTTTCATATATTGCCTTTTGTTCTTTAAACCTTTTGTTTTTGTTTTTTCAGAATTTCATCAGCCTAAGACTTTCTAGGTCTTTCCCTTCTGCTTGCTAGTTCATTCTTCCTTCATATATTTACTTTCTGATCTTAATTCGTTGTTTCTATATGGCAAAATCTCTTCATGCATTTCTTACATATTGATTACTCACTTCTTTATTCAATCAACATCCAAGGCATTATAAATTTCTACTACTACTTTCTATTCTTCATTAAATTTTTATCCAATTTTCTTACCCATCATAATTAAGATTTTCTCATGGGTTAATTTTTACATAACAGTAATAATAGAACCATAAAAATTTTAAACCCATCAATCAAACAGCTATAAAAACAGAAGATCATTATATAACTCAAGCCCCCTCTTAAAATAATTTTTAATTAAAACTTTCATCACAATGATAAAAGTTGAATGAGAAAGAGTTCAATACCAAGCCATATGGTGCATTAAAAGTAAAAAGCAACACTTTCGAATTGCATGTGGAATATAACAAAAAATGAATGTGGCACTTGAGTGGCAGTTGTACTATGTTCTGGTTGTCTACCTATGACCTTAGATCCAGTCCATTAAATCTAGACTTATTGAAGCTCCCTGTGCTCTTCAAAAACATACATATATATGGCATGTTGCAGTATCCTGACCAAATAGTGAACTTTTGCACCTTTGCATTTTAGGTGACTATACTGTACACCATGCATTAGCTTTATGAGCTGTCCAGGACCTATTGCTCAATGGTGTTATAGGATGATATAATCTTTAGAATGGTGTATATGTCCACACACACAACCATTTCAGAAAGATTCTATATACTGTATCCCTTTCTGCAATATCAACATTGAGCAACGTGTGTGTCCATTTCAGACAAATTGTTGTCTAGTAGCTTCCTAAAAATCTCCAAGGATGGAGCATCCACAACTTCTGAAGTTCCACTGATTGTTCTAAAGGTCAGAATTTTTTTCCATATTTCTAGGTTGGATCTCTCCTTAGTTTCCATTCTTTGCTTCTTGCCCTTCCTTCAGTTGCTTTGGAGAATTGGTTGATCCTATCTTCTTTGTGGCAGCCCCTTAAATATTGGAAGACTATTATGTCATTCCTAGTCCTTCTTTTCATTAGAGCAGCTCAATTCATGCAACTGTTGATTTTAGCCTAATTTGTTGCTCTTTTCTGTAGTCTTTATTTATTTTATTTTTTGTATCATGGCAACTGGATACAATACTGGATGCAACTGTGATCTTACCTAAGAATTATGAAGCAATACTAGCACTTCATGTGATTGGAGTCTTTCCCTTATTAATGCAGCCTAAGACTGTATTGGCTATTTTGCTGGCTGCAGCACACTGCTGGCTCATATTTAAGTGGTGCTCCACTTAGATACAAAGATTCTAGATATCTGAGTTACTGTTATTCAGTCGGCTACTATACCTGGGCATTTACTTTTTGTTTCTGACGTGTAAAACCTTAATTTTTTCACTATGGAATTTCATATTTGGGATAGGACCCAGTGTTCAAGTCTGTCAAGATCTTTTTTGATCTTGAGCCTATTTTCTAATTTGGTAGCTATTCCTTTATCTTCTGGATTGTTGGTTATTCCTACAAGTTGGGTGTCATTTACAAATTTGATGAATTTCCCTTCTAACTCATCTAAATAATTTATGAAGCTGTTGAATAATAGTAGGCCTGAGAGAGAACCTAGAGGTACCACACTGCACACTTCATGTAGATGTAGTTTCATTAAGGACTACATGTTGAGTATGGTTGGCTAGCTAATATGAATTCATCTGTTGGTGATGCCGTCTAACTCGCATTTTTCTATCTTACCAAGTAGTAGGTTGTAGTCTGCTTTAACAAATGCTTTAGTAAAGTCCAAGTAAATTATGCCCATAGCAGTTTGCTGGTCCACTTATTAAGTCACTTTGTCAAAAACTGTAACAAGATTTGTCTGGCATGATGTTTTTGACAAACCCATGTTGGTTTCTGATTAGAACTTTGCTTGCCTTTAGATGTTCACAGATTCATTGCTTAGCTTTTCCAGGATCTTCCCAGGCTTTGATGTCAGGCTGATTTGTCTATATTTTCGATCTTTTTTTTTTTTCTTTTTTGAAGATGGGATCGTCAGCTCTCCTCTCTAGTCCTCTGATATTTCTTGGGTGCTCCAGGATCTTTGAAAGATTGTGTTCAGTGGTTCTGAGATCACGTCTGCCAGCTCCTTCAGAACATCAGAACCAAGATGTAATCCATCTAGACCTGTTGATTTTAATTCGTCCAGAGTGGATAAGTATTCTATTACCATTTTTTAAAACTATTTTGACTTGTATTTTTAATATGTTTTACAATACTGTTTTGATAGGTTGAATATGGATATAGGAGAGTTAGGGAGGTTACTGTATAAATAAACCCTTTAATAAAACTTTTGACAAAAACATAAGCAGAAACACAAATACTAAACAAAATGGAAGAAATCAGAAAAACACAAAAATATTTGAAGGGAACCTCAACAGGTACCAGGAAATAGGTTTATTGAAAGGCAGTGAACTGATTTTACGTTTAGAGTTCTGGTGTTTTTTTCAATGTGGCATCATTTATTTTTACAGTAATTCTCAGAAATGAGATGAATTGTAATTATTATGTTGATTTTTTAAATAAAAACTTGTTATGGTGAACTTCAATAATCCATTCTATTAATCCAGTATGGTACATGGAATTACTGAACTATATTAAAAACCAAATAATCTGACAATTACGTTTTACATGACAAGATTCCTTATTGCTCACCCAAACATAATATAATCAAAGCCAAATGAATAATGCTAGTTGCATGCACTTGTACTTAAAAATTAATCACATATATAGTAACCCTATTTGGATGATCAAATTGTAATTTAACAATTGACCATGTGATATATATATATGCTGTATATTCCAACAGATTCCTCTTTTCTGCAGTTCCATGCCTCAATTTTGCTATCTACATAAATCTATCAGGCAATCAATTAAAATAATTTTATTTGGAAGTATATTGGGATTAAGAATAATAGTTCCTAAAGAAGTCAAGCCTAAGACATCAATAAATTATTAACTTGTAAAGTATCAGATATACAGTTTGAGGGATTAAGTCAGAATCTGATTACTCAACCATATATTCTGAGTACTTATAACCAAGTCTGCATACTAGTCTTAAAAATTATATAAGGAATTATATAATTATAAGGAAGCAGCTTATAAACATCTACGGGAGAAAACTATAAATTTCATTTTAACTACCTATTTAAAACAGGATTTTTTTGGTTTTTTTTGCAAAAAAGCAAAACTGCCTCTATCCTTTAGTGGATATTTTCCATATCAAAATAGCTTTCAAAACCTCTTAACCTTCCTACAATTTGGTAAAGAAAGCACAAGAATATGAAACTATTTTATTGGTAACTGTTCAGCAGTATATACAATAAAATAAAATACAATATGCACTTTCAAATTAAACCGAAATTTTCACTTGGTCCCCTCTGAACCAATTTGCCACAAATACTAAATATAATGGTTTTACAGACTATATGGTGGAAAAAAATGCATGCACATTTGTTGTATAGAGAATTACAAAACACTTGTAAATCTGAATAAGTTGCCATTAAGGATCACTACTAACTACCAAATTTTATAAAACATTTGATTTAATATGCAGAAAGCAGTATCAAATGTTTTCTTGTAATAAAGAAAGTGAATAGCACTTTTGCTTTCTTCCTTATGCAAAACATATTACTTTTAAAATAACCAAACTTATCTCAATTGGAATTATAAGTTTTCCACATGTATTAAGTAAAATATCATACATATAATTAAGAAAAAGGGGGAGGGATAGGAGAAAATCCAAACAATTATTGTGCTTCATCCTCTGGGCAAGAATGCCAAGTTAATCGTTCTTCATAAAAAGCAATTACAATCTGAGGACATTTCACATTAGCTTCCTTAGCTAATACCAGGTCAGCTTCATCTGAGTCTTTCCTGTTTTAAGAAAGAATGTCCAATTAATATATTAAAAACTATTTCTAATGTCAATTGAAGACATCCTTGACTCACATAACCATGTTTGTGTCCTACTATTAGTCTTTACAATTTATTTATTTAACAAATTTGTAAACTTCCCATCTCACAAAAAGTGACTGGGTGATATACAGTAATCCTTCCTTTTTAGCTTTCACATTATTAGCAGCATTTATGACATTAATAATGCGTTATTATCCCTAAGCTTTGGTGATCTTATTAATACTTGATTTTAACTAAGCATATGTATAAATTACATATATACCATGTATTACAAGTCAGAGTGATATTATTTCATTTCTTTAGTTAGAACTCCACCTAATCATGGCTCAATTGCCATGAAATTAAAATCTCCACTTGGTTCTCTGGAGTGCTAATCTTAATCACAACTACTAACATCTTTGAGAGTACTGCACATAGCTTAACCTTGTGCATTTCTATTTCAAATTTCAGGCAAGTAGATTTGAATGTATAAGAGTTTTATGCTTCAAAAGAGATGCTATGAAATGTACAACAGCTCCTATGAAATATGTCTTTAAATATGCCTCAATGATTTCAATTTTTATGTATTTCAAAGCATCTCCTCTCCTTTGATGGAATCTCAGCTCTTATATTATTTAGGTAAGTCAGAGAATTACAAAAGTTTTAAGAACTCCTACTCTAATCATTCAAAATCTGTTAGTCTCTGATAAGGAGGCTGATAGCTAACTTTGACTAAATTCTAAATCAATAGGATTGAAATGGTAATTTATTAATAGTTACCAACTGTTAAAGATCTAATGAGAATTAATCACTAGTCAGTGTAATGTGCTCCCAAAATCAAGTAGAAAGAAATTAGGCTATTGTTGTGTTATCCCGGGTTCTTGTATGCCTTACACAAGAACAAAATATTTTTAATAACTATGGACAGATATAGTAATATTACAAGTCATATTGTTTACCTGTATTAAAGTTATAATACATTTTCTGATTTCTAAAATAGTATGGTGTGATTTATCAATACTAAAAAAAAAGAAAAGCCAACCTAACAATATCCCTTAAATGTTATTGGCTATTTGTAGTAACAGAAAAAATATTTCTTAAATTTAACCGAAGGCACATTGTAAACCAAACATTCTAGTCTGCTGCTCACCATTTCATAAGGAACATAAGTTCTCCACTGCTATCTGTGGCTCCAATTATTCGTTCAGGATCAAGACCTCGTGCAAATCCCCTGGGTTTATCAACCTGTTGGAGTAAATATTTAGAGAATTATAAATCCTTCTATTATCTTTTGATTTATGGAAAAAATCAGCATAAAATCTATCAATGCATTCAGAACAGTATAAAAGAGAGCTAGCCTGTGGACCACATACATTTCTCAAAGATGATTTGCAAATCCTGCCCTAAGTTTTAAGAATCCTGTTGACCAGCTTTTTCTTATTATCATCTTTCAGAGAAGTTCAATATTACCATTCTTCATTCTAGGACTGAGGTATCCTAGCTTCAAATCCTTTCCCAAGAAATTTCTCAGGAATGAAATGACGATAAGTTAATTGTAATAACATATATTCAGAAACAGGATTGCTGAAGAAGAAACTGGGAGCACACAGAGGGATCCAGCATGTGTACATAAAAGAGGATTAAATTTGTAAAGTAGTGCATTATGCCTGTGACATATGTTAGGAATGCCCCATGAAAATTGAGCCTTTAATAAGGAGCTAAGACATAACTATTCCTGGTATATATGGTCCTCCCTTGCCTTTTCTCTATTCAGATCTGAATGTCTATT
The DNA here is from genome assembly GCF_051295495.1 of Thamnophis sirtalis. Lineage (NCBI taxonomy): Eukaryota > Metazoa > Chordata > Lepidosauria > Squamata > Natricidae > Thamnophis > Thamnophis sirtalis. The sequence continues at coordinate 41,443,530 of NW_028261384.1, read as the reverse complement.
TAATGTTTTCATTAACTTACAGAATCCCTCTTTTTCTTTGATTTGCTGTCCTCAGATTCACTATCTGAAAGGGATTTTCTTTTGGTACCTTCTGTTTTTTCTTTACCAGCTTTCTGAGAATTCAGAAAAGCTTCTATTAACTCTGGACAATCCAAATTTTCTTCAGGCTCCCATGTGTTATCAGCACTAAAAAAACAATTTGGTAGGAACAAAAAGTAAAAATCTGTTATCAGAGCTAAATCTGAAGGTCCACAAGTTATAGTTATACATGAAAATCCAGATTATCTGCTTAATTCCTAGAACAATTCTATTTGTTTTCAAAACCCATTTCTATAGATTGGTTCCTAAAGTAGCTAAACCAAGTTGAAACTATACTGGGTAATTATTTCAGTCAAAATGTATTAACTATATTATAGAATGTCACATGCAGTTCCAAGGCAGTGATTTTGCAGTCAACTATTATTGCTAAAACTTGACAATGGCAAACACACACACATCATTTTCTGGAAAAAAAAATGTGATTTTTTTAACCTAGAAATCCAGGAAAAAAAATATATAACATAGTATTTCTTCAATTCATTCAAAAATATAAATTGAGGCCATCTGGTTACCGAAATGTTGTTCTTCTACACACTGAACAATGCAACGTCATGTAATATGACAAGTGGCCTGTAGAATACACTCAAAATAACAATACGAGAGAATTTAAAAAAATTAGTAAGCAGAAAAATGAATTCTAAAGTATTTACCACTTGTTTTCTTTTCCTGAAATGCTACAGTATAATGTAACCCAATATTATAAAGCATTTACAATTAACAGAAGGAAAAAGTTAATCAATTCTCACTGTCAACTTTTAAATACTTTGCTGCTGATTTGAGTAATTTTATGTGCTATAAATGAGCATTATACTTTGATAGCATGAACTATAAGTTCTCTGCTTTCTTCCCTACAATTGAAGAGTATTCCTGGAATATTAAATCTTCAACAGTACACACTAGAGAATAAATCCTTTGAACAAAACGATGCCGACTTCTTAGTAAGCATGTTTAGGACTGCATATACACTGAAGACTTCCAGCAGACAGATTATTCATAGGCTATACAACTAAAGCACAATCCAGTGGAAAATGCAGCATTTACCACACTCTACTGATATTAAGCAGGGAAGCCAGTTTTACATTGAAATACCCTGCCTATTTTCCATACATCCATAAGTTCAGAGTAGCAATATATAAACTTGACTTTTCATATACTGGAATTGGTGGTAGCAATATTTTCACACCATTTTTGCAGAATTCTTCAATTTAACACTGATATTGAAAATATTTTAGAAAAAAAATGTATGAAGTTCCTTACTCAGTAAATCCCTTCCATTTTAAGAAGTACTCCACCTTCCCATTAACTACACGTCGGTCCAGGACTTTTTCCACAACAAATTCTTCAGGTTCTGCTTCTTCAACTTTTTTACCTTTGCCATTCTGTTTCTTTCCCATTTTATGCTATAAAACAAAATCATTTGCACACATACATTTAATACCCATGCTGCACCTTTATTTTAATCGAGCAGAAACTTTCATACTCTTTTCAGCAAGATCTAGATTTATTTTAAACAAGACCTTTTGAGATCTGTGCATTTCTTGTCAATTTCTTATTCGAGCAGCCTAAATATTTTATTCAGAATTGCTGTTAAGATATTTCATTTTTATCGGTTGTTTAAAAAAAATCTTGTAAACAAAAGGCAAACAAAACAAATTTGGGGTAAATACTAGAAAGAGAAGAGAAGCAATCTATAGATTGCAATGTTAATAGCAATCATCAGCCATTAAAAGCAGTTTTGAAGCTTTCAGTTGCTGGGTATGAAACATTTATCTTATAATTACATACATGCATCATTTCAACTTTCATTAGAATTGAAGATATACATTCAAGAGTTAACAGAACTTTATTGAAACTTCTTGACTGACATAAGAACTTTTGTATCAGCAATGTTAGCACTAATGAACTTATTTAATCAAGCTCAAGAAGTTTAAAAGATTGAAAATGGCTTTACATTAAATTCTATAGAAAAGCACTTAGCAGCCAATTATTAGATAGCAAGTTAATACATCCACATCATCCTCAAAGCATTCCAAGTTTAATAAACACAATTCAGCAAGATGTTATTGTCTGCAATTTCTCTATACATTGTCTTAAAATCAGTTTATTACTGTAGAAGTAGTTGCAGTTCTTTTAGAAACAAATGCAGAGCCTGGTCATAATTTTGGATGCAAGCCATAATGGATAGTTCAAAATAGGTAATACAGTGACAGTAGAGGTCTTACAAATATACTGAGCCTCCCAAATATGAGAAAAACCAGATTAAGAGAAACAATGCTAAGGTCTCCCAATTTCAAGTTTCATTAATACAGGGCCAAAACTTTTTCTTTAGAACTGTATCCTTATGACATCTTTGAAAATGAATATCAAAATGTTTTGAAATCAATATGAGTTTCTTTGATTCTGAGCAACTTTAATAAAGGCTAATGTTAAATACTCCACTCACCAATACTAACAAAACTATGTATAAATGAGTGATCAACATTTCTAAAAACAGTGTGAATGAAGAAAGATGATTATTGCTTTGATGGGATGACAATTTTGAGAAAATTGGAATATATTCTTCATCCACATTATTTAAAATCTTGGGAATATACAACAAAAAATTTCAGAAGGTAAAACATAAATACACACATGGCATTTTACTATATTTTCCAATCCCTCTATATATACATTCCCACTTCAAAACAATATGCTTTCCAGCCATATTTTAGAATTCATTTTTATGTATAATGCTATGCTTAATTCTATATTCAATCAAATCTATCAAGTTAAAATAGTATGTCAAGCAGACATTCAGTATTTGCACCCTTGGCAATGATTTAGAAGCAACCTTAGTGTTGTCTTTTCTGTACTATAGATAATGCACCAAAAAATAGAAGGTTTTTATTCTGCATACAAAAGTACAATCCTATTTTCACTTAGCTGATGTACTAAATATACACGAGATTATTAATAAAATTACCCCATTTTCTAAGCTCGATATAAAAATGAGGTGTACATCACAGCATTTGTGGAAAATATTTACTGGCGTCAGAATCAATATATTTTTCTCTAATTTAACAGCATTTTTACAGGTACAACTAGTTCAAGTGTTTCAAAATTATTAGCCAAAGCACATGTCTTTTTAAGAAAGTAGATGAAAAGTGCACCTTAAAAAAATAAATTATATTCTATTTCCTTCTTCTACATCTGAAGCAATTTCTCTCTACAAATAGCAATATTATACTAAAGACACTAATAAAGATGTACTGTATTTTAGTGATATGGATTCTGAAATGATTAGACTTGCTGGTCAAGGAATGACTACAATGGACCTTTCTTCATCTTTTTAGTGCAAGCTCTCCCACCCAATAAACCATACCAATCCATGAAAAATTAAGTTTCATTGTTTTTAATGGAGAGTTGTCCAAGCCAACTGCAGTCCTATTCACATTCTTCTGAGAACAAAGCTCTTCAAATCAAAGGAACTTCATACTGGAACAAATTCTAAAAATCAACTAATAACTGGATCCTTGCTGCTCTTCGAGCTGTGCTGTTTTCTTGCAGAAGTTTCATTAACCAGACTAGATAACCTCAGTGATAGCAAGGAGTATAGTTTGCTCTCAGTTTAGTGGACAGTAGGCAGGCTAGGGCAGGGTTCACCAACCTTTCGAACCTCGGGGACCACTAAATTCATAATCTTAAATCCTGTAGACCACCAATATGAATTTTTTTAAAAGATAAATAGTATTTAGTGCAATATAAAAAATGTGAATATTTTTTTCCAGTAGCTGACCACTGGGCTAGTGGACATAGACAGGCTTGCCTTAGAGGCTCTTTGGTTGGCCTCTTTACTATTGGCTTGTTTGGCAGTTCCTTGATTAGGGTATTTACTTGATTAATGGCCTGTTGTTAATCTTGGGACTTAATCCATGCCCATCTGGGTGCTGATTGCTGGTGGGAAGATGTTTTGGTCTTTTTGTTCTCTTTTTGGCTTGTTGATTGTCTCTTTTGCATAGTATAGATACTGTTTATCTACTTATAGAATGCCAGTCTTCTAGAAATTCCCTAGTGTTTTTAGACTTGGCTTGGTCTGGAATGGTCATTTTTCCTGTTGAACCTATGGTTAAGTCTGTCCATATATTGTAAAATTAAGGGGTTTTGTCTTCTGAGTGCTGGCTGGTGTTCATGTATGCTAATTTTCTGTCTGTTTGTCCTATGTAGTGGCTGTTGCAGTCTCTACACTCTATGTTGTAAATGACTCGTTTTTTCTTCTGAGGCTGCTGGATCTTTTGGTTTAGTTAGGATGTTTTGAAGGGCTTGAGTGGTACGCAGATTCCATGGAGTTGTAGTAGTCTGTTGGTGGTTTCTGAGATATTTATGATGTATGGCACTTTTACTCCTTGTAGGCTTGTGTTCATTGTGCTGTATTGGGTCGGGTGTCATACACTTTTTGATATAGGTAGGTTATCAAAGCCACAATTTTAACTTTGACCATCCGAAACCAAGCCAAGTTTAAAAATGCTAGGAAATTTCTATGCAAATGAGACAATCAGCAAGTCGAAAAGGGAACAAATGAAAATGCCTCCCCACCAGTAAGCAGTTAATCAGGAACATTAATTAACTGCAAGATTAACAGTCAAATAAACAATACCCCAACCAAGGAACTGCCAAATAAGCCCAACTAAACAAGCTCTAAGACTCCCACATGGACAAGAGCAAGCCACGTAAATTTAGATTGAAAGCAAACCCACTCCTTCACTAGCAATGTTACCTAATTTAGGTAATGAAATATCTGCAAGAAAACAACCAAGTTCAAAGAGCACAAAAGACCCCTCATTTCAACCCTGAGCTACAAATATTCTCCTTTATCAGCTAATAGACCTTGCCCATTGATTCTCATCATCAGTGATGCTCACTGTTCCAATATATAATCTTCCCATGATCTAATTCTTACAAAAGGAAATAAGAGATTGTCAGTCCCAGGAACTGTGCCAGATAATATAATTTTGAAACTGCAATGGGGGTCATTCAATGTCAAGTGATCTGATTTCAGAAAAGTGCCCCACTGGACCATCATGGATTTCAATGCAATTTTGTGTGAACATGCACACATGTTCCCAATAAATATTGGTAAAGTGTTACATGTACCAATGCAATACTTGCAGAGAAATAATCATGTTTGACCCATATTGCAGCCTTCTACAGTATGACTCTGAGGTTCCAGCAACTTTGAGAGATCATATCTCTGGCAACATTTTGTTGAGAGAAATAAAACGTGGCCATCTTATACAACTTTTTGTTCTCTATGAAACAAAATAATAAAAACACTCTCGTGAGTGATCTCCATCTAGATAATTTGGAGCAAAGTTGGCCGAAAATATTGTGGCTCGAAAAAAGGTTAAAGTTTTCGAAAAAAGGTTAAAGTTTGGCTTTTTATATCTCTGGAAGGAAACATGAGAAATGTGAAACTTTTTGCGTAATAACTTAGCAACACAAGTTTTTTTTAATATAAAATTTCATTCTACTACTTTCCAATAGTTTAAAAATTGAATGTAAAGTTGATTTTTTTGGTGTAAAAACGTCCAAAATAGGATATTTACACCAAAAAAAAAAAAAAAAAAAACTTCTGGAAACTTTGCTAAATCATTCTCATTAGAAGAAGCATGTTTCAACCCCCTAAAAAAGTAGGATTGGTTTTTCATCATTGACGTATAAAGCCCTAAAAATAGAGACAAAGTCGAGGATGTTGCTATAGCAACGTCACATGCATTCTATTATTTTTTTGTTTTGTTTGTCTTAGACATCATATATGGAGAACTATCAGAAGCAATGCTAAAGAACATGGCGCGTAAATTCAATGATAAATGATCATTGGAATTTAGCTGTTCACACGAACAGTACGGACTTCAGCTTGCAAACCATATAACATACCCACTTTGGGCTTGGGAACCTAAGATAAACTGCCCAATGATTGGCTTGGGAACCAAACAGATACCCACACAAGGTTTTGGAATGTCGAGGAAGAAACCAAGCTACAGGCTTGGGATCTTGAACCAAGAAAGCCACCCATTGCGGGCAGTGCATGGCTATTGGGTGTGCCCCCTATGGTGATTGGGTTGTTGGTTGAAATGCCTGAACTGATAGTGACAATGTCACCATGGACCAACCCAACAGAATAGTAGTAATGATGTCCATATAAAACAAACAAGGTGAAAAAATAATAGAAGGCATGTGATGTTGCCATAGCAATGTCCTCAACATTGTCCTTATTTTTAGGGTTTTATATGTCAGCAATGAAAAACCCACCTTACTTTTTTAGGGTTGAAACATGCTCTTTCTAATTAAAATGTTTTAACAAAAGTTTTCAGGCCCTTTTTTTTTTTTGGTAAAGTGTGCTGGAAATACCCTTTTTGGCACTTTTACAAAAACCATCAACTTTGCACTCAATTTGTTAACTATTGGAAAGCTGCAAGAGAATGAAATTTTATATTCGAAAAACTTGTATGGCTAACTTATTACACACAAAGTTTCACGTTTCTCATACTTTCGTTTCAGAGATATAAAAAAACCAAACTTTAACCTTTCTTCGAGCCACAATATTTTTGGCCAACTTTGCTCCAAATTATCTAGATGGAGATCGCGCATGAGAGTGTTTTTATTTTGTTTAGTAGAGCACAAAAAGTTATACCAGTTGGCCAAGTTTTGTTTCTCTCAACAAAATATTGTCAGAGATATGAGGTCTCAAAGTTGCTGGAACCTCAGAGTCATACTGTTGAAGGCTACGGTATGGGATCAAACCAATGACTATATCTCCACAAGTATTGCATTGGCACATGTAACACTTTACCAATGTTCATTGGGGACGTGTACATGTTCACAGAAAATTTCATTGAAATCCATGGTCGAGTGGGATCCCCATACCACTTGACATGGAATGACCAAAGGACCCAATCCCTTCCCTTCTATCCCACAGTATCTCCTCAAAAATATCTGAAATACAATTTTTAAACTAATATTTTACATTAACTTGGTTAGTTTTGCATCTGTTCCTTTAGTTTTATAATCTGTATAATAACTTACACAACTCTGCAAGTAGCAATGCTTAGCTGACCTTATTTAGGCTTAGAAATGAAACAGAATCAGGCATTAATACTTGAATGGGAAGCCTTTTGAGCTGTTGGCTAAACTGGGAGGTAAAAAAAATACCCAGGGGAGCAGCAGGGGCAAACCACTTCAGTCCTCTTGCAAAGAAAAATGCATGGACATTCTGCTAAATCATCATCAGAACTTGAAGAGATTTACACAGTTGTCACTTTTCAATATAAGAGAAACAAATTACTACCGTATTTTTCAGAGTATAAGCAGCACCTTTTTCTCTCAAAAAAGAGGCTGAAAATCTGAATACAGCATTTTTTTGCTTCCTGAAACCCTGCCCCTTCACCAAAATGGATGTGTGTAGCTTGTAGGAGACTTTCAGAGAGTTCCTGGGGAATGCAGAAATGAGGAAAAATCGGGCCTTTATTTGTTCAATTCCCCCCCCCAGGAGCGCTCTATAAGCTTCCTAATGCCTTTTTAAATAAAGTGGGCTCCTTTTGTGCTTGTCCCCCCCCCCCACTCTACAAGCCTCCTAGGGGCTATTCATGCCCTTTTGGGGGGGGGATGGGGCCATTTTCAGGAGGTCTGCAGAACGCAAAACTTTTTAAAAATTTGCCTCTTCAAAACCTTGATGCATCTTATACTCCGAAGAATACCGTGTATAATCACATTATTGAAACTATTCCCCAACAAACATGCAAAATGAACCAACATAGCATATTGTTGGAGCCAGAATATTCACATTTTTAAGATGCCATATTTTTAGTTATGCTGTGGAGGAGAGATGTGGATGTATCTTTTGCAGAGATGCCAACAATAAATCTGAAGAAATATGATGGTAAAATCCTTACATATTTTAGACAGTCAAGAACTTACCAATGTAGATTTATTGGTGGCCATTTTTATTGAAGACTTGCTGAACTTTTACTAGAAAAATGCATGACAAAAGGAATGTTGCATTATATAAAGGAAGGCATCTCAATACAAATATGGTTCTTTTTCTATTCAGTTTACTTACATAGATACACACATCATTAACAAAGGCTGAAATTGTGTTTCCAACATCCTAGGCATTATTTGGAGTTTCCTAAGACCTACCTTGGCTTTTCAGGATCTTTTATATCATACATGGTAATCTAATACTGAGCACAATTTTATAGGAAAACCTTATTTTCAAAACCTTAAGACAATGTGCTATGATAAAATATATTTTGAAGAGTAAGATGCAATATTGTAGAACACTGAATTTATTTCAATGTATGAATAGTAAATAATCATTGAAAAGGATTTCAGAATTATAGTTGCCTAAGGTACAGATACAACTGTGCATCATAAATATGGTAATCATAATACAAATTTAACCTAATATATAAGCCATTGGACGTCTGCAAATCGATTGTCCTCGAACTCCTCTAAAATTTAAAATTCGGAATGATTTCTTTCCAAACCTATAAAGAACATAAGTCATGAGATTCAGCAAAGAAAAAAAAACAAAACAAAAACCAAGACACAAAGCCTGGCATCTCCCAGAGGCTTTTTCACAGCCGGTTTAGGTCACTGAGATTCTGCACCGTATTTTCCCATTTTAGAATAAATGGACGTCTGCCGTAAAGGAAAACTGTACAGGGCGCCCTTAAGCACGAGGCACGCAAGCGAAGGCCGGTGGGAAGGAAATGATCCCGGATGAGAATCCCATAATAAGCCAAGAGCGCAGAATGTTGGGCCAGGAAAGGTGGCAAACAACAAACCACCTCCTTCAGGGCGACTCCCTGGCATTATGATTACCCCCACTTCGATAAGCTCATGCGTCGCCCCTCGTCCGCCAAGCACAAACCGCATCCATTTGAATTGCTAAAAGCCTCGGCGGTTAGTCCTTTTTTTTTTTTAAATCAAGTTCACGCCTCCAAATCCTGCTTTGCCCGCGGCCTGGACCTTGCTGACACGCAGGAAAGCGGGGGAGGGAAAAGGTCTGCGCTCACTAGTCATGACGCCTTACTGGGTTTCAGAGGTGTTTTTTTATTTCAGCGGTAAAATAATAACAATAATAGTAATAATAATAATACACGCGGTTTGCCAATCTCGGAGCTCGATCGCTCCCGTCCCGGCTTGTAGGAAAGAGCCAAGCAGGCGGAAGGCCCGCCACAAGAAGTCGGAAGGCCGCACTGGGAAACCCCGCGCCTCTTTTTCAAGCTTTTCAATCCGCCCGGGAGAGGGAGCCGCGAGAGAGAAAATGGAGGAGAGCAAAACGAGGCCACGCCTGGTCCTTTCTCGGGAGTTACATAAAATGTAAGCTCGGCACGAGACGCACACACACACACACACACACACACACAAACACAGAGATCCCCCACCGGTTCTCTCCTACGTTGAAATTTATCACCGAATTAGGAAAGACCTGAAGGAGCGGAGAAGGAAAAGGAGGGAGAAAGATACGGACTTCAATGGTGGCCAACGACTCCGATCCCCCTGTAGTCTCCTGGCTCCTGGCGCGCTCTGAAGCAGCAGCAGCGACATATGAGGGGGCGGGGAAAAGGGGGCGGGAGAGCGGCAGAGGCAGCCCCGCCCGCAGCGCCTGCTAGTGCTGCGGCAACCTGGGCAGAAGGCGGGGCCGGCGCAGCAAACGCCACCCTCTTTCGTTCCCGCCCTTCATTGCGTCGCCAGCAGAGTCGTTGGCCGCTCCGCGCACTCTTCTTGCCGCCGCCGTTGCGTACGCCGCGCCCAGCCGAGGAGACCGTCGGACAGAGGCGAGCCGGTAGGGTCGCTTCAGCAGCTGCAACGGCCAGAAGAGAAAAAAATTCGCGTGCTCCTTTCTTTCTTTTTATTAATCGCCGGCCGAAATGCCTCGCGGAGATCGGGAGAGCGATTGGGTGAGTGAGGTAACGGACGGCGTGGTTTAGTAATGGCCGACTTCTCTCCCCCCCCCCCCCACATTCATTGTGTCCTTAACGGGTTCTTTCGCGGGCAGTGGGCGGGTAAGTCTTCCAAAGCCAGGAGGAAGAGAAAATGGCGGGCGAGGGGCGAAGGGGAGGGGGGGCTAAATCCGATTCTCAACGCTTTTAAAAGCGGCGCGGAAGATTGTGGAGGGAGGCAGGCGAAGCCATGAGTGTTTAATGGCGGCCTGTTGCACGTTGGCTTCAATGTTTCCCTCAGGCGCTTATCTGGCCGGCAGATACAATAAAATGCAAAACACGGAAACAATGCACAGGCGGCATTTTCCCCTGTAGTATATTTAAATGTCCAAAAAGAATATTCATTTATACATTTACTCGATCTAGCAAATAAGATGGTAGGTTAAAGGGAAAAATGGAGTCTTCATTATCCGTAACATTTTGGCGCGATTATTGTTAGCCGACCTTCTGAGGCAATTTACGGGGGGGAAATTTGGCGATCTGCTTTTATTGCTTTTGGATTTTCCAGGAATTATCGAAAAGGGTGCAGATGATGAATAATAATTGCTTTTCTCTGATTTTTCGGCCGTGCTCGAAAGCAGCCGGTTGCATCCGTAGACTAAGAAAACTCTTGATGACTAGACGATTTTTATTAATACAGTTTTGATACTATATTTAATTATAGTTCACATTTTATAGTATATAAATACACAAATACACGAGTAATTTATATCTGATTAATTACATCATTGTTTCCAGTGTATACTACAAGTGACGAATAATTTACAAGTATTTACTCAAAATTCTATACACCACAATGTTTCACGTGGTAATTATAACCCTAAAATAGGATAGAGTTCTGTGAATATTTAAATACGCAGGAGTTAAGGCCGCCATTAGTGATGGAGTCGTATTCTGAAACGGCATTGCGCGAAATGTGTAGCTGATACAATGTGGAAATAAAAGTTCGTAGGGTTGTTGCGGAAACGGCTATCTGGATGGCGCGTTGGTGCCTGTTAAGATACTAAAATGCGGCACAATACGCCATTAGCGTAGGATCTAGAGATGACGCATAACTTGTTCGTTGGAACACTTGGTGGCGCAATTGGCGGGACTTGGTGTCTTACAAGGAAGACGTTAATGGAGAGGAAGGTTCTGGAAGGGCCGGCGGCCGTTGGGAAAGGGGAGGGGACAGTTGTGGCGAATTCATCTGCTTAAATCCGTCCAGTAATATTTAGCTCTACCGACGATGACAGGAGAGCAACGGATTTAAAAGTCCTAAATGAATGTCCAGGGCGAAAGCGCAACTTCGATACCTCTTTAATACAGTACTACAAAGGGAGGGCAGAACGCATGCGCAGACGGGAATAAAGTACTCCTGGGAACGAGTCTCCTCCCTCCCTCGGTGTTCGTCGGCGCCATTTTCTCTTATAGTCCGCTGAGGAGCTCGGGTTGTCGGAACCGTCACATGGCGGAGCCATCTTCGGTTGGGAGGCGGAGACTCGGCAGGTCTCAATGTTAACCGCTTCAGAAGTGAACCCAACTTTTTCAAATGATTTCTTGTAGTTTCACAAACTAAGGCTGTAGCCGGATAAATCGCTATCTGAAAATTTCCAATCATATATTTTAATGTCTGCTTTTGCAGGAAGTTGCATATAAATTTACGTATCTATGTTTTAGTCTAGAAAATTATGCAAACCAACTGCTTTAATTATAGTTCAGTTAGAAATTAGATTTGTAATGTCTATATTGTGTATAGAAATTTTGGTACAATTTTTTTGAGGGGGGATCAGGTTTTTGTAGGTTATGAATGGACTAACTGAAGGATGACCAATGGAAGAACATTGAATGGAAGAGTTGTTAGTCTATGATGATAGACAAATTACTATCAGATTTCTGAATTTTAACTAACAATGTTTATTAAAAGCATAGGCTTTCTTGAGTTTTTTTCTATATTTGTTGGAAACATTGCTATGACAACCATTTTGATATAAGGATAATACACTAACTGTGACATGGGAAAATTTCTTATTTTTGAAATGTTAGATATGTAGAGAACAAAATTTCCATTCAAAAGTTTCTAGTATGACATCTTGGTTAATTAGAGAATAATGGATAGATTTCTGCAATAGATCAAGTTCCTTTGAATCCCTGTTCTGTTAGGATTAAGGACAGAAAGTGCAAAAACTGTATGGCTCAAAAGGCCTGCATAGAATATCTGTTTTAAAACAATAGAATTATGTCGCCTTTTATTTGATTACTTATCATTCATTTTCTCAACTGGGGGACTAGCCAGTTCTCTACATCATCAGCTTGTTACATATCTAAGCAACTTAAAATTTTATCCTTTAAAAGTGTAATGTTAAAGTTCCAAATGTCAGGGAGTTTTTTTTTATTTAACTGGTGATTACATTGTTATTTTAAAACTTTCTTTAGTCAGAAGGGCCTACTCACAAATTTCTGTTGAAATATCTATCACAATAAACACCAGCATTTCTCCACTAAATCTTTAGAAACCTCAATACATTTGAATTAATATATTTGTGTGAATAAATAAAATTACAATTTAAATGAAGGAAGCAAAATTTTCTCTTCAAGTTAGTTACATGATTTGGTAAGGTGATTTGGTATTTTAATAATGATGGCACCTTGCAATTCATTTTTTTCAGTTGTGATAGCAGATATTCTATAAATTACCTCGTTCTGTATTGTAAAATGAGTATATGTTCTTTTATGCTATCAACTTTTGCATTTAAAATACAGCAAAAGTGTAGCAAAATCAATACTAAACATAAATATGTAGGAATTACAATTTTTGGAAATTTATTTTACTGTAAATTTTTCATAAAATGTAAGGTATATATACATACATGTGCACTCCTAAGTTTAGATTATTCTATAGTTTATCTATATTGCTCAACATTGTTTTAAAAAGCCAATATTGTAAAAGGTGTAAACTTGAGTTTTTGTTTTAATCAGAGGGAAAAGGAGCAGTTCCGCAAACTATTCATTGGCGGCTTAAGCTTTGAAACAACAGAAGAAAGTTTGAGAAGCTACTATGAGCAATGGGGAAAATTAACAGATTGTGTGGTAAGTTTTATGTGTGGTTAAATTTTTTTGACTACTTGATTTAAATTGTCTAATCCTGTGGTTTATAAATAGCAATTTTTATTTCTGCCAAGTTTTGAAAACGAAGAGGATGGTAAGACAAAATAATGATTGGCTTTTATTTTAATATTGAAATCCCATAAAGTGGTTTACAAATCATGATTTCGTTGGAGTGTGTCCACATTAAGCTAAATCAATAACAAATTCCTCTTAATATTTTTGGATTATATGCTGATGGTAAAGCATACACAATGCTACATAGTATGCCCCAGATGTAGTTCTATACTTCTGAAGAAATGTGACTAGTTAATCAAAATAATTCTGAGTTATTGAATGGTACAACTTTTTGATTTAGAATTTTAAAAATGTTAAGTTCTTGAGGTGTAAACTGTATATTTATTTTTTGGTGTATAAGTTGCACCCCCCCCCAAAAAAAGTGGGTAGAAATGCCTGTGTTTTATACAGCAAATGTTGCCAAGCCTATGGCCACTCACCAGCCCCCATTGGGCCTCCGCCTCCCAACAATTTGCTTCCTTGCAGCTAACAGCCTGGTAACGTTCAGCACAGCCTGATTCAGCATGAGCAGCTGATTGGTGGTTGGATCTGCCTCCCAGAATACTGCCAATTGGCTGTTCCAGGCTCCGTGCGCCCCCGTTTTCAGCCCATTCCAATCAGAATCCCTGCTGTCTGGAACGGCCCGAAAATGGGATATGTGGAGATGATGATGGGCAATGGTGATCCCCAAAGAGGCAAATTGTTGGGAAGCATAGGCAGAACTTTTTTTCTTGTTTTCCTCCCCCAAAGGTAAGAGTGTTTTATAGTCCAAAAATATGGTAGATATGTCAAAGCTTTGATAGTACAGAAATTCAGAGTTAAGGAAATATATTTTATTTATTTATTGAATTTTTATTTTTATGAGTAACTCAAGGATTAAACATACTTAATACTTTCCCCACAACACAGACCTGTAAGATAAATTTCGCTAGAGAGTGACTGGCCCAAGGTCATCATAGTTGGGGGGGGTGGATTCCGCCTGCAGTGTGATTAGATCTACCCTTTGGGGCTGCCCTGGCAACAGTGAACCATCAGCCTGTAGGGCCTATAACAATGGGTGGCAGAGGCTGTCGCAGCTGAAAATTGAGCTCTCTTTTCGCTGGCAGATAGTTGCAAGAAGCCATCACAACTGAAAACAACTCATGAGTCCCATTTTCACTGGCAGAGCACTTGGGCTGTCACAGGCAGTCCTGATACAAGTGACATCAAGGTGGGCACATGAGTTGAGCACTAAATACTATTTTTCTTAAAAAAATGTCAGGAAACAGGCTGTTTTCAGCCTCCAGTGGACCTCAGTGGGGTGGGGAAGGCCGTTTCCCGCCTCCCCAGGCTCCACACCATCTTTCTAGGAGCCTGGGAAGGGCGGAAAACGGATCCACCGTGCCAAAAACTGAGGGAGGGTGCCTAGAATTATGGGTGTGGGCGCACATGACCCCCTGCACTCGCTCCGCTTTTGGCACGCATTGGCAAAAAGGTTAGCCATCACAATGAAATGCAATATAAAAATGCAAATAATTTTTCTGCAGACCACCAGTTGATGACCGCTGTTTAAGAATGTGATATTTTGAGCCACAAATAGGCATTGAATTTCTCTTGAGAACCATGCTTATACCCAATATTCATGCAGGCCTTTAGCACAGTTATTAAATTTACCATTACATATTAATGTAACTGATGCTTTTGCCCCTATAATTTATTTAATTAAATTTATGCTTTAATATATATTGCCAAGTAAATATATTGAGAATGTAGTTTAAAGTGCACATATCAATAGTGAATTGTAAGTGTATACAAAATACCTATTTCAAATAATCAAAGGTAGATAATGTATACATTGCTGAGTTTTCCATTTAAAATAATTTAAAGAATATTATTGAAGGTGAATCAATTATTCATTTTTAAAAATTGTGGAAGGTTTCATTAATGATAAAAAGTATAAATGTTGGGAATGCTTGGCAATACTACTTCAATAACTTGAGATTTTTTAAAATTTGTCATCTTATAGGTAATGAGGGATCCTGCAAGCAAACGTTCACGAGGATTTGGTTTTGTAACATTTTCATCTATGGCTGAAGTTGATGCAGCAATGGCTGCCAGGCCTCATTCAATTGATGGAAGAGTAGTTGAACCAAAAAGAGCTGTAGCCAGAGAGGTAAGTTTTGAAGTGTGGAGCAGCATTACAAAATGCTTTTCTATCCTTTTATAAAGGCAGAGGTTTTAAAACATTTATAATAAATGGGGCAACATTTTAAGCTTTTCAGATGTTGCTAGATTCCAAATTGTAGATAATATACTTCATAAGAAAATAATAGTCAGGGATTGCATATCATCACATCCAATAGGTAGAAAAATGAAAAATAATTTAAAGGTTACAATATTCAATAAATTAATAAAAAATAATCACTATTAAAACAATAATGGAGACCAAAGGTACAAATTCATTATAATAGGAAGAAATTTAGTAGTAGTTTAGAGCAGTGGAGGGCAATTCATGACCAGAATTATTTTAGTGTGCATTTTAAAAATACAATGAGAGCTGTCCTGACCTTGAAGCAAGGCTGCTTTGAGAAGAAACATTTCTATATGATTGGAATAAAAAATGTTTTTCAAATCCTTACCAATGATGTGCACAAGTCCATGGAATAAATCAGTTTCAAATTTCTCTCCTTTACCCAATACCAGAACCCCTTAATTTATATCACTATCAATTGTCCCCAGGGAGAAAGCTGATATCCGCCATTACCTTAGCATAGTCAGGTTTTCTTTAAGTTTCAATATACTATTTTTTCAAGGAATCTGGGAAGCCTGGAGCTCATGTTACTGTAAAAAAATTATTTGTTGGTGGAATTAAAGAAGACACCGAAGAACATCACCTCAGAGACTACTTTTCAGAATATGGAAAAATTGATACAATTGAAATAATTACAGACAGACAATCTGGCAAAAAGAGAGGCTTTGGATTTGTAACTTTTGATGACCATGATCCTGTGGATAAAATTGTGTGTAAGTATCCAGAAATAGGTATGTGAGTGAGATGTTAGAGATTGTAGTTAAATTATGTGTGTGTGAGTGAATTGTAGCCATTGCCAGATTGGGTTTTAGTAATAAAGTCATTTATGCTACAGTTACTAGTTATTTTTAGTTAGTCTGAAAGCAAGTTTGTTACCTTGCTACTTGCAAATTTAGGTAACAATCAGGCAAGTAATAAATACTTTGAATTGGTTAGCATTCAATAATAGTGTTTCAGTAAAGTGACTATACTTTAGTATTTAGAGAATTGATGGGGTGATACCAGACTTGGTAATTTTTTGACAAATCTTTGCTGAACAGTGATGTTAAAAATTAAATTCCTGCTTCAGAGCATGAAAGAGTGTAGAAAACGTTTATGACTTTAGATAGTTCAGGCATTCTGGATAGTCAGGTAGTTCACAATTGAACCCAAAAATTTTTTAGCTTAAGGAAAGTATTTGTTAAGTGACTTTTGCGCCATTTTATTACTTTTTTTGACATAG
Organism: Thamnophis sirtalis; assembly: GCF_051295495.1. Classification (NCBI taxonomy): domain Eukaryota; kingdom Metazoa; phylum Chordata; class Lepidosauria; order Squamata; family Natricidae; genus Thamnophis; species Thamnophis sirtalis. The sequence goes on along the minus strand of NW_028261384.1, from coordinate 41,426,792 downwards.
TTACAAGTGAATCACAATCGTTAAATGAACCATTTGGTTATTAAGCAAATCTGGCTTTCCCCATTGTCTTTGCTTGTCTACTGGGAAGGTTACAAATCATGATCATATAATTCTGGGATAGTGTAGCTGTGATAAATAACAGGTAGTCCTCAACCTATAGCCATTTGTTTAATGACTGTTAAAATAGTAATGATACTGAAAAAAATGCCATGACCATGTTTCACGCTTAACTGCTGGAGCATCCCCATGGTCATATGATCAAAATTTGGATGCTTGGCAATTGACTCATGTTGGAGTGATCCGGGTCATGTGATCACCTTTTGTGATCAGTCCAGCAAAATGAGTGGGGAACCCAGATTAACTTACTAACTTAACGACTAAATTGATTCATTTAACAACTCATAAGAAAAGTCATAAAATGGGTCAAAACTCACTGTACTGCAATCTTGAGAGAGATGGGAATGAGGAGGGAGGGAAATTGGAATGAATAGGAGGGAGGATCTGAGGGAAGTCCTCATCCCCTTGTCCCCCCTCCTGGTGGTCTCCCATCCTAGCGCTGAGGATGCTTTGCTTACAAAGCTGGGTCTCATCACATGGAGAGGAAGTGGGCCTCCCTCTGACCCATGCAGTTTGCCCTCCTGCACCCAGCATGAGCAACCTGTTCAAAGAGAGTGAGCACAGCAGCAACCACCTTGAGGAAGAGGTAAGTGCTCGGGAAAGCGGGGCTGGGCTGCGGGATCCTGGTGGCCCGGGAGCTCGAGGGCCAGACTGGGATCAGCAAGGGACAGCAAGGCTCCTGGTGGATGGGGCTTTGACACTCGCCCTCCCTGGTCTCGCCTTTCTTCGCTGGACACTGCCAGATCCCCCCTCCCAGCCTTGCCTGATCCCCCACAGGAGGTGGAGGATGGCGCTGTATGTGGAAGCACAAAGAAGAAAGTTTGCAGGAAGCTTCCAAATCAAACTTTGCCTTGACAGATCGGATGGTGGGGGTGTTGTGTGAGCAAAGCTGCCCAAACAAGCCAGCATCCTTACCACAACAATTGGAAATGGGGATTCCCTTTTGAGAAGGGCCAGCCTCCCTTGTGCACTGTTCCCCTGCCACCTCTTCTTGTTCTCCAGAGATCTGCCAAGGCAGAAGTTGGACTCAGGAAATTGCTTCCTGCAAAGTTCTTCCTCTACACTTCTACACATAGCAGCAGCATCCTCCCACTCTTGCTTTTCTGAGAGAGGGCACGGGACAGGAAGAACCAATGATATTTGGGACTGGGAGAAGGCTATCTACTTTGGCATGCTGTGCACATGCGAGCACACACATACCACAAACAAATTTCAAGCTTGGAGACTTTCCCACATCTGAGTTTGAATACTGCCAATTATCCCTGGAAAAGGGCCCTTTCCTTCCTCTGGTTAAAAATCCCCAAATTTAGAGTGCAATGTGTGTGCGCGCATGTGTGCTTAACTGCCGGCAGTTTGGCGAGGCTTCTGGGGCACCAAATTGTCCACATGTCGAGCTAGTCACGAGCTAGTGTGACTTGTTTCGTCTCAACCCAGCTGTCCTAAGTCAGCTCACCCAGAAAATGGTGTTGAGTTGGTCACGCCCACCCACAGCAACCCGGCTGTGACCATCTGGCCACTCCCACCTAGCTGCTATGAGTCGCCATAGTCTTACATGCAAATCGCTCTTTAAGGGCAACCATAATGCTGATGCAGCCCACTCATGATATAAATGAAAACAAGTTATAGGTTACTTTTCGTTGCAGTTGTAACTTTGGTCATTAGACAAATTATTACAAGCAGAGCTCTATCTGTACTTCTACAAATTGCTGAGGCTACCCAAATTGATGTGTAAAGCTCTAAAATTTAGGGAATATTGGCTGCATGCCTGAAATTTACAGACTGCAGCAAAACTTCCTGCTACCTTATGAGAATTATTGAAGTTTGGATGAATAATACTTTTAAAACTAACATAGATGTATGAAAATGAAATGATGAGATTCACCCATCCTTCATATGCAATTATTTAAAAAATAATCTTCCAACCTGACATAACCAGTGATTCAATTGAATTACCTCTCCTGATTACAATTAAATTCTGTTTTGCTAATGAGCTTGGTTGCTACTCTGTGAAATTTAAGTTGAGATTTTTATTCTTTGTCTAAAATTTTATATTTTAACAGTACAGAAATACCACACAATCAATGGACATAATGCAGAAGTAAGAAAGGCTTTATCAAGGCAAGAAATGCAAGAAGTTCAAAGCTCAAGGAGTGGAAGGGGAGGTATGTTTGAACTGCATTATATTTAAATTAGTTATTTTTAAGAATAATATATGAGGTCATTTAAAAAAAAATACTTACAGGTAATTTTGGCTTTGGAGATTCACGTGGAGGTGGTGGAAACTTTGGTCCAGGACCAGGAAGCAACTTCAGAGGTGGATCTGGTAAGTCAGAAAATTACTCGTACAATAAAGACGTCCTAATAACTTCCATTGCATATTTTTGATCCAAGACTTCATAAAATTAACAGCTAAAAGTAAATCCTGACAGCCAAGCAGACTTGTTTTATAAGACTGACTCACAATGAAGGTAACTTAAAAATGGTTTCTTCCACAGATGGCTATGGAGGTGGTCGTGGATTTGGTGATGGATACAATGGATATGGAGGGGGACCAGGAGGTTAGTATACTGAATATTTTTTATTTTTGAGATATTGAAATGATTTTTAAAATAATAATGAAATAGCATCATTAATACAAATTACTTAGTGGATTCATCTAAAAATTAATATGTAAGTATTGGAACTCCCAATTAGATTATGTCTGCTTTTCTATTTAAGTTTTAAATATTCATAATAATGATAGTCATGCTTTGTCTAAAATCTATTGTAGGTCATGCATGTATTGTCTAATATAATTTGATAATTCTTCTAAGTTCTGTTCAGTTTTATACATGTGTAAATACTGATTGAGGGCTAGTTTGGCTTAATTGAGGCACCGTGCTAGGAATCAGAAGACTATGAATTAATAGTCCTGATCTAGGCATAAAGCCAGCCAAATTATTTTGGGCCAGTCATTCATAGACAACACTAGGAAGAAAGCAAACTGTAACCAACTTATAATATTGCCAAGAAAATTGCATGGACTGGTCCAGGTTCTAGAAGTCAAGGCTCATTTGAAGGTACCCAGATTAATGTAAAATATGTTACAAGTATTGTCATATTATAGAATAATAATATAATATACTATTACATAAATATTCCAGCAAGCAATAACTAATGCATTATTCAACCAAGGCATAGACATTGCTTACATAAACTTAACTTCAATTAATATATGAAAAACAATATTACAATAATACAGCCAGTGGGATATGAATGTAAAAATATGTCAAACAACAATAGATTTAACGAGCAAAATTCAAATATGGGGAAAGGAGCATAAATTCAAAGCTAGGCTTGCAGCCAAACTTTTTGGTCAGAAGTTATTTTCTAATTTGAAAGCAGGACTAAAAAGCAATTACTTCCTACAGTGATAAATTATCGCCAGAAAAAAACCCTCTTTGTTTATTTGGATATTTCCAATAAAAATTTCAAATTGTCCCATTATAGTTAATGAGATCCCCATATTATGATCATGTAATTTCTATCTTAACATGATTTCATTTTATGTAGATAGTTATAGTACAAGTGTATTTATGTAAGTCTTATATTAAAACAGGTGGCAATTTTGGAGGAAGTCCTGGTTATGGAGGAGGAGGAAGAGGTGGATATGGTGGAGGAGGACCTGGGTACGGCAACCAGGGTGGGGGCTACGGAGGTGGATATGACAACTATGGAGGAGGTAATGATTATTTAAATATTTGAGAATAGTTTCCTAAACTAGTTAAGAAATATGTATTGTTCATACCTAAATTTCAGAAAACACCTTTGCATGACTTCACAAAACATTACTGGAGTTAATGGCCAATAATGTCCATAAATTATTTTTATAATTATATTTTATATTTCTTCTTTCATCCTACACATGTAAACCTCAAATACTAGGACAAAGTTAATTAGCAAAAATGTTAAAATATGTAAAATTATTCTACTAATAGTACCGTGTTTTCACCAAAAATAAGACCTGGTCTTATTTTGTTTTGAGCTTGAACATAAGCACTGCCTTATTTTTGGAGAGGTTTTTTTTTAAGTGCAGGGGGCAGCGAGCATGGGGACCAATGGGAATGTGAGCGCCTGTCTGTTCCACTCTGCTTGCCCACAGCTGCAACAGGCCAAGCTGTCTGCATACCCCAGGGTCCACTCAGCCTGCCTGCTGGCCCAGCCAATGCTGGGATACTTCTCAGCTGTGGTGGCATGCCAAGAACTAGGCCCCAATTAAGGCTGCAGGCAATGGGATGGAGAGGGCCAGGCTGATGGTAGCTGCCCAAATGCTTTTCATCCAGAGGGAGACGAAGCTGGGGGTGCTTTGAAACAGAGCTAATAGCTCAGTTTCAAACTGACCCTTTGTAAGCACATAAAGCTTTGAGTCTCTGTCGGGGCAAAAAGTGTTTGGTTGCATATGGGCACTTGGGAACAGTAATTTGCTCCACTCTGTCCCACCACTTCTCAGTTTACCTGCGGCCGTACCAAGCAGCCATCCGCTTGGGGTGTCAGGATCACCTACCTCCTCCATGCTTCTGCTTGCTGCCAGTGCTACTGTACAAGCCTCCCGTGAGTCAGGCAGACATGCAACATGTCCGGATCTCCTATGTGTCCCCCCCCCCCCCCAAAAAAATTCTTTCTACACTGTTGCTGGTATTTGTATGTGCTTGCTACTTCTTGGGTTGCCCACGCTATCTCCCTCCAGGATTATTTTTGGGGAAACAAAATATAACTACTGTTATAATACAAGGTCGTATTGAAATGTTAAGAACGATACCAAACCTTTCTTACATTGCCAGTTTTTTTTCATTTTCTTATTAAAAACAGCTGTCTTACATGCTTGATTACACATCTTGTATTCACAGTAAAATTATCTTTGATATGAACAAAATATTTTTTTTATGCAGGCAATTATGGAGGTGGGAATTACAATGACTTTGGAAATTATAACCAACAGCCTTCAAACTATGGTCCAATGAAAAGTGGAAATTTTGGTGGAAGTAGGAACATGGGAGGACCATATGGTGGAGGTAACATTGAACAAAAAGTATTTTCGGGTTTCTTATCACTTCATTGATTTTACTAACAACAGAACAAGTGAGGTAGAACTATTTTTCTAAGCTGCTCTTTTTTATTAATGTAAGCCAACAAGTTAACTACTTCTGAAGTAATGTTGCTCCTAAGATTTAAGCATCCTCCATAAACTACAATTTTATTCAGTAGAAAATAATTTGAATTGGACAGTCCTGAACATTATGTATTCAGTTATTTTTTTAAAGTTTTCCTTGATTAATTAAAACAATAAGAGATTAGAGCATTTAGTTCTATGAATGTAATATATTCATAGAATTAAATGAAATTTGGCAAAATAAAGAGAAATCATTTAGGGGAAAGTTCTGTTACTAATTGTTTTCTGTTTTTACTAACACAGGAAACTATGGTCCTGGTGGAAGTGGTGGAAGTGGGGGATATGGAGGGAGGAGTCGTTATTGAACTTCTGTAAGCTTTTCATGGGTGAGTGTACATTTAATATAAAATTGCAGTTTTTCTTAGTTTTAGCTGCAGGGGTAAAAGCTTTTTAGGGTCATATTATCTTTCCTTAAAAAAAAAATTGGGATAACTTCATAACCTATTTTTTTACTCTTTACTTCTGTTGAAACAGGCTTCACTGTATAAATAGGAGAGGATGAGCCCAGAGGTAACAGAACAGCTTCAGGTTTTCGAAATAACTTTGTTAAGGAAACACTTATCTCAGTCATGCATAAATATGCAGTGATATGGCAGAAGACACCAGAGCAGATGCAGAGAGCCATTTTGTGAATGGATTGGATTATTTAATATCATACCTTACTGTGGAGGAAGGATTGTAAAAATGCCTTTGAGACAGTTTCTTAGCTTTTTCATTGTTGTTTCTTTTTAGTGGTCTTTGTAAGAGTGTAGAAGCATTCCTTTGATAATGTTAAATTTGTAAGTTTCAGGTGACATGTGAAACCTTTTTTAAAAAAATTTCTCTAAAGTTTTGAAAAGCTATTAGCCAGGATCATGGTGTAATAAGACATAACGTTTTCCTTTGAAAAAAATTTTAAGTACGTGTGTAGAGTTAAGAAGCTGTTGTACATTTATGATTTAATAAAATAATTCTAAAGGAAATGTTGTGTAATTATAGATTTATTTAAAATATATTGTAAATTAAGGCAAGGAGTGGGTAGTAGAAGGTCCCACAAATACTATAAATTTGTTTGTTGTACATGTAATATGTTGGTTAGATAATGTTTTCTGTAAATTACCAGATTAATAACTAGATAACTTAAGGGATATCTCTGCAAAGAGAAACACCTTTTTAGATCTTTTAGATGCTGCTGCTTCCATGGCAAGTAAAGGAAATATCCCCAGCGAGGTACTGTTCCAGGGACACAGGTCTAGTGCAAAAGAACTCTTGAGAACGGCAATTAAGTTCAGCCAGTCTTAAAAGCTGTGCTGTACTTCTCCAAAGCTTTAACTACAGTAGTTTTAAGGATGCCAACGAGAGCTGAGGGTTCTAGAGCAAAATAGTTCTAAGCTTCAGTTAAACCACTTTAGGTAAGATCTTATTTACTTTTCCTTTTTTAATATTCAAAAAACAAGAACTAATACTATATATGACAGTGTACTGTTTCAGTATAGTGGTTATATTATCTAGTTTAACATAGCAATGAACCAAGTTAACAATTGTGCACTGGAAAATTTAACAATTCTTGTTTTGGTTTGGGGGTTTGGGTATTCGTTCTATTTTTCATTTGTTGGTTGGTTTCATTTTTTGCTATTATATTTTGATTTATTTTTAACTTCAGCTGCTTAACCTATCTTTTCCCTACTGGAATCTAGCTTTATGCACCATGGACAAGCAATAGACCTGCTGAGCAAATGAACCAGCCAAGTGTCCATTAATGATTTGCAAGGGTTCCATCCCTGCTATGGGTAGTTAAAATGGTATGTTGCAGCTTTTTGAAATGGTACAATATCTTATTTTACCAATTCTTATATATTAAAACCTAAAATTGAAAACTGGCTCTTCAGAATAGGACAGTTGGATATCTGTTCTTCGATACAACATATTTTGTATTATAGAACTTGGGTTTGAATTTTATGTGTGAAAGTGAAGTTTATGCAGACTTTGCATACAGAATTCTTCCCCTCACAGGTCTTGTCAACACTATAGCAATATGAATTTAGCGAATTGAAGTATCATGTGGTATTCAAATTCAGCTAGCTTACAAAGAGTGTTTTCGTTGCATATATTCTAACACTGCACAATGTAAAATTATTCTGTTACTGAATGCTGTAATTCCCCTCAATATGGTGGACATGGATTTTTTTTTTTACTTAGAGGGATATTCTGTTTAATATAAATTAAGATTTTAACTCCAGAATCATCACAGTTTTAAATATTCTTATATTACCCTTTAAAAATTCTATGTTGGCTTTATACAACTCGCACACTTAAAAGCCTGGCCTTGCCTCATCGTTTTCTAGCCATTTGCTGAATTTTTTCCTGTGATACAATGAGGCTTCTGATAAACTTCTTCAGATACTTTCTTTTTCTTTGGCAGGAAGGTGCCAATGCTGCAGGTAACTAATGAAGAAGTGGTCAACCACAGAAACTTCAAGAAATAAGATATTTCTTTTCTCTTCACAAAATAGTTGGTTTACTGATTTTTATTAAACCCTTTATAGTTGATGATGCAGCCTATTGTAAATTAGTCAAAGCTTTACAAATGAAAGGTATACTTTTTCTAAAATTCAGACTGACAGGAAATCAAGACTAATGTAAATATTGGATTTTTATAAGTGTTATAATAAACTTTTGTTTAAAAATATTCCTAGTCTGATACCATATTACCATTTTATGCACATCCCAAATGATTAAAAAAAACAGTTCTTCAATGCCGTGTGAGCTGTACCAAATTGCATCCTTGTCGGCATCATCGTGCGTACTAATATACTGCTGTAAGACATGAAAAATAGGGCAAAATGGAACTAAGAAGAGAGGAAATACTATACTTAATTAGAGTTTTCGGGATCATATCTATCCATGTATCTTCCTTTTTATGCCCAATGACTGCAGCATAGTATAACAAGCATAGCAGAATCAATAATCCGCTGCAGAAATAATTCTATGAAAATCAAATATAACAGGGAAATACTACAGCATTCTACAAAATGGGACATATTGTCCCTTAGCATCTTAAGTAAATGTTACTTTTTAGCATTAAAAAAACCCATTGCCTATACTGCTAAGGAAAGCAATATTTTGAAAAGGTGCTTGTTCAGTGAAAGTTGAAAAGGCACTACGTAAGACTAGTTACAAAAATGAGTTGGGCAAAATTGCTGGTAATTTTATTTGTATATACTTTATGTTTGAGTACATAATACAATTTAGACAATAGCAACTGCAATGCATAGAAATACCAGTATTTATGTCTTTTGCCACTCTTTAAAAACTATAAAGTTAAAATTTAAAGCAACCAGGTTTGTAGAAGATAATGCCAAATTTTTCAATCATTTTGAAGAATGGCATTCTTATGAATAGAAAGGTAAAATCAATGGAATATAGTTAATTTGGTCTTTATAGGTAATAATAGAATAATTGCATATGCCCATCATGAACCCTAATTCCTCTTAAAAGCATATTTTATGAAAAACATTGAATTAAGTAAGTACAAGGCTGGTACAGATAGTTATTGACTTAATAATGCTTAGCAACTCCCACAAACGTTTTAAAATCTAGCACTTTCACATGATGACTTGCTTAATAACCAGTATGACTTGCTACCACAATTGTGAGCTGAATTAAGGTCATAGCTTTGTGTTTTATATATATAAAATATTTTCCCTAACAATAATATGGGAATCTTAAACAGATTGGAAATGATACTTACGAAGTCAACTGTTTTTACCAGAGGTAGATTTGTGTAAAATAGCTAAACCAGTACACCTAGGTATACATATTGGTTCACTGGGTTATGAATTTTAACAGTATTATACAGAATTATCATTGGAATTAAGAACACCCCTCCCCCCAAAAAAAGTAATGACAACTGTAAATATGTATAAATTGTATACAATACATACAAAAGCTCAATTTTCTATAAAAAGTAATTCTGTGCTATTTCTTGTAGCTTATTCAGTATATAAATAGATGTTCTTGCATTTCAGTGCATACAAGTCAGTGCTCGTGGAATATATGGGTAGAATTGTAATGCTAGTACTTCAGGAACTTTCCCAATATAAAATACAGTGTTTCTAATGTATGGAATTATAAAACATTTGTAGGGAGTGCACTTTGTGATGATAATGTTTCCAAATAAGTAGCACAAGTAGATGTATTTGGGCTACAGCAGCAATTGGGATTCTGTCAGTGAGTAATGCAATCATAAAGCAACATACAGGACTATTTGTGTTAAGGACATTATGATTGCTGGGGAGACACGGTGCTACATAGTACCGATGGATGAAGAAGAAACATGGGAAAGGTATGGAAGTTGCAAATGACAATCACATAACTGGATCATGCCAGTTGTCAAGTGGCCAAATTTTGATAACATAAGCATGGTATATTGTGATGATTATGTGAAGATTGGTAATAGGTCACTTTTCAGTGCTGCTGTAACAACAAATTGTAAGTTGAGGACTATACCAGTGGTTCTCAATGTGGTGCCCATGCCCTCAGGGGCAATTTGATTTTTAATGGGAGCAACTCAAAAATAAGCTATTAACTGAATTTTTGAAAGCCCGTTAATTGTTCTTATATTTCTGATGAAACAGTTGTGTTTCATTTACCTATTGTCTTCCTTAAAAGTACATTTTCTAGGGCCTGATCTGAAAAGGATATCCCAGCTGGGGGGGGGGATTGGGGGGAGAACAACTGCCAGCCAATCAGATGTGTTCTCACTAAGGATCATGGGACTGACAGAGTCAGTCTTTTTTTCCTGTGGGCTTTGCTGCATGGTGGTTGCAGGGAGAGCTGCTCTGTGGGGAGACAGGGTGGATGGCTGCTGGATCTGAAGCCCAGTAAGGATACAGAACCAGGACCAATGTTTAATAAGAAATAGTTAGATTTAGTTATTTTTAGTCTGTTTTCTCATTAATCTGCAGGTTCAAAGTGAGTGGGCAGGCATAGGTTAAAACACTTCCTTCGTTCATGACAATCTTATTCATAAATTAAGCTAAGGTTTTTTAGATTTACCTTTCTGTGCCACCTTCTTTTAATATCCCTGAATGTGGACACTTGAGAGTAAAGCTGACTAATTTGGGGCCTAATATAAACTCCAGCAGCATAAAGCACAAGGATCTCACTAAAGCTGCAATCATACATTTTCCTGGGAGTAAACCCCATAGAAGACTAGTACTTACTTCTGAGTTGACATGAATAGGATTACATTGTAAATATCCTGAGGTGAACTCAAATTGTATTTTGAATTTCTTAAGTTCCTCAGTATTTCCACTGTCTTTCATTCTTTTATTTTTCTCTTTCATGGATGCCATGTTCTACTAAATGGCCTTTTAGGCTTCCATGTGAGTAGGAATTCATTTTTAAAAAATAGTAAGAATTATATGTGGGGGGGAGGTCATCAGGATTTTAGAGATGCTTAGGTGGGGTATAGAGAAAAAATGTTGGAAACAACTGATCTACACCCTGGAAATGAATAATACACCCTCAATTTCAAACGTCTATTATCAACCCTTGCAAAAAAGTGAGGCTTAATAACTGTCTAAGTGGAACATAGAAATTAAGGCAAATGTCAGAAAGAGTGGGAGGCTAACCCATATACCTCAGCCCCACCTGCCATTAGCTACTGAAATGCCTGTATGATTACTCTTGGAAAATCCATTGTCCCAATGTATGTGGAAAGCAATGATGCTTATCTGTAACTAGTGAAATTGCAGGTGATAGGATTTCTGTGGGCATGTAGTTAGCACATTAGCATCAAAATCCATATATGAGCTGAATAAACTGCAGAACAAATATAAAAATATTTTAAAGTTACTTAGTTTGAAATTCTTTAAAACAGTAAAATTAGACAAGATACAATTCACTGTTTTCTTCTGGCTTCTTGCAAATGCAATCCTTATACACCATTATTAAAACATTTAAATTTTTTGTCTTATTTCAGTTTGGGGGTTCCTGGTTGATTTTGTTTAAAGGTAAAAATAAGATTGCGTTTCCACAACACTGAAGGGCACTTTGGCTTGTATTAATTGTTCCTTGGTTATCTCTCAATTTACTGAAAAAGTTCCAGCAAAGATTCAGTTTTTGTTTTATATTGCGAATTGACCTTTTATATTGCGCCTTCTGTTTCTCAAGCTTTTCCATCTGCATCTGAAGATGATACACTTCATCTTTCAGGTTCATAATTGCATCTAGTTTACGTTTATGACAGTTTTGAGCAGCAACTTTATTTTTTCCTCTTCGTCTTATATCACGAATCAGTGACAGTTGGTTATTGGTTAGGTAGTAGTTTGATAACATGCTATTAAAAGACTCTACAGGCAAGGTCACTATATCAATAATAGAGAATGGAATTCTCAGAGCTTTTGCCCGGTATTCATCATTTAGATTTGTATTACTTTCATTTTCAGTTGTTTTGGATTCTTCTGGCCATCTGAAATAATCCACTGATAAAGGGAATGTCAGCTGTTGTAAATCCTGATTGTATGTATGATCATGGAATATATCTACTAGTGACTTTGTCCCATGGTCATAATTGCTTTGATATTCTGTATGGCAATATTGTAGGCAACTATTTCCTAGAGCTCCTGAGTCATGTGATGTGCCAAAGTTGGCATCCTTGTTACAAGAATATACAAGGGATGCCTTACTGTGATTTAAGTCTAAAGAAGGTCCAGAATCTGAATCTCGTTCTTCAAAACAACAGGATTCTGCAAAGTCAAAATTTTCTTCCATGGTTAATGGTGCGAAATGTGTTTTCTCATATCCATTTTCATTCAGGCTGAAAAAGAAATCTTGGTGTGTAAGACTTGTGCAATGATCATTTGCACATAATTCTAACGTTGGTCTCATTTGTTGGAGATATATTTAAGCAAGGTAAAATCTCCACTCTCTCTAAAGTCGTCTCCACATCTGTTACATTAGCGCGGTCTGATCCCATCACTGTGGCATCATGAAGGCTCACATCATGGCTAATAGCTTGGACTAAATCTATAGGGTTCTGATGAAAATTTGTCAAATTTACATCTCCACTGTTTCTTGCTTGTTCCTGAAAAGTTTGTTAAAGGTAAATCATATAAGTCATTTCATATTACCAGGCTGAACATAGATTCATTTCATATTACCAGGCTGAACATATGTTCTAGAACAAGACAATTACAGTTATTTCCAAAGGAATCCTATTACCACGTCTTTGCTACAGGACTACAATGAACGTAAAACCAACAGTCAAAATTGCACAAAATAGCATTTTTAAAAATTATCTTGATGAATAACATGCCATCTTTTATACCTCTCATGCTGAAATTGGTCAGTATTGGGAACTTCATTAGGACCAGTACTCTGCATACCAACTCTTCAACACTGGCTTCTTTAGCAAAAACTGCTATTTGCTCAATTTATAATTTAAAAATACTAGAAGGAAGTGAGAAATGTCATGAATTCTGAGTAAAGGACTTAAAGCAATATGTGTCACCATGTCTACATTTCTCTGGTTAAAAATATTGACAAATAGATGGGTTGACCATGACTTAACATGCAATTTAGGATTTGAATTTCACTTCTGAAACCCCTCATCAAGTAGGATTCCATTTGTTGGATTGTCCCTCCAACCTCCATTCAATTACATCTCACTTAAGGAGGTGGGATGGGTATGCTCCAGAACCCCTGAATCAAGCATTGCCATCTAATCAGTTCAAAAAGTACCCTTATAGGACCCATCTATGGAATAGCCCTCTCCTTGACATTCAGATGGTCCTAGCCTTACTGGATCAGGCTCTTCACTGAACTTTGGATCTAGGTAATGGGTAATCCTATTTAGCACAGTGGATGTTTATTTACATTTGCTTTTAATTTGTTTTTAATGATTGTTGAATGTTAGCAGCCCAGACTTGTGTCAGTTAAGTCACTACAATTCATGATCCCCTTGGACCGTAGCACACCAGAACCCCCTTTCTTCCACTATCTCCCGAGTTTGTCCAAATTCATGTTCATTGTGTTGATGAACTAACCATTTCATGCTCTGCCATCCCTGTCCCCGTTTGCCTTCAATCTTTCCCAATATCAGGGTCTTTTCCATTGACTTATTTATTGTGATATTTGTCCTTTCAAAGAACAGCCAATGTTGATTTCCTTTAGGATTGACTTGATTTCTTGTAGTTCAAAGATTCTCAAAAGAGTCTTCACCACAATTTGAAAACATTAATTCTTTGGCGCTCAGTCTTATGATCCAACTCTCAATCGTATATTACTACTGGGAAAAACCAACGCTTTGACTATATAAATGACAATTTGCCATAAAATGTAATTAATAATGACCTCCATATTTGGGAAATGAACACAAACTATAAACCTCATATGCCTTTAGAATGGTATGAATATGATATATTGATAATAGTGACAGCTACTTTTAATACAGAAGGAGCAGCTAGACATAGCTTGAACTAATATAACAAGAATTGCAAGATAACGTTTTCTTCAAATGGCAAATTGTAAGCTTTGGAAACAGCTGCTTTCAACTAGCATATATATTGTCTCTGAACTACTTTATAACATTAGACCCTTATTTTCACACTTACTCCAAAATAATTTCAGAGGGATATTAACTGGAAAACAACCTAAGGAGTAAAAGTCAATAGTACTGTGGTTCTGCAAAACAAAACAAGATACACCCCAAAATTGGTACATCTCCACAAAGAATAAGTTACTTAAAGCTGAAATGAGAATATCAAAGAAATAAACTTGATTCACATACTATACAAAGCTATAGGTTTCTAATTTTTGGCTTAACGTGAAATAAAATCCTAGCGATTGGGATTTGTAAACTTGGCCATTGAAATATTAAACTAATCCTGCAAATGTACAAGTTTATTAAATTAACTTGCAATGAGTATGTTAACTGATGATTGATAATGCTTTGTTCCTTTATTGTTTGTGTTTCCTTTATGATTTTATATATTACCTTTTATTCTGTTAGGGACTACTTTGAAAACAATTATCTTAAAAGGCTATATAATTCAATAATCTCATTAGCAACTTAGAAAATATACTATTAAACACATTTGTTAACTAATACACAAATATAAGCCACTGGACAAACTGGCTATTAAATGAATACATAGATCACTTTCAGAAGAGTAGGGTGCAATCTAAAGCAATAGAATGGAGACATGTTGAGATCAGTTATTCAACTGCATCCAAAGAATATACATTACCAGCTGTCTACAAGGAATATATATCCTTCCATTTCCCACCATCCAGTCAGCTGAAGAAGCTTAAATGAGTGAAAAACTTAAAAATCCTGTTGCCTCCTGAAAAAGCACTCTGAACAGTGGATAAATGTGCTTTCCTTACAAAATGCATAGTTTTTTAAAATTTATAATTAAACATTAAAAACGTTGGTTTAGGGAAATATTTTCAAATTCTTAATGCCCTTTATCAATTATCATTTTTCTATTTTCCGTTTTCTATTTTTTTTCTCCCAAAACATGTAGCATGTGAATGCAGTAATATTTGCTATCGTAAATTTCAAGAAGCAAGAATAAGTTTGTTCCTTCCTTATTCTCACCAAGGAGATAGAAGTGAGATTCTCCTTCTCCTTCCAATCAGCTTGTTCATTCTTATCACACACTTCTTGTATTTCTTCCTCTTCTGAGTGCTCATTTTCCTTTGGTAACAAGTAGCAGTATTCCAAATATTCCTGCCTTCCTTTTAAATCTAAAACCTATGAATGGAATAAAAGAAAATTATTAAAGATAATTTTCAGCACTGCAAATCTGATAATCACTAATACCTGAAAATTAAAGGTATAACATACAGTATCATTAGTTCTAGTGACAGTTAGAAAATTAAAATTAAAAGGTATGCTTTATTTAATGTTTCTGCAAAATGATCCTGATATCTCAAGATATTTATGATGAATAATCTAAATTTTAAAAAGCCTTACTTTTGCCCGAGAGATTTTCAGATATTTAGATCAGAACTTAACACTTTTCTCATGCTCTTTGCACTAATTAGATTTGTTGGCTATGGTGTCTATAGTGATTTAATATATTTAATATGCTCTCCTACAAGAGATATCAGTGGTGCGATACCCTGCTATTGTGGGCTTTTAAAACCCTAAAGAATCATAAATTGGGCCACAATAAGACACAAAAAAATTTCTAGGTACACGGAAGTTCTGATTTGCTTGTGACGTGCTTATTAGGGATATGTATCAAAGTTCTTTTAGCTGCAGCTACTAAATCATGTAATGCAATTGTAGAACTTCAAATGAACAATAACAAAATTAGATTCTGTTCTGCAGGAGAAATAAATTATTTTTATATTGTTTGGATTTCCTATGGCTTTTTAATGTACTTTTATTATATATGAGTTTTTAACATACGTTTAGCTTGGAATTGAAGGGAACGGCAGGAATATTTAAAATTAATCATCGAATATAATAAAATTATATGCATGGTGTTTGATAAGAATCTATAATAGAACAAAGAATGTTAGAAACTGTCTCAAATAAGCAATGTAGATCTATCCATTTTTCAGTACTCCAGTTTCTATTCTCATGAAAAGTTGGTATTAACTAGATTGAAAAATTATATCTCTTTAAAAATTACTCATCTCTTGCACCACTTGAAAGATTGCTGTCGATTAATTGTGGATAAACGTGTTTTACAGCTTACTATAGAAGCAAACCAAGCCAAGTAAATACTTGTTGAAATACCATTACATCAGGTAAAAAAACATTTTAAACCAAGAATAGTGTACTTTATAATTGAAAATCTACATTAATTCTTTTATACTGAAAACTTTCTTGGAAAGTTCCTATATACAATTTTTGAAAAGTTTATAAATTGGCTGTCCTTTAAGTATTATACTTGAATTGGAATATATGTCAAGAAGATGTTTTTTAAGTAGGACGGGACAGTATAATGTAAAAGCAGTATAAGGGATTTTCTGTATGGTCTATTTTCTTGGTAAGAATTACAATAGCTTGCCTAATGTATAATTTCAGTATAATTCAAAACAACATAAATGATAAATCTATATAACTGCTAGAAATGGTTTTAGATTTATAGGGCAACTCAATAAAAACAAAAAATAAACATTCAAAGCTCATGTGGAATGATCAAATATTTGAACAAAATTAGAATTAATGTACATTTAATTATAAAAAGGTTACAACAGGTACCAACATAGAGACATAAGGACACTTCATTTTGCACTCATGGATTGCTGAAATTACACTGAAAATATGTTTTGTTTTCAACCTACTAAACTCAGCCTGAATATTTTAAAGATTACTTTTGGAAATCTCAGTAAACAAAACATGCCCGTTTCTGCTGGAAAGCTTTAAATTTGTTATATTTTAATGTAAAAACATCTACTAAGTTCTTTGCAGAATTATGGTTAATATGAAGACTTGACATTGCCTTGAAGCTATATTTAAATATTAGCTGAATACCTATGCTGCGATAAGAAACTATGTGATTGGGCTTGATTAATTGACACAGCTTGAAAATTAATAAGTAGTTACGATTAGCCTCTTCTCTCCCTCAGCCTTGTCCCACAGACGCCTCCCCTATCCTATCTCCCTTCTCTCCCTCAGGCTTGCCCCACAGAAACTTCTATTCTATCCCCCTTCTCTTCTTCAGGCTTGCCTCACAGAAGCATCCCCTATTCTATTCCCCTTCTCAGACTCCTCCAAACTCCCAGCCAGCAGGCCACGCCCATATCCAAATGGCAGTTTTCAGGTTGGGAGGGGGAGTAGAATGTCTAGCTTCTTAGCATCAGAGTATTTTAATAATATAAGAAATTCTAATGATCTGGTGATTATTTCAAAAAATCCTTTCTAAGTGAGCACTTAGAAGCCAAGAGGAACACATGTGCCACATTTCAAGTTTGTAGGCTTTATGATTCTGGAGATTTTGTAATGCGGTGTGAGTGGTTTTTGCTTTTATATAGATACAGTAGTTTTGATCTGCAAATACTCTGAATTCTTTATCAATAAATTAAATAGAACTAAATAAAAAGGGCAAATAACATTTTGTGTTTATTGATTCAAATTTCTTAATAACTTTACCTCAGGATCAAAATAAGTTGACATTGCAGCCTTTTTATCTACTCTTTCCTACTGTAGGTCTAGACAAAACCAAAACTTACATTCACACACCCAAAATCGTTCATATTGCCATCAGATAGACTTTATTAGTAGTTTTTTTTCTAGAAATCTTTCAGACTTACAAGGTACCTGTTCAATCTTAGCAACCGTGCAGCTTTTTTAAAAGCCCATTTTAATATTCTACTCTGGGCAGTCTTAATAGTAGATTTCACAAAATCCTGTTTAACAAGAGAAATTGTCTTAGGCCAGAATGAATATCAAACCTAAGTGTACTGTTCTTTCAATGAAATCTTACATCATAATATATCTACGAATTAAAAATCAAGTTTTTAATTAGTTTTTTTCTTTCTCACCATAATCCTGGTATTATAAACAGAAGCACCAAGTTCTTACTGGCACCTACTCCTCTAAGAAGATTTAAGATGTCTTAATCTTGGAACAATATCACATTCTTTCATCTTAATTCTATTTTTATCTAATTTGTTTTATTCTATTTTGTTTACTGTTTATATTTGTAAATTTTAAGAGCCGGATCTATATAGAAATTTTATTGGAGGCCTCATATATGTTGTTTTGTATTATTACAGCTACTTCACTGGTCATTGACCATAGATAAATACAATCTCAAAATAGTAGGGAAGGTAGGTTATTTCTTCAATGGGGGCGGGGGATGCAACAGTAAAGAGATTGACCATTTCCCATGTTACATGTTTACTTGGAAAAAATAAGCATCTGTAAGAATGTGCCCCTTACTTGAAAAGGCGATCCTTGATATTCCACATATTCTTGATATGCAGTATTCTGGCATCTATTGGTTTATAGTGTAGATTAGCAAAACCACAATTTAAAAAGTGGTCCATATTCTACACAAATTCTTATTTCTAAATATCAATCTCTCTCAATCCCAAACATGAATTCATTATTTATTCCGTATAGTATCTTTCCATTGGAAATAAATTTCTTAAATGCGGTAGAATTTGTTTTTGCAAACTCATAAAGGATTTGATTGTAAAATCAAACCTGGTTTCATGTTTTCTCTCAAAAGAATGCAGGAAAAAGGAATTAAAGATGTAGAATAAATTTTCCTTTCACAGCAGGTTTCAGCACAAGAGACAGTTGAATGTAACATCCATAGCCACACCCAACTATTTGGCATCACTCTGATACATTTCAGGCAAATAATAAGTTGCCACACCACAAACACCACTTTATCACAAGCACATTATAAATTAAAGAATTTCTTCAAGATCTGAATGCAGCCCAAATACATGGCAGTGAAGGAAGAACAGATTCTGAACATGTGCAGACTAGCCTTAACAAATAAAGGAGTAGGGTAAGTTGCTTCATCTCCAAGCCTTCAAGACAGGATAAATTTTCAAATCTCATAATCAACAGGTTGCTTGTCATTGTCAAATTGCCAGGAGGTAACGGGAAACCTGAAAGTTGGGGAAGGTTGGATTAGGAAAAGCAAGTAGAATTGCCTCCCACACTTCTTGCAAAAAGAAAAAGAACTACAGCATATTACAGTGAGCTACCCAGGAATTCTTATACTTTTGTTCCATTGTTTAATACTGAAGTATTAAATTATATCTAGTCAATGTATATCCATCCTGATAAAGTCGGAAGATCATCATTTCAAGGAATACAACCTTCAAGATGAACTGCATCCAACCTAAGCAAGAACACACTAGTCTGGCCCAAAGAAATAGTTAAATGTTTCTGACCACTTCCTGTTACTGCCTCTGAACTGATTTCTGTCCTTTCATTTATTTTCTAGGATTCATGTATGTTTGTCTTCTTTTTCACACAAAAAAACACTTGCTTTGGAGCAATGCATACACTCATTTAATGGAAACACAAATATTAGTCTGAAGAGTAGGACAGCAGTTATAAAATGAATATATAAATAACCACCCTGAACTTGGATTATTCTTATCTGACACTGGTCTTTCTACTTTCAACTACTGGAAATCACTGTCCTTTTAAATTTGATCAGTTTGAACTATTTTCCCTGAATGAAGAAAAAGAAAGAAAAGCTATCTCCTGTAATCATATGCTATCTATTGACTTACCCTGTTCTACATTAAAATTATTCACATTTAATACAGTTTTCTTAATAAAAAACCAATGGGAAAGTAAGCATGCAAGTATTTGCAGTCCAAAGTTCTAAATAATCCTTCAGTTGGGACTCCTGGCAGAAAAATGTTTCTTGGGAGACCGGTAATTTTTCTGAAACAGCAGGATAATCATGTCCTTTGCTAATCTTCGGGGTGTTCCGATAGTTGGGTATGGGGCAAAAGTCTAGGGTTATCTTAACAAAGAGGAGTAGGAAACCCTCCCCATGACCTGCAGGGTGGTTTTTATTCCAATTCCATCACGTGAAAATATCATTGTCGTCTTAATGTTTTAAAAAATGAGCTAGTAAAACCTGGTAAATCAGATCTTATTAGGCGCGGTGCTTTTCAAGCTTTTAATACCCCAATGATTAGCACTGATGATGTTACCTAGTTTGGGTAATGAAACGTCTGAAAGAAAACAAGCAAACCCAGAGATCACCAAGGACCCCCTCATTTCAACTCTGAGCTACAAATATTCTCCTTTATTGGTTTAATACCTCCGTTGCGCTCCATTTCTCTAATTTCTCTCTACTCAAGTGGGCGCGGTGGTTTGGCTAGAAGCGCTCATCCGCCCTTGATTTACCTTCGGATTGAAGTCTCGCTTTTTCTCTCCAGGGTCAGGCGAGGCGATTCCCGCCTGCAGGGTCTCTTGGGGTGGCTGTAGCCACCGTCTTTGCCTCTCGGCTGCCAAGAAGACCTCGCGTGCTTCCCGACAGTGCCTACTCTCACCGTCTGCCGCGTCTGAAGTGGGGGACGCTGGAACCTTATCCTCCTGCGCAAGCCAAGGAACCACTCGCGTGGCGGGAAAGCTTAGCGTCCCCGGCTCTTGCACATCGCGGAGCCGGAGGCATTCCCCCAGCATCTTCGAGTCTTCCTCGTGAGAGAAGAACGGCATCCCCGAAGGAAGCTTTCCCCGGAATGCAACAAGGGCGAGGCTAACCAGGAGGGTGTCTTGCAGCCAATCTTCCTCTCAAGTGTGGCGCCAACTCCCGCTAGGTGTTTTCATCCCGCACGTGGGGCGTGCGTGCGAAAGCTGCCCAAGGGGAAAAGCAGGTCGGAGCGCGGCCGTCGCAGCTGTCGCGTCCTCCCCTTCTGCCTTTTCTTGCCTATCTCTACTTCTGTGCCCATATATCGTGGCCGCCGCGAAGATCTTCCGTGGGGCGAAGGAGTGTCCGGGAGGCGGGAGCTCCCAACTAGTTCTTCATTGCGCTTTCGCCACAGCCATCCTCAACCTGAAGTTTTTTTCGCCATTACAATTAGACGGAGAGGGGAAGCAAGAAGGCGACCGTCGAAGACCATCGTACATGTAACGGGGAGTCAAATGGATTTGGGGCAGACGGTGGTGGAATAGAAAGGCTCATCAGGCTTGCCAACTTGTTCCCCTTCAGACGTATGTTAGATTTCCTTGTTTCTCCACAATTCCCACTAACTGAAAGGGTTTTCCTACTAGAAGAGGATTGTGCTGAGCATTGCAGTCTTGGAAGCCTTTTTCAGGTTTTAAAGGGTGGGGGTGGGGCGCTGAATGCCAAATTGGTGCCCTTCCTACTGAAAAGACCCTTTAAAGCCCAAATGAGGAAAGGGCTAAACATTTCAACCCCACCCAATCCAGTGATGTCATAATGATGACAGTGTACAAATGACAGGGTCCTTTTATGCATCTCTTCTCCAGATACATGGAGATGCTTTGTTACAGACCATCAAAATTTAGATAAACTAAGCAGTACAGCACTGTGCATCTTGTGAAATTTGAATGTGGTAAAAGCAATTGACACAATATGTGATGGCTCCTGTCATTGCTCTGAATACATTTTCACCTTGGTTAAGAAATATTGGGGAAATCTTCATAAAGTGGGCTAAGAATTTGGGTTATAATATTCAGATGAATCAATACATGGTTAAATAGGTTGAACTTTTCATTCTATGATTTTAAAGAGATTTTTTATAAAATGAGATATCCTTGACGTGTAAATATTCAAACCAGAAACTTTCCTTTTAAGATTGATAGATATACATTAAAAAACCACAGGACATTATTTCAATATATGATTACTGTGGCAAGATTACTATATGCACAAAAAAGGAAAGATTGGACACTATCCATCACAGTGGAATGGTGGATAAAATTATAGAGAGAATTCAGCTTAGAGATCCCAGCCTTGAGTGTTCCTACGTTACTGGGACCACTTTCGCTTTTACTTTCTACATCTTCTCCAATTCCTCTTTCAGGCCTTGGTACTTTCCAGTTGCTCATACTTCTTCCTGATGCTGTCACTTGGCACTGCTATATCTATCGTCACTGCTGTCTTCTGATATTTGTCTATTGTGATATCTGATTGATTCGCCAGTACCTGCCTGTCTGCCTGGATCTGGAAGTCCCACACTATTTTAGCCCTATTATTTTCCAGTACATTCTCTAGGATCTCTCATCTAGACTTAGGAGAATATAACCCACATTCTGTATAGATATTGTACACAATGCTGGGTTCTTGGTTGTGCTATTCAGAGTACGCTGGTGTTGCTTGCATCTTATATCCTGCCACCCTATGTTGGACTCTCTATGAGGCCTTTCTAGTCTGCACCTTGTTTCCTGTCTAGTAGGGTAGACCCACTTCTGTGAATCTCGTACTTAATGCCTGTTCTTGGGTTGTTATAACCAGTGTCCCAGTGTTGTCTTTTAGGCCAGCAATTTCCAGTCACTGATAGGATTTACCAATATCTGCCACTTTACCTAATTATCAATGGTACATCCCAGGTAGAGACTTATCTTGCCATGGCATTTCGTCTGCTTGACCTTTCTTCCACATCTTCTGCTGCTTCAAGCATTCTCTCAGCAGTTTGTCTTTAAGTGCTGTCTGACTAATATACACCTAGATGCTCTGGGTTCTATCCGTGACCAGTTCTAGGTACCTTACATGGTAACCATGATGAGAAGGCAAGGAGACAGCAACATCCAAGTAGATCAAATCGGATGAAAAGATCAATCCTGAAGAGCCACCTCAATGGAAAGAAGAAGATCCATGCCATCAACATGCACGCATTGCCAGTCATCAGATACTCTGCCAATATAATGAACTGGCCAAAGAAGGACATGGAAGCTCTGGCTTTGACACTAGATCCCAAAAATCCTCTTTCCATCTGGTGTACAGTCTCTTGGACTTCGACTGAAAATCTCTGAGGAGCTTCTGAGTGTTTACATTGGAAGTTTCCATGTCCTTCTATGGCCAGCTCACTATATCAGCAGGTTATCTGATGACTGGCAGTGTATGCATGTTGATGGCATGGATGTTCTTTGCATTGAGCTGGCTCTTCAGGATCTGATCTTTTGGTCTGATTTGGTCTACTTTGGATGTTGCTTTCTTTTTTGCCTTCTCCCATGTAATTGTGGGATTCAAAGTTCTTGTAACTGGTCTGTAAGTTTAAGTTTTATTTTATTTATATGCCGCCCTATTCCCAAAAAGGGACTCAGGGCGGCGAACAACTTAAATGGGAAAGGGAAACATACAAGTACAAAATAGACATTTAAAATGACCAACAACCACACCTGTCGAGAGGAGAAGGGAACTCATCAACCCCAGGCCTGCCGACACAGCCAGGTTTTAACGGCTTTTCGGAAAGCAGGGAGAGAGGTGAGGGTCTGAATCTCTGCGGGGAGTTCGTTCCAAAGGGCCAGAGCTGCAACAGAGAAGGCCCTCCCCCGGGTCGTAGCCAGATGGCATTGGCTAGTGGATGGAACCCAGAGGAGGCCGACCCTGTGCGATCTAATGGGTCATTGGGAGGTAATTGGCAGCAGGCAGTCTCTCAAGTACCCAGGTCCAATACCATGAAGGGCTTTATAAGTGATAACTAGCACCTTGAAGCGTATCCGGAGACTAATTGGGAGCCAGTGCAGCTTGCGGAGGATAGGTGTAACGTGGGTGTATCGAGGTATACCCACAATCGCTCGCGCGGCCGCATTCTGGACCAGTTGAAGTCTCCGAATGCTCTTCAAGGGCTGCCCCATGTAGAGCGCATTGCAGTAGTCCAGTCTTGAGGTCACGAGGGTGTGAGTGACTGTTGCGAGTGCCTCCCGGTTCAGATAGGGACGCAACTGGTGTACCAGGCGAACCTGGGCAAATGCCCCCCTGGTCACAGCCGACAGATGATGTTCTAAAGTCAGCTGTGGATCCAGGAGGACTCCCAAGTTGCGAGCCCTGTCTGAGGGGTGTAAAATTTCACCCCCCAGCCTGAGTGATGGAATACTAACCAAATTTTTGGGAGGGAAACACAACAGCCACTCGGTCTTGTCTGGATTGAGCACAAGCTTGTTAACACCCATCCAGACCCTGACAGCCTCCAGGCACTGGCACATCACATCGACCGCTTCACTGAGTTGGCACGGGGCGGACAGATACAACTGAGTGTCGTCTGCATATTGATGGTATTTTATCCCGTGTCGTCGAATGATCTCACCCAGTGGCTTCATGTAGATGTTAAACAGGAGGGGGGACAGGACCGAACCCTGAGGAACCCCATATTTCAGGGGCCTAGGGGTCGACCTCTGCCCCCCGACCAACACTGACTGCGACCTGTCCGAAAGGTAGGAGGAGAACCACCAAAAAACAGCGCCTCCCACCCCCACCTCTCGCAACCGTCGCAGAAGGATACCATCGTCGATGGTATCGAAGGCTGCTGAGAGATCAAGGAGCACTAGGATGGAGGGATGACCTCCATCCCTGGCTCTCCAGAGATCATCAGTCAGTGCGACCAAAGCGGTTTCCATGCTGTAGCCAGGCCTGAATCCAGACTGAAAGGAGTCCAGATAATCGCCTTCATCCAAGGACCGTCGGAGTTGAGAGGCTACCACTTTCTCAACAACCTTCCCAATAAAGGGAAGGTTGGAGACTGGACAATAGTTGTTCAAAATGGCTGGATCCAGTGATGGCTTCTTCAGGAGTGGTCTCACCACCGCAGTCTTCAATGCCGGTGGGAAGAAGCACTCCCAAAGAGAGGCATTCACCATCGCCTGGATCCAGCTCCGTGTCACCTCCTTGCTGTTCGCGACCAGCCAGGAGGGGCATGGGTCCAGTATACATGTGGCAGCACTCACCGCTCCCATGGCCTTGTCCACTTCATCAGGGGCAACAGGTTGAAAGTCAGTCCAGAGATGTCGTTCAAGACCTTCCCCCGGTACCCCGGCTGGCTCTGCGCAATTGGAGTCCAGGTCCATCCGAAGCCGAGCAACTTTGTCCGCAAGGAACTGGACATATTCCTCTGCTCTACCCTGTAAAGGGTTATCTACAACCCTCGTGTTTAGAAGGGAGCGGGTCACCCTAAACAGGGCAGCAGGGCGGGACTCAGCGGACGCTATCAGAGCGCAAATATAGTTGTTCTTAGTTGTCCGTATTGCCGATAGATATGCTCGGATGCAAGCTTTTAATAGTGCTCGGTCTGACTCGGATTTACTGGACCTCCAGTGGCACTCTAGGCGTCTCTTTTGGCGTTTCATCTCCCGGAGGTCCTTGGTAAACCAAGGAGCCCTCCTGGATCCACTGCTGCGGATCGGCCATAAAGGTGCAATCCGGTGGAGAGCCTCAGCCGCCACCGAGTTCCAAGTAGTGGCTAAGGTCTCCACCGAGCTGCTCCACCGAGTATCAGGCATAACTCCAAGCACCATCTGGAAACCCTGGGGATCCATAAAATGCCTGGGGTGGAACCACCTAATCGGTTCCTCCTCCCTACAGTGGGGGATTGGTTTCCGGAAGTCGAGCCTCAGTAGGAAGTGGTCCGACCATGACAGGGGCAAGGTCTCACTACCCCTCAGACTAAGATCACAACTCCACTGCTCCAAGAGGAATACGAGGTCGAGTGTGTGCCCCGCCGAGTGAGTCGGACCCTGGATTACTTGGGTCAAGCCCATGGCTGTCATGGAAGCCATGAACTCCTGTGCTCCATCAGAGTGTTCGCCGAGTGAAGGCAAGTTGAAGTCCCCCAGTATCATAAGTCTGGGAAACTCAACTGCCAGCTCGGCTACTGACTCGAGGAGCAAGGGGAGGGCTGTTGTCACGCTGTTGGGTGGCAGGTACGTTAACAACAAGCCCACTTGACCTGCAAGGCCCATCTTCACCAGCAAGGACTCACACCCGACAAGCTCTGGAGCAGGGATCCTACGAGGAGCTAAGGACTGCCGGATAACAATGGCCACTCCCCCGCCCCTTCTTTGAGGTCGCGGTTGATGAAGCACCTGAAAACCCTCTGGGCACATTTCGGTGAGGGGGACTCCTCCCTCCAGGCCCAGCCAGGTTTCAGTAATACAAGTCTGTGACCCACTGGTAATTCCACCCTATTAGTCTTAACTTTTCATCTCTTGATTACCATCTGACCACACCTCATTAGTTGAATGACATCCTGATGTCCTCACTGTAAGTCCATGGCAAGTGGGTCAGCAAGTTGATTTCTTGTTCATTCTATGCGTACAGCTTGATGTCATCCATGTAGAGGGAGTGGCTGATGGTAGTTCCACTTTAAAAAAAAAATTATTTTTATTTTTGGTTAAACAGACAAACACAACACAAAATAAAATAAAATAAAATCATCTTTCGTTACATATTGTAGAAGTGTGTTGATTGGTTACAAATAACTTTTGTGCATCTCTTCCACAGTCATTACTTATAATTCATATCACATTGTATATTTTAAATCAAAAATCTTTATATATCTTACTATCAACATCCCACAATTTTCATTTGACTATAATTGTTTTAATATTCTTTTGCATAAAATAATCCAAAATTGAAAAACACAACCACATAATGACATTTCATTAATTATTTCTAATATCATCCAATAACATTACACCTTTATAACGTTCTAAGAAAGAATTAATTATGATTGCTAACAAAATTTCTAATCCTCTTTTCCAAGTCACTGTTTAGTATTTGTATCCCAATACCTTTTATTGAGCCAGTACATTATGTGTGTGTGTGTGTGTGTGTGTGTGTGTGTGTGTGTGTGTTGTATTTTTGCTGATAAATAAATAAAGGGAGCAAAAATATCAGCAAAAATACAACACAAATGTACAAAAGGCAACAGTAAAATATTGGGTTTCTGTCGTGATGGACTCTTGTGACGAGCCGATTGACAGATAATGGAAGCAGTTAGCTTCCTCCCATAATTGGGGCATACCAGGGGTTGTGACAATGGATACAAGTTCAAGAGTGGAACTACTTTTTGTTTGAAGCGAGGAAACCTGATATAATTAGAAATGAATTTCTATAATAACAACAATGAAATGACAAGGGATATACTTAACTATATATATATATATAGTTAAGTATATCCCTTGTCATTTCATTGTTATTATTATAGAAATTCATTTCTAATTATATCAGGTTTCCTCGCTTCAAACAAAAAGTAGTTCCACTCTTGAACTTGTATCCATTTCCAGTATTTATGACTATCTGATGAAGGGGGTTAAGCATATGTAGAAACAATGGGAACAGTCCATCATCTTGGTATATTCCACATGTGTTATATGACACATAGAACAAAGAATTATAAGGTTGGGATGGACCTCAGAGGTCTTCTACTCCAACTCCCTGGTCAAGGCAGGAGACTTATGCCATCTCAATCAAATAGTCTATTTGATCAATCAAATCCAGTCTATTTTTGAAAATCTCCAATGATGGTGCAACTACAATGTGATGGCCACTTGTGTGAATTATCTTGATTTGACTTCTAGTGTTGTCTTCCACAGTACATTGAGTTCTTGAGGCAAGCTCTTTGTGTGCTGTTGACTTGATATAATGCTAGGCATTCATAGATCATGTGTGTGGCATTGAATGATAGGCTTTTCCTGTAGTCAATCCAAGTTGTGCTCAGATTGGTCTGTCTAGACTTTGAGTCTTGGGTGACTGCTCTATTTATGAACAACTGGTGTATTGAGCCTCTAACATTGGTCCCAATGCCCTTCTGAGCTGTGCTTGTATACTGGCCAAGATGGTCTTGTAGCTTGGTGACTATAAAGCATGATAGCCACCTATCAGTCTTTAAAACCTTCATTATGAGGAGGCAGGTTATTGCCTGGTACTTGGCTGATGCTGTTCCCTTAATGGGGGTCTTTCATGATCAGCACTGTTCTTCCTTGCATTAGTTACTCTGGGTGGGAGCCTGCTGCTGGCAGCTGGTTGATCTGTGCTGCTAGGTGTTCATGCACTGCAGTTACTTTCTTTAACTAGTAGTTGTAGATCAAATGTGGACTAGGTGCTTTCCAGCTCTTCCTGTTCTTAACCCGCTGTTTGATGTCTGCTTCTGTGATGGTGATTGGTTCCTGTTCTAGGAAATTACTATGGTTTGCTCTTAGATCTTGCAACCATTTTGCATGGTGTTATATGTCTTTTCTTTCTGCCATATGTCCTTCTGGTACTGCTCAATTTCTGCTGTTGATGCCTCCACTATTACTATATTGTTGTACTACAGTTTGGAGTAAATTTGGAGTAAAATTTGGAGTATATCTTGGGGATATACTCTTTGGGGAACAAGGCTTTTATATTCTTGGCCTCTGCTTCTCTAGATATTGATACCTGGTACACTAGACCAGGTGTAATGAACCTTTCTTTAGCAGTCTTGAAGGCTTCACATGGCCCTTGGATTTTTTTTCAGAGTGAAGTCTTATCTCTACTCTCTTCACTCCTTTATATAACTCCACCAATTGACCAATATCTCTATGACTTGTTTGATCTTAGCCTCTAACCTTATTTTCCAAGGGGGATATGTACTACTGTTCTTGATTGTGAAGCCAGGTAAGTCCTTGATTACAGCAGCCATAGCATATACCATTGATCTGAGTTATCCTGGTAACACAGATTGTTGAGGGGGCTCTATTGGCATCTTCTAACATATTTTCTGATGTTACTTTTCTATTAAGCCTTGGTAACTGGTCTTCAGGGTTGATTATAGTTAGTTTATCCATGATTTTATGCCTCATAACAGCAACTGTGCTCTGTAATGTAGAGGGTGATAATGATGACCCATCCTTAGGCATTGGCTGCACATCTAGTTGTGCTTCCAGGTCTTCTTGAGTATGGGGTGTAATCTGTAATTGGTTCATCTCTAGTTGTGATAGCAGCTTTCTCTTCACTATGTTGAAACACTGGATTTCTCTTCAGTTAGTGTGGCTACAGGTCTTCTGTTCCTCCATAATTCTCACAAATGCTTTTTATATCCCCTCTCATTAGGTTTTCTATATGTAATGGGATAGAATGTAATAGCATTCTATCAGTTCTAGGTTGTCTTGTCTCATTCATAAAGGTTTGTTCCAATAGTCCACATACCATCAGATTCTCCTAATTCCTCAACATTTGACACATATCACATCAATCTGGATAATGCCTCAGCTGGCATGACTGTCCTAGTTGTGTCACACTTATATTTTGAGGCAGGTAGGTGAAGCTGAAGATATCTAGATATAGATAGATATAGATAGATAAAATTAGACAGACAGACAGACAGACACATGTGTGGAGGGATATGTGTAATGCAGTTTTCTCTCTAGATAATTATTAGTATTTCATGTCTACAATCTGCAGAGAAAAGTATTAAAAACTATGGACATAATACTTTACAAAAAGCAGTTTTCACAGGCTCCTAATGCAAATGCCTTTCAATCTAAAAATTGATAGCAGGAAATATGAGAGAAAAAGGAGAGGAGATATAGAGGGAAGAGCAGATGGAGGGAAAATATTTAGGCCTTTCAATGATAACCATGTGGCCTTAGTTCTAACATGGGATTGTAGTTATACAATAGTTTTGAAATCCTTCCAGGGATGATTATTTCCCAGGAGGCATTTCTAAAAATTATGATTGCTTTATACTGGTGCAGAAGTTCTGAATAAAAAGGCAGCAGAGAAAGATTAAAATGTTGTCTTCAGAGAAGCAGGGAATTGGATGTGGATTAAAGGCCCTTAGCAGCTTTTTGATTCTATGGAATATGAGAGCAGAAAGATAAATAGTAGACATCCATCGATGGTTTAGAAGGCAAGGTTGAGAAATTATGAAGGGTACAGGAGGAAACAAAATATTGATACAGCATTTAATTAAAAGTCATTGTTCTGAGCTTCTGAATAATAGTTCATCTTTTTTTAAACAAATCACTGGGATGCAAGTACCTATATTTATTAAATTATGAGCTTACCTGTGGGGCCCTTATTGGAATCAGCATTCTTAAATGTAGAACTGCCACTGTTTAGCCAGTTACAACAACATGAAAACATATTAAGTATTTTTTTTAAAAAAGTGAATATTTTAAATAGTTATTACAGCAGAGAGTTTAATTGTTCCTGGGAAAGTGTTTGTACATACCATCTTGTGGCTCCCAGCTATAAGCAAAGGAAGTATAGTTTTCAGAGTTGAAGAAGAGGAATGGATGAAGACATATGTTACCAATAAAGGAGAATATAAAGACATATGTTTAATGGCAGTCAGCAAAAGACTGGCTGATAGATAAGCATGTAAAGATGTTTTTCCAGAGACAAACTACCCAAACAGAGATTGCACTTAAGCAATAAAATAATTTGTGGTGAAGAGCTTTTTTACTCAAATATTCAATTTAGTGTAACAAATCAATACTTGCAGAGGTATAATACTGTCAAAAGCTATTTTGGGTCCTATGTTTAGCGCCTCACTTTCCATTTCAGTTTGTCCCAAAGTAAATGTTAATAGTCAACAATAGTGCCTGAAATTGGCAATTGAGACAACCTACAATCAATTGGGTCATTCTTTGTCAATATTTATTATTCAAAGAGATAAATAAAATGAGCAATGCAAAAAAGCATTTGGAGCAGAAGTGATTCCAACTTCCTGCTGGCTTCCATATTGCCTTTGCTTGTAGGAAGCTGGCAGGGAGCATTAGAAATGTTCATGAGATCACAGCTGTTCATGGAAGTCTAGCAGGAGCCACAAATTTGTGAATACAACTCTTCTGAAATTTCAGTTCCACAGGAATTATGGATCACAGATTATGTACACATTATTTTAAGTTAGTGCATTTCAGGTACTTTGTTACAAGCATTGTTGCTCTATGATGCAACATTCTGGCTAATTGAAAATAACAAATAGATAGGACAGTATTAGTAGTATTTGGTATTTAGTAGTATATAGATTTTGATTTTCTAGTCAATAAATAAGATTAATTCTAAGCGAAACTGTAATGCAATGCAATTTATTTACATATACATTTTTGTAAAATCTTAGAGTATAGTAGAATATAAACTTTATTGATTTAGACATTTGACCCTATCAAAAGTATAAAAGTAGTACAAATATACAAGTAGATGTAAACAATAGAATATGTTCATAATAAGTCATCTCCCCTATATTTAATTCCAAGTTGATCTAAATATTCTTTAAAATGACCTTTGATTTAAAAATTGTGATCTTACCAGTGTTATGCAATTTTGTTTCCAGCACAAAGAGACAGTATCTCTTGGGTGCTCCAGTGTTTTCTTTAGTTTTTAAAGAATCTAAATACGCAACTTTTTCTACAGATTACAATTTGCAATCAAAAAGAGTATGCCCAAAGTCTCCAAAAGCTGGTGTTACAAAAATGCAGCCTTCTTTTCAATTGAAACCTCCCATATCTTACTATGGAGCTTAATTGTTTCAAATGAACACCACAAAAAGCTCTCTTGAGATATTGATGCCTATAAGTTATTAAATATTTTCCTAACTAGGAGACTAATTTGTATTGAAAGACTTTTAAGACTCAACATATTTAAGTGCTGCAATATTATATTGGGCAGCCACATCAGTAACTCTTTGTTTTAAAGTTTTCTTGGCCATCATATCTGATTGGAAAGGAAATTGCTAGCTCTTATTTCCCAATTCATCTACTTTGAATATAGACCACATACTTCTATTGATAGGTCGGGAACAGGGTAATAACAGCATCTTATATTAAATAGTTCCATTAATAACCATCTTGAGACTCATTGAGACCAATAGAAAAGTCTATCATTTAGATAGTGAAATTTCAGGACATTGAAGTAGCCATGATTTTGCAAAAGAATTACTAAAATTTATATATTTCATTAAATTGTAAGGGTTGCTTTAATTTAGCTTGTGTGAAACAAATCATTGTGGCTTAGAATAGAATAGAGTAGAATTCTTTATTGGCCAAGCGTGATTGGACACACAAGGAATTTGTCTTTGGTTCATATGCTCTCAGTGCATATTGAAAAATACATTCATCAAGAATAATAAGATACAACACTTAGTGATAGTCATAGGTTACTAATAAGCAATCAAATTATATTAGGAAACAAATAAAACAATATAAATCATAAAGATACAAACAACATGTTTATAGTCATAAGGAGGAGATAGGTAATAGGAAGGATAATAATAATAATAATAATAATAATAATAATAATAATAATAATAATAATACCAATAACATGCTTGCCAACAACCTTCAAATTACTCACAGGCATTATTGCAGATAATATGATGGATTATTTGGAAGCAAACAACATCTTGCCAGTAGAGCAAAAAGGCAACAAAAGAAGGAGCAGGGGCACAAAAGATCAGCTTCTAATTGATAAAATGATATTAGAAAATTGTAAGAACAGAAAAACGAACTTGAATATGGCCTGGATTGATTACAAAAAGGCATTTGACTCACTGCCACATAGTTGGATCATAAAATGCTTAGAAACAACTGGCATTAGCAAAAATATTACATCCTATACTGAAAAGGCGATGAAACAATGGAGAACTGAGTTGGCAGTAGGGAATGAGATCTACGGAATGGTTAATATCAAGCGAGGAATTTTCCAGGGTGATTCACTTTCACCTCTTCTCTTCATCATCGCAATGATCCCACTATCAGTAATCTTAAAAAAAATGAAATTAGGCTACCAAACAGCCAAAGAAGCTGAAAAAATTTCACATTTACTATATATGGATGATTTGAAACTCTATGGAAAGTCAGAAATAGAAATCCAATCATTGACAAACACAGTCCGAGTATTCAGCACCGATATTTCAATGCAGTTTGGCATGGAAAAATGCGCCACTGTATCCATAAAAAGGGGCAAAATCACTGCATGTGAGGGAATTGAAATGCCCAATGGCCAATTAATTAAATGCAAAGAAAATGAAGCCTACAAATACTTAGGCATTCTGCAGTTGGATAACATCAAGCATGGAGAAGTAAAAACTATTGTCAGGCGAGAGTACACCAACAGAGTTAGGAAAATTTTAAAATCTAAATTGAATGGTGGAAATACAATCAAGGCCATAAATACCTGGGCAATACCAGTTATAAGATACACAGCTGGTATAGTTAACTGGACACAAGCTGATTTGGACATTTTGGACCGAAAAACCAGGAAACTAATGACAATGCACTACAGTTTACATCCACGTGGTGATACTGATAGACTATATCTGCCCCGAAAATCAGGTGGCAGAGGATTATTACAATTGAAGCAAACAGTTGAAGAAGAAAAACATGCACTGGCTGATTATTTAAAAGAAAGTCAAGAACATCTATTAATCGAAGTAAAGAACAAAAATTTATTGAAAGCCCAACAGACGAAACAAGAATACAGAAAAGATGTGATAAAATCAAGAATGGAGAGTTGGCAGAACAAAGCACTGCATAGCCAATTTCTGGAAAAAATAAAAGATAAAGTGGACAGTGAACAAACTTGGTTATGGTTAACAACAGGTATATTAAAGAAAGAAACAGAGTCACTAATCCTGGCTGTGCAAGAACAATCTATCCGCACAAATGCCATTAAGGCCAAAATCGAAAAATCCTCTGATGATGCCAAATGCAGACTTTGCAAAGAAGCTGATGAAACTGTTGATCACATACTCAGCTGCTGTAAAAAAATCATGCAGACTGATTATAAATTGCGGCACAATTCAGTAGCACAAATGATCCATTGGAATTTGTGCAAAAATTATAATATTAAAACAGCAACAAACTGGTGGTAACATCAGCCTGAAAAAGTCACCGAAAATCAGATGGTCAAGATCTTGTGGGATTTCCGTATACAAACCGACAAAATACTGGCGCATAATACACCAGACATCACACTGGTTGAGAAAAATAAGGTCACAATCATAGACATCGCAATACCAGGTGATAGCAGGGTCGCCGAGAAGGAACATGAAAAAATCGCAAGATACCAGGACTTAAAAATCGAAATTCAACGACTATGGCACAAACCAGCAGTGGTAATTCCAGTGGTAATTGGCACACTGGGTGCTATTCCAAAAGCACTGGAATTACATTTAAAACAGTTAAAAATTGACAAAATCACCATCAGTCAAATGCAAAAAGCCGCACTGCTTGGATCTGCACGCATATTACGAAAATACGTTACGACGTCCTAGGCCCCTGGGTGGGGCCCGACTAGTAACCAATGCCAAATCCGGCGAAACAACTGGCCGCTGTGATACAATTGTATAATAATAATAATAATAATAATAATAATAATACAGTCTTAGTAAATAATTTAGCAGTGTTGTGGGAATTAGTTGTTTAGCAGAATGATGGCATTCAGGGAAAAGCTTTAAATAAATCACTTTGGTTAGAAAATTGGGTGTACAGGCAGAGTTTTTGTCTATTGAGTAAACCCTGATTGCATTGTAATACATACAAAGTTATCAGTTATACATAATGATTTAAAACCACAATTACTGAGTTTGCAGTTAACCAAAATGGAAAAATCACATTATGAATCAGCAACTTATGGGAAAACTGTCAGTTCCGCAAGTTCATTAAATGAAGCTTTTTTACATAATTATGAAACCATAATGGCAGACGTTTCATCTGTTGCTTTACATATTGCCTTGAGCAAGAAGAAAATCAGGTTAGGTGAAGATTAAAACTTTAAGAAAATAATTGCTTACTGGATTCTTGGCAATTGTTCGGCAGTTTTCTCATTGGAAGTTATCAAGGATTTTGTCAAAGCATTTAACTTTAAGGCAAAACAAGGAGTATCCAAATTATAAGGGAAGAAAAATAATAATGCTCTTATAGTA
The DNA here is from genome assembly GCF_051295495.1 of Thamnophis sirtalis. Lineage (NCBI taxonomy): Eukaryota > Metazoa > Chordata > Lepidosauria > Squamata > Natricidae > Thamnophis > Thamnophis sirtalis. The sequence goes on along the minus strand of NW_028261384.1, from coordinate 41,392,183 downwards.
AGCTCCCATTTTTAACTGCATATACGCACACACGCACACACTATATAGACAATACAGTATGTTAAAAACTGTATTAAAACTTAGTATGATTTGTTATTTCTTATGACTTTTATGATTGTGGAAAAAAGAAACACTATAATATTCTATATTTCTTAAGCAAAATTATTAAATATTACAGATGGATAAGTATATTACATGAAGTATGTTAATAAATGCTTTTAGGAAATAGTGAAACTGAACTAACACTTGGTTTTCTATTCAGTTTAGCTAGTTAAAATGATTCCCCCCCCCCCCGCTCCGAAAGGCTTCTTAGGGAACAACCTTTCTGAAAAACAGATAGGATAATGTGGCAAGCTTTGTGTAAAAGCTAATGACCTAATTCCATTTTAATGTAATCCGATTTGACATATGAAAGTTCTCTTTATTGTTAGAATCCTTAGGGCTCCTGAACACATTTTTGTTGGTCTCTTTAAAGGCTGTTAGCAGGCACACTATATTTTGGATGAAGAAAAAGTGTTTGAAATAAAGTCAGAATTTACTCTCTGATATCTTCAGGGCTGTTAGATTATAATATATCAAATCAAAATAAATAACTACTAGGTGTAACAGACTGCAGTTACAAAAACTGGCAAACAGTTAATGGCTAAAAGATATTAGGTTTTCTTTATTATTTTTTTCTGTATCATCCAGATATCTGCAGCCCAGATATAGCATGCTGTCTCTTAAAGAATTAATTCATCTCTATTAAACAATATGAGTGCTTCAAGCTGAGTGCTTCAATCGCTAAAGCACTGTATGCCAATAGTGTGTTCCTTTATCATGCTTTTTGAGAATTGGTCAAGATTTAAGCAACACAGCAAAGTCAAGGATTGTAATGGAATATGCGGATGACCTGGGGGATGAGGGAAAGAGCTTCTACCTAAGAAATGATGGGATAAGAAAAGGAGGATCCCGCAGTCACTTAACAGTCAGAGAAAGAAACTTAGGAAGGACCTAGTCTAGTTGGTCAGATAATTAAAAGTGAAGGTGGGAAATTTGTACCTTCAGACTTACAAGATTCTGTTAATATAGCTTTGCAATAAAGTAGATTTAGCTCATCTAGTTATATTTCCTGTCTGTTTAATCTGGGAGTGTTAATAAAAATTGCAGTATACATGTTGGATTATTTATATCTTATAGAATAGGGGTAGACAATCTAATACTTTTCAGATGTTTTCAGTTATAACTCTCACATAGTCTTTGCTATATTGACTGGCTTTGAGTCTTAAACATGCAAAGAAAAGGAATTATTGTGTCTTAAAGGTGTGATCTTTATACATTTTAAAATAAGCACCAGATATTTAGTTATTTTTATTTATCTATTACCTACTTCATTTAATATACCATCCTAATCTAAGAGATTCTGCACAATATAACAGTAAAAAAACTTACATTTAATGTAATATAATTACATTAAATGGCCAACCATAGCATACCCCAAGACTCCAAGATCCATTAGGACAAAGTAAGTTTTACTGCTTTTGGAACATCAAGATTGGGTCCAGAATATTTCATAATGTCGGAGTCTACTTGTGAATAAACCAAATCTCATTTTGGCATTTAAATTCTTAGTTTACCTGTGAGTACTCTATATACAATAATCAAGTTTTACCATTGCTAGGACTTCCTGTTTTTGATGGAGCTGTAACTGCTGCGGTCAGTTTAGCTAAGCTGAAAAACCTAGCCCTGATTGGGGTCTACCTGTTTTCCCAGAAGAGTTATGAATACAGGAGGTCTCTCAAATTATGAACCTGGGGAAGTGCAACCATTAGGACTGAATTTTCAGATCAGCGTTTTCATTTTGCTAGAATGAACCGAATAAAGTTCAGTTAGTCTGAACTTGATTCTTCCCATCTACCTCTTGCTGCTTCCAGGCCACAGTGGAAAATTTTCACAGTATCTTTGGCCTGGTCCAGCCAAGGGTGGGGATGTGTAACTGAGAATCATTGGTGTGCTGATGATACCTCTTTCCAAACCAACTAGTGATCTCTCCTAGTATTTCATATAATTGTTTATTAGCAAAGAGGATTAAACCATATAGCATTCCACATTGCTATAATCATGGTCATTTTTGCTTTTCCTCCTTGACAATTGATTTGAATCATCTGTTCTGGTAGGAGTAGAAACACTATCAATTAGTGTCTTTAACTCCTAGATCTTGCAAATGATCCAGAACAGGGGTTGGCCACCTTAAATACTCAAAGAGCCACAAAATCCTAACTGGAAGCCTCCCATTCAATTCTGGAGCGACTGGAAGTTTGGTTTCCCCTGCCATAAAGTCTCCTCCTAGCACAGCATCCTTTTTCCTCTACCAAATTGTAAGCCGCCCTGAGTCCCCCCAGGGAAAAGGGCGGCATATAAATAAACTACTCATATTCATACCAGTCCTAACCAAAAGCCCCATCAATGTTGCAGCCGACCGGTGACAGGGAGCCCCAGCAGAGTGATGAAAGAGCCACATATGGCTCCAGAGCCATGGGTTGCCAACCCCCTGTCCAGAAGAATATTATGGTTGATGGTACCATCAGTGCTACTTATACTACTAGTGCAATAAGACGTTTAATAGGAACAGGGATAAATGCTGTTTTTATCTCATGTCCTGGCCCAATTCTTAGCCGAAAATGATTCAGTTAACCGACTTTTAGGATGTTCTGTAGTTAATTCATCACCATCATCTCAATAACAACGTTACAAAGTCTAGTGATATACATGGGTATGTGTGACAGATTTTATAATTCAGATATAGATATAATAAATTATTACTTTGTACCATGTTTATCATTTGGGAGACAATATTGTATGGAGAATGGCATGGTTGAAAGTTACTTAAATTATTTGTATTGTACAGTATTCAACATAAAAGAAATAGAGACCTCTACTGGTTGACATTAGTTATCACATCTATGAAAGATTGCAGAGTGAGGCATGTTCTTAATTTTCTGTAATTAGTCCCTTTGAAACTTGAACACAAGTAAATGTGGACACCAACTGTTTTTCTTATCATAGTGTCTGCCAGATGGGATGGACTATAGTTCCTACATCTGCTGTTTATTTCAGAAATCTGACATTGTAGTGCAAAGGTTTTGAAGAATACCAAGCTATAGAAAAAGCAATACAGGTAATCCTCAAGTTACAACAGTTCACTTAGCAACCATTCAAAGTTATGACATAACCCCCCAAGTACTTATGACAGAGTCCTGAAGTTATGAATGTTGCAGCACCACAGTAGTCATTCACCCTTATGAATGACCACATGCAACATTTTCCCTGCTTCTTTCTTTCACTCTCTGCTCCCACCCTCCATCCTGGCTGAATCTTTAGAGGCACTGGGTCTGTGGATACTCAACTTGGGAAGATCTAGCAAGTGTTTGGGTTTTTTGGTTTGCTTTGCTGTTTCAGGCCTTCAGTGCGTTTGCAGAGAATGGACCCTTAAAGTACCACGTGATCACAAGATACTTTAGGCCTCTGTTTAGTGGTTTATTAGCATTTGTACTTTAGGCCTCTGTTCTCTTCAAATGGAGGCCTGGACAAGATCTGAGGCAAATAGAGGGAAGGCCTGAAGCATGAAAGCAATCCTTCTATTGCAAAGCCTTTTGCCATTCTTGCAAAAAGCCTTTATTGCTTTGAATGGAGGCCAAGAGGGGCATACACATCTCTCCAGGCTTCCGTTCTCATAGGCAAAGGCTTTTTGCAAAGATGACCGGATAGTATGCAATCTCTTGTTCCTGTAGGCTTCAGTAAGTCTTTACTCAAGGTAAAACCATGGGAGAGAGACTGGAGAGGAGACAGCTCCTTTAATCATCGGGATCTACGTAAGGTAAGTAACTGGTTGGGCAGGATAGGGTGGGGGCAGGGATGGGTTTCTCGCCCCGTTCCAACCGGATCGGTTGGAACGAGGCTGGCGGCATCCTCGCGCACGGACGCGGTGTCCTCACGCACGCACGTGGCACGCGCGTGCACGCACGCGGCGCACGCATGCGTACTAGCGTCTGCGCGATGCTCCAGCTGCTCCTGGAGGATTGCGCAGGCACTGTATGCATTCTGCGCATGTGTGGAAAGCGCAGAATTCGTAAAAACCAGGTAAGGAGCGGGCGCGGATGTGCGGGCGTGCGCGGGCGCGGTGGGGGGGGGGTCTTCGCCGTTCCCGGAAGTTACTTACTTCCGGGTTCGGCGACCAACCGGCTCGCAGGGACCGGTGCGAACCGGTCGAAACCCACCCCTGGGTGGGGGGAAGTATGAGATATCTTAGTGGGTTGGGGGAGGCCTTAGGTGGTCAGAAGCATGTGGTCCCCACCCTGAAATACCTTATGCATTTAATAAACCGCACATTCTATTAGCGAATGCGTGGACGAAAGAATCATGTTCAAGTTACGCGATTCACTCCTACAAATCCTAGAGTTACAAATGTGATTGGCAGGCTCCATTACATTTGTAACTCAAGGATTATCTGTAGTTTCTTATTAGACATGAAAGAAATAGTGAAATCACAGAGGCCATACCTTTATAAAACCATTTGGAATTAAAAATAGTTTCAAAAAAAATGTTTGGGAAAATGATAATATATTGAAGAGGTCGGAGAGGTTCTTTCCCCCCCCCCCCCAAAATTCAAACAAATGTTTCTCATCTTTGATATTATGTTCATATAATTATAAATCACACAAGGTCAATCAAAATGGACAGGGCAGAATTTTTTATTTTATCTAATCATCTTCAAGGAACCTACCCCTGTAAATTGGAAAGAAATAATTACCTAATTTAATCTATTTGATTTGCACACCACCTAGTTCCAACCAAGTTTGAATAGTATTCAATAAAACAAGAACAACAGAAACACAATACAACAATTATAAAAGAATAAAAGAGTAATCAACAAAATATAGGGGCATATTCAGCAACCACATTCATACACATTCCCCAGGGGCCACAATTACCCTATTCCAAGGCCTAGGGCAGTGATGGTGAACTTTTCAGCATCGAATGCCCAAGTTGGAACCCATGTGCAAGTGCACATGTGCGCGTGCCTCATCACTGGAAACCTGGAGCCCAGCTGGCTAGGGCATGTGTGCCTGTTTTTTGGCCATTTGGGGGACCATTTTCAGGTTGTTTTCAGGCCATTTGCAGGCTGATTTTTTGGGCCCAAAACAGCCTGGGTTTTTGGGGCCATTTTTCAGGCCATTTTCAGGCCGTTTTCTGTTGCTCCAGCACCCACAAAATCCAACTGGAAACCATGCGCACTGGAAACCAGAAGAGCAGCTGACAATGGTGCACGTGCCCACAGAGAGGGCTCTGCTTGCCACCTCTGACACATGAGCTATGGGTTCACCATCACGGGCCTAGGGGAAAAGCCATTTCTTGAAACTTTTCTAGAATGTCAGCAGCATGGAAGTTGCATGCTTATCAAGAAAAATCCTATTCCAGGGACATAACTGGAAGGGGAGACTCTATAATTTAAAATATAATTTCCAAATTATTTTTAAAAAAAAATAAAATTGGAGATTATAGATTTAAGAACTAATAAATGTCATCTGCAAAAACCCGGATGATCATTAAATGGCAAGGCTTTCTGTAACTAATTGCTCTCCTCTAGAGATCTTTTGGATTTCTCCACCCCATATCTGATAGCCAACTTCACTTTAATTGAAATGTGATAATGTTCCCCAACTTTTTTGGTGTACAAGCGACAATATAGATTTATAAATGTATAATCTGATGTTGACCATCGTTTATCTTTTTATTTTATCCAATTTATATTTTGCACTGCTTATGTATATTATTCTATGTAGTCATTTATTACTTGCTTTGAATTTGTGATGTTTCTAGTACCTATTGATATTTCATTTTCTTTTCCCCTATTTTTCCTCCAGTCATCAATTTTTCAAGATCATTGGCTGGCAGACTTTACACTTTTGAGTGTACCATTATTGTTTACTTTGTAACAATATCCATTCTTTGCTTTTTTAAATATCCAGGTTTAATTATTTGTCAAGCTATTTTATCTCTATTTTGTCATTGGATCCAAAATTGCACAACAAAATTGAATTAAACATGCATAATTCTCAACAGTTAAAATCCCATTCATATGATTGAAAATTAATAGCATTAATTCATATTGTAGAATTGCAGTATCAATGATAATTTTCAGGCTGTTTTCATCAAAATGCTCTAAAACAAACATCTTTCAAAAAAGATTTCTTATTTGCTTTCCAATGTACACCAGGATACTGAAATGTGAAACTAAACAGACTGAATCAATTGATAACATTGGAACTGTGTCAAAGAATCTGTCTTGAAAATGACTGGCTAGTAAATCTGTTGGACAATTTAATTGGAATAATTGGTAAAATCCATGTACTTTAGGAAGAAATAAATAAAATTACCATATACAAATTAGGTTAAGATTTAGATTAGAAATTTCTGGGGCAACTCTGTTTTATGCAAATTGCATTACTCGTACGATCCCTTGATTTGAAATTTCTTTATCAGCAGAATATTTATTTTACTTATATGTCAGAAGCTTTTAAACTTAATTGCTACAGCATGGATTTTTCTGGCCTATAGAATAGAAGCACTTTTAATCTTGTTTATGACATTTTTGACTGCCCTTCCATCCGGAGGTTATATACATGTATGTGTAAAACTCTAGTTTTAATTGTAATTTTCCAGTAAATAAGCATATTAATTTAATATTATGCTCAATGTAGTAATCACAACATAAAAGTGTTAGCACTAGGTTCAAAAATGTGCTAAATCATATTTTGTTAATATGGTTTATTGAATAGTAAAGTCATATATATATATATATATATATATATGTATGTATGTATGTATGTATGTATGTATGTATGTATGTATGTATATAAAATGTTTTATTTGTGCTGATAAATAAATAAAGGGAGACTAGTATAGATCTATTTCAAGCTATTTAGCTCTCATCAGCTAGCCATACCCTTACTGGGATTCGAACCTGTGCTGTATTGCATCTTAGGCAAACGTCTTAGCCATTAAGCCTCCTCCTTATCAACTGAAGCCAGGGAAGAAGGTATATATTTAGTGTCACAAGCCCTGGTAAGCCCCAATTATGTGAGGAAGCTAACTGCTTCCATCATCTGTCAATCACAAGAGTCCATCATGACAGAAACCCAATATTTTCACTGTTGCCTTTGTTATATTTGTGTTTTATTTGTGCTGATAAATATTAACCTGTGGCTTAATGGCTAAGACGTTTGCCTAAGATGCAATACAGATGATGGAAGGAGTTAGCAAAGGCAACAGTAAAAATATTGGGTTTCTGTCGTGATGGACTCTTGTGATGAGCCGATTGACAGATGTTGGAAGCAGTTAGCTTCCTCCCATAATTGGGGCTTACCAGGGGTTGTAAAAATCATATATATATATATATATATATATATATATATATATATATATATATATATATATATATATATATATATATATATATATATATATATATATATATATATATATATACACATACATACACACATCTACACACACACACACACACACACACACACACACACACACATATATATATAATTTATTAGATTTTTACAACCCCTGGTAAGCCCCAATTATGGGAGGAAGCTAACTGCTTCCATCATCTGTCAATCAGCTCATCACAAGAGTCCATCACGACAGAAACCCAATATTTTTACTGTTGCCTTTTTGTTATATTTGTGTTTTTATTTGTGCTGATAAATAAATAATTTATACTTGTTAATTTATTTATTTATTTATCAGCACAAATAAACACACACACACACACACACACACACACACACACATATATATATATATATAAATATGCCAAAGTCAAACATACTATGATATAATGTAATCTGTCAATCTGGCTGTGGGATCAAATAGGGCAATTTTAAAGACAGAATCATATATATATATAGCTTTATTGTGCTTAAAATTGCAAACTTGGAAACTGAGTCTTGTGGCGCAACAGGTATTCAAAACAGTAAGAAAGTTTTAAAATCTAATTCTACATTCATATTTTTATCAACATAGTCTGCAGCTGGATAGTGGAAATGTCAGAAGAGACATTCCTTAATTTCTCAGGTTGTAAAGGAGACAAGAATAATTGGATTATCAGGACCCACTTTAGTCAGGTTTCACGTGTGCACAGGATATGGGACCAAAAGTGCATTGGTTGCATTCATGGATAATCTCAGGTAGGAGCAAGATGGAAGTGGTGCATTTGTCCTTGCTTTTCTTGACCTCTCAGTGACTTCTGATACCATCAATCATGACATCCTTGTTGACTGATTTAGGGAGTTAGGGGTGGGTGGAATGTTCTTATGCTGGTTCATCTCCTTCCTCCAAGGCCAGTCCCAGTCAATTTTAATAGGGAGTGAGAGATCCAGCTCACTGCCCTGTTTTGCAGAGTGCCACAGGGTTTGGTGTTTTCCTCACTTCTTTTTAATCTCTACATAAGACCATTGAGTAAGATCATCTCTAACCATGGGATGGATGACATATCAGCCGTGTGATGATGACAGCCAGTTATACAGTATATATCTGCCCAGGGTGGTGAGTGATGCAGTAAATATTTGTCCTTGATGAGGCTGTGGGAGCTCTAATAGAAAAAATAGGCTTCAGATGAATCCTGGTAATAGGGAGTGGCTGTGTATGGGCCCCTTTGTAGCCAGGAGTTCATCATCTTTGGTCCTAGATGGAGTTGCACACTCCTAGACAGATGCAATGTGCAACTTGGTGTTCCTCTTGAACTCAGGGCTCTTGTGTGAAGAGCAATTGGCAGCTGTTGCTAGGAGAGCCTTTGCCCTACTTTGTGTTTTGTGAGTTACGTCCTTTCTCAGACAGGGAGGCCCTCTGCTTGGTTATTCATGCCCTGGTCTTCTCTCAATTGGACTATTGCAATGTACTCTACCATGTTTTCCTGAAAATAAGACTCGGTCTTATATATTTTTTGCCACTAAAAAAGGAATCAGGTGCCTATTTTCAGGTGATGTCTAATTACAGATTCAACTCGCAATGGCGGCATCGATAGCCCTGCCCAACAGCAGCCTGCTGCTGGCCCACTTCTTCTGCGGCTACTTGTCACTGCTCAGGCACATTGCCTTTGGCCTCAGTTTTGCCATCAGAGGCCTTCTGGAAAGTATCTGATAAAAGAGCTCTGAATTTATCCAGAGTGTAGTGTTGCCTGGGGTGGGGTGTCACGCATAAGCAGCAGCAAGTGGCTGCAGAAGATGTGGGCCAGAAGGTGAGGCGGTTATCAAGGTGTGTGAGGTCTAATAAATAGGGCAGCTCCACCCCCTGTTCCCATCCTATCTTAATTTTTACCTTTCCACCTCACCCACGCCATGCACTCCAGAGTGGGTGGGGTCTTAACTAGGGCTTATTTGGGGGATAGGGCTTATATTGGGCACACATGTAAAAAATCAAGCTAGGATTTACTTTTGGGATAGGCTATATTTTCGGGGAAACAGTACATAGGGCTACTGTGACACATACCTGGATGCTTCAGCTGGTGCAAAGTGTGGCAAGCCACAGTGGTTGCCCAAAGAAAGGCACATGTAACACATCTGCTCCATAAACTGCACTGGCTACCAATTTGCTTTAAGGTATTGGTCATGACTTTAAAGCCCTTCACGGCATAGAGTAGCCTACCTTTGGAACTGGTTTTGTTCCATCACATCTGCCCATGCCACCCAAACAGGCAGGGGAAGTTCGGTATGTTGCAGATCCAGTTAGTTAAAGAATTCCAATTGGCAGGGTCTAGGAAGAGAGCCTCCTCTACCAATGTTCCCACCCTATATAATATTCTTCTCCTGGAGTTGAGGTTGGCTCCCATTCTACCAGCCTTCTGAAAAGAAGTCAAAACATTACTGTAGCCTTGCATGAGGAGCCCAAAAGATTATGCAATCAGGGGTTGGTGCCATCAGAACCTTTACTTGGCCTTTATCAACCAATTTTAACAGGGTTAAATTGCCTCCTTGGACTTTTTCTTGCCTCTTTGAAATTTCTTACAATTTCATAATCTTTTAGTAGCGGTATATAAGTCTACTGCTATTTTAAAATCTAAATTTTAACTTAACATTTTAATTATTGTATACCGCTTTATACTTTGATACTGTACTTGTACACCACCCAGAGCTCCCCCTTGAGGAAAATGGATGGTCCAGAAATATAAAATATAAATATAAATACATAAATAATTGTATCTTCAGATTAACAAGATTCTGTTAACGTTGCCTTACGATAAAGTAGAACAGCTCATCTGCTTGTTTCCTGTCTGGTCTACCTGTAAGACTGACAACATAAACATTAAAAAAATTTTTTTTTAAATTTTTTCCCTTCCTTAAAATGCCAAAATGGGTCCCTCCAAAGGACCAAAAATTCAAAGGCAGGATGGATAAGAATAAAATGGATCTCCCAAAGTAATAAAAGTTCAAAAAATATAAACAAACTAATTTAGGAAACAATAATAAAAATTTAGAGTAATTCTTATGTTTCTTCCTCATAATATTTCTGGAAATTCATTGCATCAGCCTTAGAAATTTTGATCTAGGGCACATGGCCTTGTAAAGAATACCTGTATATATCTATAATGAAATCAACATCAGAAATAAATTATTGTGGCTCAGAAAGCATGCAAGCAGACAAACACAATGAATACACTACTTTTTTGTCAGAAAGTAGGGATTTTTACTTTCTTTCTTTGTTAGAAAATGAGATTCAAAAGAACAGCGGCTTTTGTATTCAATGCTCATATGATTCTGCATTCCAGCTATGCAGTTCTCTTTTAATAAAAATATTTGACCAGTCATTGTTATGCTGTTGCTGTTTAGCAGCTTGCTTCCAATATTGCATTACAAAAATTGCATATTTCATATAATCAGGTCTGTCTCTTACTTAATCATCCTAAGCTATATACAAATCTTTAAAATAGACAGGTCCATAAATCAAATGCATTTTTCATTCAGGCCTTATTCTAAGGTAGGCAGATTCTTATTTAAATTGCTCCATGAATAAATTTAATAAACCTTATTCACTTACATCATCTCAACTTTAAATCTTGTTTTGGCTGAGGTCATAAGTGAAATCAGTATTGAGGGCAAAACTAGCAGCTGTAACAACTGTAATAGCTCATCAAATTATATTAAAGGGCTCAAATAACATTAAAAATGAGGAAGAATTAAATTACTTTATTCAAGCATGTTCTGATGAATCAAACAAATACAGGCTTTAAGCAGAGAACCTGGATATGCACATACTAAATTTATCACATATTACACTTTAATTATGGACTCAAGACATCTGCTAGCTACACAATGAATGATATGTTTACAGTGAACATTCAAAATTTGGCACAGTGTAAATGCAGGTAGTCTGGTACAGAGTTTCGTAAATGTCTGACAATAGAAAATTATTTCTCTAATTTTCAAAATATGAATGTTGTTATATGATTTGCACCTTGTATACTGAAGTGACAATATTTTCTGCAAGAATATTTCCATCACAAACAATTCACCTGTAGGCTTAACCTGTTTTACCTGTAGATTTTTAATTATCATTTCCCTTTAACTACAGTATCTCATCTTGTACCTGAGACTGTGGAGGCAGCCAATTAAGGATAATATTGTGCAATCATTGTTGACATCAGAATTCGGTATAAGAATGTAGGTTTAGATATGAAATAACCCCAAAGCAATGCTTTCATTTGAATAGTAATATTAAATGGATAGAGGCCACTTCAAGAACAGTGTATGTGCTCACACATTAAATTGAATACCTATAAAAAAAGATGTGTTTTTACAGCGATGATTAAAAAATGGTGAAAAAAGATTTCAGTTATGATCTTATTGAAAATTATATTCATGATTTATCAGTTCCCCCTTTGATGTGTAGTTTCATAAATAAAAGTACAATTTCAGAATCTTGATAATATCATTTATATTTGCTATTACCTTAAAAAAAGTACATATTTGCATTGTAAAAATTGAAAAAAAAATACTCCTGTAGCTTTTTGTCTTTAATATTGCAATTTAAAGATTCGTTTTGTCTGAATATGCAGGCAAATGGGTGAATATATCCTTTCGTACTATAACCAACCCTGCAAAAATAGAAATCTTTTGCCATACTATTTAGAAGACTACAGAAGTATTCAAAATCAGAAAGCTAGTAGATTCTGGGAGGAAATAGGTTTCAGACTTAATTTTTGGCCACAGATAGGAGAGAGAGGTGGCACAACTCTCTAAACTTTGATTTTAAACAGATATATTAATAGAAATAGTTGAAAATATAATGGCTATTTATGCATTGCTGAAAATAAAAAAAATAATTTAATTAATTCAAATGTAATTCAGTACCAATTCAAAATCAGTGCAAATCAAAATGACAGTAAAATTATATAGCTTTACTGGTATTTCATAGAACCGGACTTTGGAGGTGTTCTACTCCAAACTCACTTTTAAAGCAGGAATCTTTATACCATCTCAGACAAATGGTTGTACAATCTTTTCTTGACAACCTCCAGTGACAGAACACCACAACTCTAGTAGGCAAGCTGTTCCACTGCTTAACTGTTCTCACTTAAAGAAATTCCTCCTTATTTCTAGGTTGAATCTCCTTCTGCCAAGCTTCAGCAAATTGTTTCTTATCTTATTAGGTGCTATGGAGAATACGTCAACGCCTTCCTCCCCATGAAAGACCTTCAAGTATTGGAATATTGCTATCACATCTCCTCAGACTTCTCTTTATTAAGCTAAACATATATTTGATAGTTAATACCTGAATTCTTTCAGTAGTGGCCATCTCTTCAGTATCCCAGTTTCAAGGTTAATATGCATAAATGACTGAGAGTGCTCCATGTTTCTTCGGGAAAGGATGCCACTGGTACTTGTCTAGTCAAAATTACCAAAAGACACTTTCATTTGCAGATGCTCAGCCATGAGTAGGAGTCAAGTCAGAGACTGTCTGGACAATTATACAGTGTACATAGTATTATTGACTGGATTTGTATATCATGCCATGCTAAAATGTGACTTGTACTTTGGGATTTGGCATAAATCTAGCCACTGTAGCTTATAATGGTTTATGTGGCCTTAACCATTTGTGGTACATCCAACAAATCATGATTTAGCACATTATGTACATTCAGGTACTAAGTGCTGATGTACGTGAAGCTCTTTTTTTTCCTTGAGTCTTACACTGACTATACAATAACAGAATTAGCATCCTCTAATCTAAAAATTTCCAGTGAGGTAGATCTAATGATGGAAATGAATGAAAAGCAAAGCATAAGGAATCAGATTTACACATCCTTCTTTTGCAAGACCATAATGACAATTTTCCCTCATGAGATTTACTCTCTATGGTCTTCATCTTATAAATTTCCTATTCATATAATTAATGTGAAATTGAAAGGAATTTTGGGGAATGAGGAAGTTTTCTCAAACTCATTCTTCCAGCCTCAATACAATTTGAGAAGTTATTCTGTCTCTGTCTCTGTCTCTGTCTCTGTCTCTGTCTCTGTCTCTGTCTCTGTCTCTGTCTCTGTCTCTGTCTCTGTCTCTCTCTCTCTCTCTCTCTCTCACACACACACACACACACACACACACACCGTTTCAGCTACAGTTGGAGTTAGGCTTTTTAAAAAGCTTAAGAATCTGAAGTATCCTAGCATAATTTATTTACAATATGTTTACAGCGGCTTTTTATTCATTTAATTCATTAATTTGTTTATTAAATTTATGGGACGCATGGACAATTAAAAACACAAAGCCAAACAACCAACAATTAAACAATTAAAATAATACAACACAAATTAAAACATTAAAAAAACCATAACTAACAGAGACGAAATAATGTACAGTATTCTAAACTTACACACAGCTTAACTGGCTCCAGAGTTCCATGGGATCACCAGGCCCAATTGATTTTTAGATTTTTAAAATTAAAAAGTCAAGCATAAATAAAGGACTTTTCCCACTTGCATTTTACTGGAGCACTATAACACTCTAACAATCCTAATTGTCCAACTTGATGCAACATTGTCCCCGTTGTGTCCACCTATCTTTTATGACTTCTTTGAAAATTTCTTTATATTTCTCAGTTTCAGTTGTTTTGCCACTTACCATTGAAGAAAAGATATAGTTGTTTAGCAATTAGTTAATAAATGCCAATTATCTTACTATACATAATTGAGGCTGTCTGCTTTCCTTATCCCTAAGGCTATTTCTGACCTGGTTCCCATCTTTATTTCTTTATTGTGTATTATTTTAATGTGGGAGAAGTAGAATGGCAGCTACACCAGAGAAACAAACCCATCATCTTAGCTATAATGGCTGGAAAATTTAGAAATCAGAACAGCACCATTTGGCAATGACTTAAACCAGTTCAGAAAAGGATTTTCTGCATAGTGAGAGACAATTTTATCCTGATTTCTGACTTAGGATCTTTACTTCCAAGATTGCTTCTAGAACCATATAGAAGCAGAGGGCACTCTTACAAAATGGGGGGGGGGGGAAGACTGTAGCTCAGTGCTTTGTTGAGGAATGTGCCCACAAAAAAAAAATTAAGGACAGAAGTTTGGGGGAGGGGTGTAGAAAGTTCTCTTGTGCTACCCCTTCCACAGGGAGGCTGGACATATTTGATTGGTTCACTCCTGGTGAGTGAAGGATCCAATTGGTTTCAAAGGGAGCTGGTGGAAATACCTGCAATATTGTCCTGTGGAGGATTTGATAGCAGCTGGAAGAGGAGGATGGCTGAAGCCTTGGACAGGATTGTGCCTATGTGCCTTCTCTGGGCCATTGGTCCCATTACTTCCAGTGCCTAGAGCACTCCTGGGGGACAAGGAAAAACAGATTTGAATGAACAGGAGCTAGAACTTCTATTAAGGCCTATCTCCTGGAGCAGTGGTGGGATTCAAATAATTTAACAACCGGTTCTCTGCCCTAATGACTATTTGGGTAGGTGGGGCTTGGTGGCATGTGACTGGGTGGGCTTGGCCAACTCAAGGTCACTCAGGTCGATGGGCTCTTCGCCTTAGCTGTTACAATGTAATCAGGATTAACCAGAGAGGCAGATTCTGTAAGCAGGTCAATAAAGATTAGGCTAGAAACAACACCAGAATGTTTCCTTCCTGCCTTCCTTACAGGATTAGCCCTGTAAAGTGGAAAAAAACAAAAGGGGATTTCTTCCAACAATTGGTTCTCTGAACTACTTAGAAAATTACCAACTGGTTCTCCCGAATAGGTGCGAACTGGCTGAATCCCACCGCTGTCCTGGAGGTATGAGTGACAAACTGCCAATATTTCTCCGTCCTTATGGCATCCATAGAATGATGGTCAGTCAGGCTTTTTAGAATCACTCAGTTTCTCCTCAGCCAGTCTTCTACCTTGCCTTTTTAGGTGATCGAGAAAGTTGTGGCATTGTAACTCCAGAACAACATGAGGAAACATCTGGACCCTTTTCAATCAGGTTTCAGGCCTGCATGTGGGACAAAAATAGCATTTGTTGCACATGTGGATGATCTCTGGCTGGAGTGGGATGGAGCTAGTGTGTCCAACCTTGCTCTTCTGAACCTCTGGGTAGTTTTTGATACCATTGATCATGAGATCCTTTTGGGCCAATTTAGAGAGTTGGAGTAAGTAGCACAATTCTGTGCTGGTTATCTCCTTCCTCTGAGGCTGGTCCCAAATGATGTCAAGATCCAGCTCACTGCCGCTGCTTTGTGGAGTGTTTTTAACGTTTACTCAAAAACCACTGGGTGAAATCATTAATTGCCATGGTATGAGGTATCATTAGTATGTTGATGATAGCAAGTTATATATTTTCGTTCCAGGTGAAGTAAGTGATGCTGTAGACATTCTTTTGTGGCATCTGGAAACTGTGGGGACCTCGATGGGGAACAACAGACTTCATCTGAACCCTGTAAGATGGAGTGATGGGGGCAGGCTCCTCTGCATCCAGGAGTTTATCAATTTTGGTCTTGGATCTTCACTACCCCAGATGGAGCCAGTATATAATCTGGAGTCCTCCTAGAATCATGGTAGCTGTACTCTTTGTTCAATTTTGTATTGTGTGTCATAATGCCATTGGATAGGTTATCGATTACTCATGACCAGGTTACTCCCATTTTGACTACTGCAATGAGCTCTACATGGGGCTACTCTTGAAAAAGCTTCTGGAAGCTTCAGTTGGTACAGAATGCAACTGCATCAGCAATCTTGGACACTCAAAGAATGGTGCATGTAACATCTTTGCTGCATGAGCTGCACTGGGATCCAGTATGCTTCTCAGTCCAGTTAAAGGTATTGGTTATGACCTTTAAAGCCCTACATAGAGCCAGGTTACCTACACAGATGTCTTTTTCCCATTACATCAGTCCTCCAACCTGTCAGGCAGGGAAGATACATTATAGACCCTGTGGACCAAATAATTCTGACTAACGGGGTTCAGAAAGAGAGTTTTATCTGCTGTAGCTTCTGTCTTCTGGAACATTCTCCACCACCACCAGAAATGAGGTCCTGTTTTCCTGGTCTTTTGGAAAGGTGTTAATGAATTAATTATGTTTTAATATTTAATTTTAATAATCCTTGTCTTTTTGTAAATCGTATATACTATTTAAATGTTTTATTTGAGCACTACCCAAAATTGATCTCTGAGGGCAATGAGTGGTTTCAAAATTTGCCAAATAAATTGGGACAGAAAGAGAAAGCAAAGAGAAGCATCTTCAATTTGTCCTGTAGTAAATGTGTATTTTCTTAAAGTTCATGCTCACGAAGGCAGCTATTTTCCAAATCAGTCCACTGGTCCAAAAATATTGTGCATCTTTAGAGTAACACACTAGCTCATTTGAAGTAATATCTAAACTGAAAACAGTTTCCATAAGAACCTGCAACCTGAATGCCTGTATTATTCAAAACATAATGCATGCACAGCTATAGCAAATACTTTGATGTACTGAGTATTCAACTGCTGGCTCTTCCTCCTACTAGTAGTAATCATAGGTAAAGAATTAAATATTTTGTCTGCTGTTTCTTTCTCCACAATATTCTACTACTAGAATTGATGGGAACTTAAATCCTAAACTTCCAGAAAACTCCAGATATATCTGCTCCATATATACCTTCACCTGCATCTTACCTAAGGTAAAATTCAAGGATGAAGTCAAAACCCTTTCTGATTTAGCAGGGGACCTTTCTGCATACAGCATGAAAGCAAAAATTATCCCATTGTCTCCTTTTCAGAGACTGACAATTACACATTTTCTAAACCTAGATGTTCCACAGAAGACTTTGTGGGTAGTCCAAACCGCCATGATTTTAACCAGTCTCCATTTAGTATTGCCTAAGTAGCATCAATTATCCATCAAAAGCAATGAGTTTTGTAAGGCCGCTTCCATTATTTTACTTCCAAATAATATTCATATTAACTGACTACAGCAGGTGGCAGCATCTGACTGATCTTGGTTGGTCTGAGAAATAAGACTGGTTGGACCTATTTGGTACTTGATTGGGTTCCAGCTAGCACTTCCAGGGCTCCTCATTAGATACCCAAACATTTTTACAGTGATTTTTATATATAATTTTTGGTAGTAACTAAATTCCATCCTAAACTGACTAGTTACAGCAGTAATCTTCTACAGGTTTTAGAGAGAGAACTTGGTATCTTCCAGACACTATGTCTCAATTTTCTATTTCTTAACTGCATACTCCTTGGACTTTTCTTCTTGTGGCCATCATAAGGAGAAAATTCGATGAATATATACAAATGTAATCACTAATCCTTGCAACAGCAAAAAAGTATACTATACTATTGTGTTCATTTTATGTGAGACAATACAATACAATGCAGTTTTGGGGTCTGTGGGAAGAAAGACTGCACATTCACTGACATAAATCAGCCTATTTTGAAGATTTTGTTTTTACTCGTGATTTATATTAAAGGCGCCTTTCTGAAATCTCTTGAGATTTTTGCTTCTTTGGTTAGTAAAAATTGTGCTATCCTTTATGGTTTAATGTAGGCAACATCTGGAAAGTTGATTCCCCCTGGTTTTCTTTTTTCTCTCACTAATCATCCCTGGCTGCCAGGAACACACACACGACACAAACATTTCCTAAATGTGAGGTGGGACAAGTATAGGCATGTGTCTTTAATTGCTGGTGTAGCCAGTGGTGGAATTCAACCAGTTTGCAACACTTTGGGAGAACCGGTTGTTAACTTTCTGAACTGGTTGTTGGAAGAAATCATTAGGACAGAGAACTGTTGTTAAATTATTTGAATCCCACCACTGGGTGTAGCTATCTGTTAAGTTATCCTGTAATGGATTCCGGGGAACCTCTCAGTTGGGCTATTTCTGAACACTGACATGTCAAAGGACAAAGGAAGCTTTGTGAGGAGCATAAGACCTTCTGCATCTTCTCTTTCTCTCCATATCCTTCTATTCCTCTGACTGGTCTGTCAGACTAAAAAGTGCAAAAGAAGGATGTAGGATAAAATGATGGCCACTATCAGTAGTGAGCAAGTATCATATTGATTGTACATCATCAATTTATGCTGGCAATGGCAATATTGACAGCAAACAAGCACAGCAAGAAATACATACAAATTTCTTGGGATTTGGCAAAATGGAGTAGTGATAGGCAAATTTTGCAACATCATCAAAATAATAAAACTAGTTTAAACTATTGCTACAGAGAAACTCAGATGGCCAGAAGCAGTGGAAAACTTATGATGCATTCACTGATGGCAGAAATAACACTCAACCTTGTTAAAATAAAATTAAAAAAAACCTGCAGTCTCCTATGGAACCTATATAAGGCTTGACTTGTGCTTTGGAAAGACTCAGTCAGATACATTATTATGCAAGCAAATTATTGTGAACACCAGATGTTTGGTCTCTCATGCAACCTAAGTCACAATGGCCAGACAGAGGGCAAGTATACAGTAGCCTAAGGTTGCCAATAGCTCCTAATCTTGCTGCATCAGAAAATACTGTAGTGTACATCATTAATGAAGCATGCTGGACCATGCCCATAATACAAATTGTATTGAAGAGAAAATACTACTATAAAATTAACACAGCTAAATAGGTTTTCAACTGTTTTAGTTGCGGACTGGGGATTCTCTTGATGCTCACATCCAATACTGTTGCAGTGTCACCCTGTTTCTTGAATGGCAGTGCTTATGCCATTAAGGTGAGTCAACTTAAAGCAGAATATCCAGTAGGCTGGTTAGCAGAAGACTGAGGAAGTTGATGTAAATGAACACTGTAGGTTCTGATTTGTTCTGCACTTTTTTTAGAGTTTAGAGTTTTAGAGTTTTAAGTTAGAAATATACTGTATAAGGTCTCTGTTTCATCTACATGTGAACTGATAAACACACATAGTAATTATGATGCATCTGCCCAATTGGCATCAATCAGCATCTGCTTTAAATCAGCATGCCAGTGCTGTATCACTGATTCCCACAGAAAGTTACACCAGAGTATAATTCTTCACTGGCAACACAACTGATCTTCAATCTGTGGATTGGAAAATGCAAGAAATTTTCTATATGACCTAAGGTAGATCATATTAATGTGATTGTATTTACTTTGAAAAATGAGAGATAGAAGATCCAAGATAATTCATACCATTTTTTGGGCCTTTCCCCCACTAAGAACTTTCCACTCCTTGAATCTCTATGGAGATTTTCAGTCATCCAGTGATGGTTATCCCAAAGGTTCTTTTTTCAAAAGGCAACTGAACTTTGTTTTTCCTTGAAGATGTATTTCTTCTCATCCAAGAAGCTTCAGAACTGAAGAAGCTTCTTGGATGAGAAGCAAAACATCTTCAAGGAAAAATGAAGTTTAAAAAAGACTTGATGCAACCAGTTGTTGCAAAATTGAAATTGTTATGTAAAATAAATGGAAAATGTACAATAAAAACATTGTGTGTGTATGGGACATGGTGGCTCAGTGGCTAAGATGTTTAGCTTATCAATCAGAAAGGTCGGCGGTTCAATGGTTCAAATCCTTAGTGCTGCATAAGGAAGTGGGTTCCCATTACTTGTCCCAGCTTCTGCCAACCTACCAGTTCAAAAGCATGTAAAAATGCAAGTAGAAAAATAGGAACCACTTTGGTGGGAAGGTAGCAGCATTCTGTGCACCTTTGGCGTTTAGTCATGCCAATCACATGACCACGGAGAGGTCTTTGGACAGTCCTGGCTCTTTGGCTTCGAAACAGAGATGAGCACCACCCCCTAGAGTTGGGGCACATATATGTGAGGGGAATCTTTACCTTTACTTACACACACACACACACACACACACACACACACACACACACACACACGGGATTCAGCCAGTTCAGGCAAACCAATTGTTAAATTGTTGGCTGGAACACCCCTTCCTGCCCCGCCCTTCCAGGAGTCCCCACATGCCCCATTTTGGCTCCCAGGTAAGTGCAGGAAGGCCTACAAGGCTCAAAATGAGGGCAGGGGTGTGTGGAGCGACACCCCCCCCCATGGGCCATTTTTGCTCCCCCAAGATGTGCAAGAGGTTGAGTGCTGCCTGTCACACATCCCCTGGCTACGCCCACCCAGCTGGTCATTAGGGCAGGTTGCTAAATTATTTGAATTCCGTCTGTATGTTTGTGTGTGTGTGTGTGTGTGTGTATTATATAAAGGAAAAACAAATTTCATTTCAAGGAAGGAAACACTGCTTTGACATGTATAACTAAAGACTTACTGAGTCCTTGGAGACATAGAAGAAGAAAAGATTGGTAGGGTAGAAAACGTTTGTAATTGTGGCTAGGCCAATGGAGATGTAGCCTATGCTTAATCACCATAGCCTCTTCCTACAATGTATTTTGTGTTTCTAGTGCCCCAAAAGGAGTTGTACAGTTAAAGAACACAACATTTTTATAAGCAGCTAAAAATAAATATTTTGAATCAAATCAATGTGTTTTGTCTTATTGGTATATACTAATATCCTTTTGTCTTATTGTTATGTACTCAGATCTCTTAATATGGAAATATAATTCTGAGTTGGGTTGTATAAAAAACCCAATGATATCAGTGTTTGACTAGTTTAAAAAAAAACCAATATCAGCAGTGCAGCAAATATTTAATTATAATCAAACAAAACAGATAAAATTGTAGAAAAGGAACGTTCAGTCCTCCGAATGCTTCAGAATTCTTCACCAGACAAAATAAAATGAATCATTTATGCCTATAATATGAAAGACAAAAAGAAGACGGAAAGAAGAAAAATCATGACACAATTGTCTACTTTTAATTGTCTACTTCTAAGCCAAGATTTTTATTAAGTATGCCTTGTTCAAAAATGTTATCATTGATAGGTTAAAATATCACGACAAACCATGACTGGATTCACATACTATAACATGTAAGATAGCACACTGACACCCATAGTTTTATTTAATTTATCAACCTAATCAGTAAGAACAAAATTTGGAACTGAGACCCCCGCATTACATTAGATTTGACATTAGATAGTTACTTAATACATTAATGGAAAATGAGAAATTCCTCTCTCATAAGAGTATGACTCAACTATATGAAAAGTTAGACATGGTTTGGAGTACATATAGTCATTGAATTACAACCATCCATTTAGTGACTGTTCAAAATTACAGCAGCACTGAATAAGTGAATTATGACCATTTTTCACATTTATGACCCTTGCAGTATCCCGTGGTCATCTGATCTAAATTTGAGCACTTGGCAACTGGCATTTAAGATAGTTGCCCTATCTCAAGGCCATTGCTCATCATTTGCAACCTTTCCAACTGGTTTCCAACAAGCAAAGTCAATGGAGGATGCCTGATTTACTTTATGTCTACATGATTTGTTTAATAGCTGCAGTAATTCACTTAATAACTGTGGCATAAAGATTGTAAACTAGGGCAAAACTCATTTAACAACTATCTTACTTAGCAATGGAAATTTCAGACTCAGTTGTGTTGGAAAGTAGAGGACTGCCTATAGTAATTAAGACACCAGGCTATAAACTGGGAGCTGTGAACTGTACTTCCAACTTAGGCATGGAAGCTTCTGGAAGACCTTGTGTCAGTCACTCCCTCCAAGTCCTAGCAAGAAAGCAGTGGCAAACTACTTCCAAATCCTGCAAAGAAAACCACAGGAACTTATCCAGGAAGACATTAGAAGTCAGCAATGACTCAAATAAAAAATGGGCATATATTGGACTGATTAGACATAGTAGGGAGCAAAACCAAAATGACCAAATGGATACTGCCCACTGACTTAAGGATGGAGTAACACAATAGCAAATGTTTAAAGTGACCATTAATGCCTCGATCCCAACTTCAACTTGCCAGCAACCTAATACTCAGTGAAATGGGTCATATCATAATCATCACTAATTTTGGTGTCAGCGGAAGAGATAAATATGCAACTTTCAAACCAGAGCAACTAATGATAACCTTAAACAGCCTCAGGTAAAGTTCTGGGGACAGACCTGACACTGTGAGGACATGGCAGAAAAAGAGGGCATGCTCATGCCACAGTTAGGGCAAGTGAGAAAGAGCCTATTAATAAGACCACATATGAGGAAATTTATAAATAATTATTAGAAATATAATAACTTGCACTAACGAGAGGAAGATTGTGGTCTATTTGCTATCTTACTCTGTTCTCCAAATATTAAAGATTGATGAGCAATTTAAAGTTTTAAGTTCTTGGAACTGGTTATAAATTGGCAGCTTGTCAAGGTGAAGAGCCCAATTGTGATAGTCTTGGTCTGCAACCTTGAAATACATGTGCTAGTTTTCCTTCTTTATTTTTTAGTTGAGAATAGTTGAATTAGCTATCTCAAGCTCAAAATATTTGAGTTTTCTATGACATCTGGCCATCTGAAATAAAATCTAAATTTGGAAATATCACCGCCTGCTCTGCTACACTTATATATAAAATCAATATTTCATTGATTAGAGACGTATCTTTCAGCACATGGTTAAGGATGGCTCCTTAAATACTCTACAGTTCTATTAAAATATTGTTTTGAATATCCTCCTCCAAATAACACCACAATGCTCATAAAGGCCAGCGTAACATTTACATTTCGATTAGTCTTTGCTCGGAATATTGTGGGACTGCTGTGAATCCAGTAATGCTAACAATGCTGCCATCTAATGGCAATTGGGCTTACGTACCAATTTGAAATGGTCTGTTCAAGTGAAGATGTCTGCAAATAAAATACAATTCTAGCTGACCATATGGACCAGGGATAAACTCAAGGTCCGTAGGCTGGATCCGGGCTGCCCTGGAAACAGTGAAGGACCAGCCCCGTAGTGCCTCTGCCAGTGAAAATAGAGCTCCGTTTTCACTGGCAGAGGGTTGCAGAAGGCCACTACAACTGAAAACGGAGCTAAAGACAATGGATCCCACTCCAGCCCTGCCCAGACCACCACAGGTGCCCCCAACATGAGTGATGTTGAGCTAGCTATGCCCATCCCAGCCACGCCCACGCAGCCCCCTGAAGTCAAACACAACTCTAATGCAGCCTTCAATGAAATTGAGTTTCACACCCCTGATATAGACTGCACCATAAACAAGTACAGAAGTGATTCCCATAGCTTTCTTTCTTTCAAGCACACTCTGGTAGTCTCCTGGCCTAGTACTGATCAAGCCTGGATCAACTTAGCTTCTGAATTCAGAACAGATCAATCTGATTTGTATTATTTTTTGATCTTTGGGTTTACTATTGCATAATGGCCACCCAAATTTAAAAGTATAATTCTAATGGTTCCCCTAGATAAGGAAAAATAAAAAAGCAGTGGCCAAGATTATGTCAAAAAGGATCCTGCAGAAGGCGTCAGTTTCAGCAGTAAGGCATCTGGGCAACCAGGACATCATCCATTCTTTGGATGGCCCCACAACTCCCTTATCATGATTATTGTCACTGAGTCTCTGCCATTTGGAGAGAACCACAGGCTATTAAATAAAGTACAAAAACCCACCAAGTTTGGGACTGTTAATATGGTGCCCTTGAACACATAGGAATAAGCTGGTGTTCATATTGGGAATCCTGTTGAGTTAGAAGAGATGGCAAGCTAATTTGATTCTATTTACTGCTATTGTGGAAGAAATGCATGTCTGTCCATAAAACAGGTTAAAAAAGGCAGAAAGTTAGCTGCAACCACACCATTGAAGCTCTGCTCTTTTTTTGTGTATTATGTTTATATTACACATAGAACAAAGATAGGCCATTGATCCCAAAGTCTCTGTGACTCAGTGGCAGATGATCAGCAAAATGTGAAAATTCTATACTACATTGAGAATGGCTATCTTTGCTAATATTCTAGCTTCTTTGTTGAAACTGGTGAAATGCCATTTTTTAATTTTAAAAACCTCAAAAAAAATCTGTGAGGAAACCATGCTTCCCAGCTGCTCTTAGAGCCATTATGAAAGGAATTGAGGGGGGATTTTCCCTTTCCAATCCTCCTCCTCCTCCTCCTCCTCCTCCTCCTCCTCCTCCTCCTCCTCCTCCTCCTCCTCCTCCTCCTCTTTGGGGAATCTGCAAATTATAGTCCACATCTGTTAAAGTTACTAGTAGTTATTGTCACTGTTAAAATGGCTGGAAGATAAAGCTTTCTTCTATAATCTCATACACGTCATGAATGTCTGTTGGGACAGTTTAACCTTGAGCTACAGGGATGTTTTGAGTTAGCTTGCTCCTCTCCTGCTCCAGCACTGTCTGGTATTTTTGTATTTGCATCACAACTTCATCCTTGACTGAATTAAGTGTACTTGCCAAAGCAACCTTACTCTGAAATGATAAGCCCCGGCAGCCTTGATTTTCAGCCATCAGCAAAAAGCTTACCAAATATCATATGGACCCTCTGGCCCAGAAAAGATCAGGGACCTCTATTATAAACCATCAGTCATGCTTTTGAATTATGGTAGCTGAGCAATACCATGTAAGCCACGATGCCTTTGAATGAGTTATGACCTCCTCTGTAACTGAAGATTCCAAAATAACACAGCACAATTAAAATAAACATTTAAAAACATTTTATTCTCCCCACCCCATGTTCCCCACCCCATGAAAGAGGCTGTTGAAATGTTGAAAATCCTAATTATGGTAACAAAGGGGGATGGTTACTAAATCATATGAAGAATGATTGCAGGTTTTGGATATGTCTAATCTAATAAAAAGAAGGACTAGGAGTGACATGACAGCCCAAACTACCACAAAGGAATCAAGCTATTTTCTAAAGCATCAGAAGGCAAGACAAGAAACAATGGATGGAAATTGTTCAGAAGTTTTGGGTGATCCATTGCTGGAAGCAGTGATGGAGGCTTTTATGAAAAACTGAACAGCCAGTTGTCTCCTGCTTGAGCAGCAGGTTGGACTAGAGGACCTCCAAGATTCCTTCCAACTCTGTTATTATGTTATACACTTTGCATCATTTATCAATTCATTTCAAGGAGAGAGAAAGGGAGAGAGAAGGGAGGGAGGGTGGGAGAGAGGGAGGGAGGGAGAGAAACAGAGAGAGAAACAGAGCCAGAGAGCACAATAAAGCCATTGTACTCCCAATAATTGTCATTGCATCTCTGCATTATCTGAAGAGATTCAGTAAATTGCAAGATATCTTGTTTATAAGCATATTTCACTCAAACTGAATATATGGCAGGTTTGTGTATCTCTGACATCAATGTTGTACATGCATATGTGGCAGTTTGATTTAATTCTATCAGAAAAATTCAAAATAACAGAATATTAAAAACATAACCTTAAGTAAGGTTTGAAGTCATTTTTTTAAAAAAACAAGCAACTTTTTGAGTGCAGTACAATATACATTTTGGAAGAATACATGTAAGAATGTATACAGTAAAAATAGGGGGGGAACCATTTTAATGAAAAACACAACAACCTTGAGCTCTAGTCATAACAAGTCTGGATAACTTTATCTCCAAGAAAAAGCCTTCCCAAACAAAACAAAAAACTTTCCAATATTAATAGGCACAAATATTTTTAAGGAAGCTAATGCAGATAAATAGTTAGTAGTTCATATTGACTCTTACACATTTATCTTGCTATTCTTTTCCAATGCAAAGATATAGATGAATGAAAAGATAGAAATAATTACATTAAGCTCTCTGTACAATCTGCAGCAAAAAAGTTGTATTGTTTTTTTAATTGTATAACACAGCAATCCATCGTCTCCTCACTATTGTGTGCTCCTACTGCTGGGACAAACTACCAATTTCCATTGTATTTAGAATAGGCAAGTTGCAATTACTATCTAATGAATTCCTCAATTTATATCACAATGATGATCCTAATTCAAAGAGGTTCAGGAAGAACATCAGAAAATACAACTGCTTGTGTAAATGACATCCTTTGGTGCTAAAGAAATCTTTCCAATAATAAGGAATGGAGGAAATCTTTTTGCAATTATTCAATGGCAAATCCATCATTATATCAGACATTTAATGCGCGATTCCAACCAGCAACCCAAATAGAAGCTTTGCATATTTAGAAGTCTCATCATACTCTGATATTATTCAACTTCACAGTTAAACTTAAGTATCTATGCATCTTTTTAAATTTGTACCATGGATATATATTTTTCCCCAAATCTGTAGCCTTTTAGGAGTGGTATGGTAATAATTTCCTCTTACATTTGATCCTAATGCTTTCTCTCTGAAAATAAATTGTTCTGTGCTCCAGTATGAATAGTGAGAACAATTAAGCAGTGGAATGGCTTGTCTTCAGCTTGTTGGTGATTCATCACTGGAGGCTTTTAAGAAGAGATTGGATAGCCACTTGTCTGAAATGGTATAGTCTCCTGCTTGGGTTGGACTAGAAGATCTCCAAGCTCCCTTCCAACTCTATTATTCTGTATTATTATGTATTATTCTATATTCAAATTTACCTCATGTGTGTCAAGTTGAAAAATTAGTGTACGCTACAATGATGGGATACAACATGAAATTCTTCAATTATTACAACAATGTAACTCATAAATTTTTCTCTTTCAACTTGCAAAATAACAAATGTGAGATATTTTCAGAGGTTTCCATTTTCATTGTTGCTAACTGGAGACCAGTAAAAGAAATTTGAATCCCACCACTGGTTTAGATAAAGAAATATCTCGGAAAGGATACTCCACTGGGGCATAGAGCTGTCTACTTAATTATATGAAGGATAACATGATTACTTTTGTGATACCAGTATTAAAATCAATATTTATTTATGTATTTATGTATTTACTTATTTACTTATTTACTTGTTTACTTGTTTACTTATTTACTTATTTACTTATTTACTTATTTACTTATTTACTTATTTACTTATTTACTTATTTACTTATTTACTTATTTACTTATTTACTTATTTACTTATTTACTTATTTACTTATTTACTTATTTACTTATTTACTTATTTATTTGATTTGATTTGATTTGATTTAGAAACTGTCTAGCTCCAGAAAAAGTATTGCAAGGGGTAACACTGAAAATAGAAAAAAGCAATAAAAAGGATCTAAACTTTGTGGACAACCATGAATCAAACCATCAACCAAAGTTCCAAGCACTCTACTCCAAGGCTTGGGAGTCAAGTTTCTAAACATTTCCAAAACATCATCAGCTATACTGACCTTTGGAAATATCATTCTAAAGGCCAAGCTGGTGGCCACTTATGGATGGGCTCTAAGGTTGCAATAAAGATTTTGAGTTGAGCCCCTATGGCCTTGGATCATTAGATATACCTGTACTTTTTCAATAAGATGGAGTTTTGCGCATCAAAATAAGCCCACCTAAAAGAGGAAATTCATGTTACTTGTTGGTAATTATTTCTCGGCAAAACTAGGATATAATCTCACAAGTAGCAAAAGTAGACAATTCTTCATATACAGTGCCTAACAATCTTTTTTTATTGCCCAGGCTTGGTTACAGATAGGAGCGGAAATCCAAAATATATGAAGGTAAGTAGAAAGCTTCTGCTAGAACAGGGACTAGTCTGGTGTTTGTGTGTCTTTGAGTGTGTTTGTGCATTTCTAGTATATAACAAATGAAAATATAATGGTGTTTATAACATAAAGGAAAACTTTTTAAAAGAAACACTATAAGCATCATGCTTAAGTTTCTTAAGCTTATCAAGAACAGGAAATATTTGATTTCCATAGCTTCCAAGAAGTTTGTGAGCATTATTACTTTATCACTGACAATCTAATAGAAAAAGCTCATGGCTTTCAGGATGAAACTAGAATTCACCAAACTGGTCTAAGAAAACAAGCACTGTTCTTGCAAAGCTGCTATAGGCTATATAGAACATTGATGGCAAAATACTGACTAATTAAATTGAGGTCAGAAATAAACCAGTCATTTAATCTAGGATACATATAAGAATCTCCTCTCTCTTAGTATTATGGCTGGTTTTTTTAACATGCATTCTTTGTGTTGCACAAATACAATAATGCTAACTAGTAGCAAATAATAGTTGCACTGATTCTTCCTAGCATACTCCTGGATTGACATTCCCTGAGCAATCCTTGTGTTTGTTGCTACAGCAGATTGTTTTCATCCTTAATCACATGTCCTCTATCAGACTATATTAATTACTATTTGACAAGTGGGTCAAACAAATTTTCTTCCCATAAAATTGGTAACCTCTGATTTAAGACCTGAATAATGACATATTATGAAAAAAAACACATTTGAATTCCACTGGAAAAAATTGTTTTCAGTTATTTGGCTATATTTTCCAATCCACATTCTTACTAATATGGAAAAGTATGAGTTAGTAGTTTCAAAATAAACTTGAAAATTCCTTTGGAGAAAAAGCAAAAACAGGCTAGGAATTGTGACATGTTAGCACCATATACAATGAATGATCATAACCAGAGGTGGTATTCTGCTGATTCAGCCAAGTTCGGGCGGATCAGTAGTAGCAATAGCGGGAGGCTCTGCCCACTCACCCAGACATCATCACAGATGCTCTGTGCATGTGCAGAAGCGCCACACGTGCTTCCGGTTCCGTGCCAATAGCGAAGATAAGAGGAAACCATTACTGACCATACCGTAGGTATACTACATATGGATTCATTTTCCCTTGTTTGGAGGGGGTTCTTTTCCATTTGTTTTGACTCCTGGCAACTTCCTCAGAAAGTCCCTAGCTAGGATTTCTGAAATGGTTTGCCATTGCCTGTTTCTTGTGGCTGAGAGAGAATAACTGGGCCAAGGTAATGTACCTAAGGTAAAACTGGTTTGTAACTTGATGCCTTACCTACTATACCAGACTGCTTCTTCATTTTCAAATCTCTGCTGCAAAAGATAAGAAATAAAAAAAGGGGAGGGGAAAGAACCATACCTTGAATCTTAGATGTCATGGGCAATCTGTTAAGTGACAATGGATTACACAGATAAATGTTCTGTTTCCCTGGACCAAACCATATATTAATATCTGGATGCTGGAAGAATGGACAAGGAAGGGCTTCCCCTCCTCCATAAACAAAAGCTATGAGTTGAGCAATGAAAACTATTTCAATATTACAGTACTTTAGGAAACCACGTCTTCTGATAACCTCCAATGACAAAAAGTTTAGCATTGAAAAGGCAGGTTGTGGGACAACTGCAAAACCATATGCAATTCTCTGAAATAGCCACAAGACATGATCAAATCCATGATCAACCACAGAATTTAATAAAAGATGTATTGTAAGAATGATAGTGAAGTAGGCACTATTTATATGAAATGTCTTAGTATTTTGATATGAAAGGTCTTTTTTGTTTTAATTGAATTTTAATGATAAATAGAAATATTTCCATTTGAAACCACATCAGACCTCTCATTATATCTTTAACTATCAACTACTTAACAAAAACCATACATTTGGATTGGCAAACACTGAGGATAAAGGCCAAACTTGTCAAACAGGATTTTGGAATTACATGGCAACAATAGGTTCTTGGAAAGTGTGAACTTTATTTACTGATTTGTGTGCATGTAAAATAAATAAGTCATTAGGTGGAATAACGTCATGGTCTTCAAACAGAATAGCATAGTGGTTATAATTCAGACAAGGACAAAGGTAGAAACTAGTAGTTGTGGACTTGTAAGCAGCTTTGACTCCTCCTTTTGAATGAAATAGCACAATTTCCTGATTGTAGACTTTATGCTACAATAAAACACTGTCCATCTGTGAAGGATTTTCAGAACAAAACAAAATACATAATGAGTTAACATAGATTAACAATAAAAATAAACAAACTTATTAAATTAAACAAATTAAACAAAAACTGAAACTCTATATTTCTTGTAGAAATGGCTGCGACAAACTGAGATGGCAATTTTCCTTATGATTCTAGGCATTAGTTTATCAAATTGGCTTTCAAAATCATAATAAAAAAACACTTCAAAACCAAATCAATTTCCTGAACCATGTAACCCTGTATCACGAATTAGACTAGATGATCTCACTGATGACCTAGGGCAATACCCAATATCAGTTCTGGAAGCAAGAAGGGAAGAAGATGAACTTTTCTGCTTGTGAATCTTCATCAATGGACAGCAATCCATTTCCTGAAGGAAAAACCTCTCTATATAGAATATGATATACCAAATATATGTACATTCTTCATTTAAATTGGAATATCTTCATTTTTTCCACCTTAAAATATTTCTCCAGTTATGCAAAGAACATTTATTGTTTCCATAATAACTAAAATTGACAAGATACAAGTTATATGAATTCTTTATCCAGATGGATCACACTTCCTTTCTTTCAGTATTATGGGGTTGGCTGAAGAAAGTTTGCATCCTTTAAGGACAACCAGAATTCACATCCTCTAACAATTGCATGGATAATAATATTTTGACTTATTTTTTTCACCCTGATAATGAAAAAAGAATTTTGTTGTATTCATCAATAAACTTGCTCCATTAATTCTCTATTATATGTATTTATTTATTCATTAAAATGAAATTTCACATTGAACACAACAAATCCTCCAATTTGCATGTATACTTCTATCCGCAAATAACTTTTAGAAATAAAATGTCTGTGGATAACGTTTAATATCCAATTGTGAACTAAACATAAATTATTCAATATGAAATTATCGAAAGCTCTAAATAAATCTATTTATGTAATAATTCATTAGCACATCTTTACATACAGAATTTTTACCATGGACATGCTTTTCAGTTTACCAGATGTAATATTATAATTATGGATCTATATTTAAAGAAGAATTATGCTTATATGTTGCTTATCTTGAAAGATGTATGGATTTTAAATAATGTGTACCAATTAGTATATTCTGGATCCATAGTGAAATATAATATATCTCATATCTCATATCTCATATCTCATATCTCATATCTCATATCTCATATCTCATATCTCATATCTCATATCTCATATCTCATATCACATATCACATATCACATATCACATATCACATATCACATATCATATCACAACACAACACAACATAACATAACATAAGGAGTTGATCATCTCAGAAATTCTAATAAGATTATTCTATACCATTTAAAGATTTTGCTGCATCATTGTGAAGCAACAATTAATCACAACTTCAGTTCACATATATATTATGGCTGCAAAGTTTGGTTTATTTTTGCCCAATTATGTTCCACTTATTTCAGTCAGTTAGTTGCAAGAAGATATATCAGCTTTGGAAAAATAATGAATGGGGGGACTAATCACTGGAAAAACAAATTATACTGCTTATTTACTTGATTGGACACTAATCCTGGCAACATTATATAGGAGCTTTTACTGGCATCCTGCATGACCTCCATGTCTTACTAAAAAATAGCAATCTGGTTGAATTTCCATGGCAACCAACGGCCCTCCCAATATCCAATTCGAAGAAGCTGATGACAGAAGGAAATTGTTGACAGGACATTCTGGATTGATAGATTCCCTAACTTGTTGTACACTGAAAACAATATTTATTTGATGCAACATTGGTTAAATGTTTAGAAAGATAACTATATTTCTTCTAGCTTTGCTCCTATGCAGAATATATTTTGTGGATTAATTTTATATACATGACATGGAATATTATTTGTTCCTCAATTTGTCTTTATATATGGTAATAATGTTATAGTTTAACATAAAGACTTCACTGCTAGAACTGGTTGGGTAAAATTAATTATTAAGTACTGTATATATTTCATGAATGCTAATATCGTCTATTTTTTTAATTTAGTGTGATATGTGAATCCAGATATGTGAATCCAGACGGCGCTTGGTGTTGTGCCTGATACTCTCGCCCGCAGTCCGGTGGAGACCTTAGTTGCTGCTTGGAACTCAGCAGCGTCTGAGGCTCTCCACCGGATTGCGCCTTTACGGCTGATCCGCGGCAGCGGATCCAGGAGGGCTCCTTGGTTTACCAAGGACCTCCGGGAGATGAAACACCAAAAGAGACGCCTAGAGCACCGCTGGAGGTCCAGTAAATCCAAGTAAGACCGAGCACTATTAAAAGCTTGCATCGGAGCATACCTCTCGGCAATACGGACAGCTAAGAACACCTATATTGCCGCTCTGATAGTGTCTGCTGAGTCACGCCCTGCCGCCTTGTTTAGGGTAACCCGCTCCCTCCTGAATGGGAGGGTTGCGGATAATCCCTTACGAGGTAGAGCGGAGGAATATGTCCAGTTCCTTGCAGACAAAGTTGCTCAGCTTCGGATGGACCTGGACTCCAATTGTGCAGAGCCAGCCGGGGTACTGGGGGAGGGTCTTGAGTGACATCTCTGGACTGACTTTCAACTTGTTGCTCCTGACGAAGTGGACAAGGCCATGGGAGCGGTGAGTGCTGCCATGTGTGCACTGGATCCGTGCCCCTCCTGGCTGGTCGCGAACAGGAAGGAGGTGACGCGGGGCTGGATCCAGGCGATGGTGAATGCCTCTCTTCGGAAGGGCTTCTTTCCTCCGGCATTGAAGACAGCGTTGGTGAGACCCCTCCTGAAGAAGCCATCTCTGGATCCAGCCATTTTGAATAACTACAATCCAGTCTCCAACCTCCCCTTTGTTGGGAAGGTTGTTGAGAAAGTGGTAGCCTTTCAGCTCTGACGGTCCTTGGATGAAGCCTTGGATCCCTTTCAGTCCGGATTCAGGCCTGGCTTCAGCACGGAAACCGCTTTGGTCGCACTGACTGATGATCTCTGGAGAGCCAGGGATGGAGGTCATCCCTCCATCCTAGTGCTTCTTGACCTCTCAGCGGCCTTCAATACCATCGACCATGGTATCCTTCTGCTTCGGTAACCGTATCCTTCGGTTACGAGAGGTGGGGTGGGAGGCACCATTTTCCAATGGTTCTCCTCCTACCTCTTGGACAGGTCGCAGTCGGTGTTGGTCGGGGGGCCAAGGTTGACCCCTAGGCCCCTGAAATATGGGGTCCCACAGGGTTTGGTCCTGTCCCCCCTCCTGTTTAACATCTACATGAAGCCGTTGGGTGAGATCATTCGGCGGCATGGGATAAAATACCATCAGTACGCGGATGATACCCAATTGTATCTGTCCGCCCCGTGCCAACTTAGTGAAGCGGTTGACGTGATGGGCCAGTGCCTGGAGGCTGTCAGGGTCTGAATGGGGGTTAACAAGCTTGCGCTCAATCCAGACAAGACCGAGTGGCTGTTGTGTTTCCTTCCCAA
This sequence comes from Thamnophis sirtalis, assembly GCF_051295495.1. Lineage (NCBI taxonomy): Eukaryota > Metazoa > Chordata > Lepidosauria > Squamata > Natricidae > Thamnophis > Thamnophis sirtalis. The sequence goes on along the minus strand of NW_028261384.1, from coordinate 41,358,495 downwards.
AAATTTGGCTAGTACTCCATCACTCAGGCTGGGGGGTGAAATTTTACCCCCCTCAGACAGGGTCCGCAATTTGGGAGTCCTCTTGGACCCACAGCTGACCTTAGAACATCATTTGTCGGCTGTGACCAGGGGGGCATTTGCCCAGGTTCGCCTGGTGCACCAATTGCGTCCCTACCTGAACCGAGAGGCACTCACAACAGTCACTCATGCCCTCGTGGCCTCAAGACTGGACTACTGCAATGCGCTCTACATAGGGCAGCCCTTGAAGAGCATTCGGAGACTTCAGCTCGTCCAGAATGCAGCCACATGAGCGATTGTGGGTGCACCTTGGTACACCCACGTTACACCTATCCTCCGCGAGCTGCACTGGTTACTGATTAGTCTCCGGATACGCTTCAAGGTGCTAGTCATCACTTACAAAGTCCTTCATGGTATTGGACCTGGGTACTTGAGAGATCGCCTGCTGCCAATTACCTCCCAAAGACCCATTAGATCACACAGAGCAGGCCTCTTCCGGTTCCGTCTACCAGCCAATGTCATCTGGCTACTACCCAGGGGAGGGCCTTCTCTGTGGCGGCTCTGGCCCTTTGGAACGAACTCCCCACAGAGATTCGGACCCTCACCTCTCTCCAGGCCTTCCAAAAAGCTGGTAAAATCTGGCTGTGTCAGCAGGCCTGGGGTCGATGAGTTCCCTTCCCCTCCCGAATCATGTGGCTGTTGGTTGTTTTTAAATACCCTGCACTTTGTAGTTGTTGTGTTTTCCTCTTCCCCTCCTTGCGTTTGTGCGCCGCCCTGAGTCCCGCCGGGAATAGGGCGGCATATAAATAAAATGAAAATTCAAAACTCAAACTCAAACTTTCCTATCCTCTACCATCCCCTACAATCCATTTAAGCTCATGCCTACTCCTTTGGTGACTTCATCCAGCCACCTCATTCTGTCATCCCCTTCTTCTTTTGCCCTCAGTCATTCCCAGCATTAGGCTCTTCTTCAGTGAGTCCTTCCTTCTCATTAGGTGGCCAAAGTATTTGAGTTTCATCTTCAGGATGAAGAGCAGTCAGGGTTGATCTCCTCTAGGACTGACCGGTTGGATCACCTTGCAGTCCAAGGGACTCACAGGAGTCTTCTCCAGCACCATAGTTCAAAGGCCTCATTTCTTTGATGCTCAGCCTTCCTTATGGTCCAACCTTCACAGCCATACATTGCAACTGGGAAAACCATAACCTTGACTATATATACTTTTGTTGGCAGGGTGATGTCTCTACTTTTTAGTATGCTGTCTTGATTTGCCATAGCTTTCCTCCCCAGGAGCAAGCATCTTTTAATTTCTTGACTGCAGTCCCCATCTGCCATGATTTTGGAATCCAGGAAAATGAAATCTGGAACCGTCTCTAATGTCTCTTTAAGAAATAAAAAGTTTACTTCAGTTTAATGGAATTTCTTCTTGGTAAATGCATGCAAGTTTTCTTTCTAAGTCATCTGCTATATGTTGTAGTGCCTAGGAGTATCAATAAAACTCACACCAGGTACACACACCTATGATTGATTTGTAATTTGGGGTCAATTGGATTTAAAATACCTAAATCTAGGTGTTGCAATTTTACATACTGTTTTCTTGGCATAAAGCCCAGTCCTGGCACTCAACCAAAATTACTTCTAACTATATAGCTATAAAAATGTACTTCACTGGTCAAATTACGGAATTTGCCTGTGCATTTCTTCCATGTCTTTCAATAATTTAACAGAGCAAATTAAATATATGACATGAAGGAAGAAAACTATTATTTAAATGCAATGAAAATTTCTTTTAAAAAAATCAACAGTGCATTGAAAAATATGTATTTGTGCTCTGTAATTTGAACTCTGTGATATATTTTGTAGCACACACTTTTAAGCTGATATGTTGATCCTTATAGTATCTATGAAATAGACAAAATAAGAAAACACATTTCCATTTAGTGACTGACCTCAATCTTTGAATGAGGATTCTGCATGTAGCATTAGAAGGCAGAACTCCATTACACTGGCACACATTCTCTTCTGTCTACTGGAATATTGATTTTTGGACTGTACACATACAGAGTAAAATCAATATCCAGTATATATAGCAGAGTAGTTACACTATAAAAGCCGATTCATCCACACTGTATAAGTGTATATTCAAAGATTAGGGTTGAAAGGATGGGATATGGGAAAGCTAAAAACAAAACATAAAGGAAAGAGAGAGAAAGGAAAGAGGGGAAAGGAAAAAGAAAAGGAAGAAGGCTGTAGAAGTCAAACAAAGCCCTTTGGATGGAAGAAATTCACTAACATGTACTGAAGATGAAGATATTGAAGGAGAGCAGGAAAAATAGAGAAAACGCTAAACATATATAAAAATGAAAGCTGATGACATGGATATAACCATGCAAAAATGCAGTAGACATCAATAAAAATAGCCTTCTTTACCAAGATTGTTGTTAAAGTACACATGTAGGAAGCTGCAATTAATTTGAGTTATAATTTTATGACAATGAAATATTTTGAAAAATCAATATTTTCAAATTGCATTGGCAAGAACATTTTTTTAAAAAAAATAACAGATATACATCCTCTAAGGCACATGGCTATACAAATGAACTATCACAGATGCATGACATTAGTCATAAATATGAATATTAGACTTGCTATCTTGTCTCATTCATTCATTACTTCTGAATTTATATAAGAAACTAAATTAAACTCCAGGACTAACTTCACTATTTAGCTTATGTTCATTCTTATTCTCCCTCAGAGAAACAGAAAAAGATAATTATCTCTTCATTCATAATCCATGTTTTTCTATACATATAGATTTATAGGAGTGGAGAATCGTGTAATTAAATATTGTGACAATTACTGTGACTTGTGAAAAAAAGAAATAATAAAAGGTATTTATTTCATCAACAGCTATTAGCTGAAGTAACGAAGAAAATGTAATTTCCATATATATAGCAAGGTCAGTTCATGGTGACATGTGGTATAAATATTCTGAGTAATCTGTTGTTCCTGGAAAAATAGACCTGAAGGCCATTAGTTAATTGTTTATGTATGTGTGCCTGAGGCAGCTCCTTTGCATTTTTTTCAAGTGGGTCCTGCCCCGAAGAAGCCATCAAGATGGATTCATCATTACTATTTTCATAATCTTAATCACAGCTATTTTAATTTGGGAAATTACAGTCATAAGAAAGAATCTGTAATTATCACACAGGAATAGCCCTTTACCTAGATTTATTTTTTCCCATGGATAAGGATAGCTGTGCCTTTGTTGTTGCCACAATACTCAGGGAAGGAAAAGGAAAAAGAGCTTTAGGAAGACTTGGATTCTGTGGTTCTTCCTTGAATAACCAAGTGATCTTGTCCCCATCTCCTCCTTCTTTCTGGTCACTTTTCCATGCTAACAGTTGAAAAATACACCGGTCCTTTGAATATTGTGTTTATAGTTTTTCAGATTAAGGCAGCGTACACAATATTCCCTTCCTCATCTTTTAATTCCTAACAAACCTCTGAGGTTGGGTTGAGAAACATTAACTCAAAATCACCCAGTATATTTCCACAGCAGAGGGTGCATAGTCAAATATTGTAGCTACTACACACCATATGCTTCTTTCCCCTGTGGTTAAAGTGGTAGATAGCAGCTTAATGTGGACCTCAAAATAATGTGCCTATATCTCTTATTTGTTTTTACACAGATTATGGGAGGTATTTAATTAATCCCATTTGATAAATTTCAAGTTTTTTTAAATTCCCAAAACCAAATATTCTTTTTGTTATCTTGTTCTTTGTTTTACCACTTTTTTCAGATAAAAACCAAGCCTAACCAAAGTGAATCCAAATTGATTGGAAAATTAATTGGTTATATCTATTCTGGCTCAACATTCTGATGTCACACAAAGGATACATTATGTGATTTTAACATAAACAAAATAATATATCAGTCATTTCGGTATAAATATTTAATAGGCACTTTCAAAAGAGGCTATACATAGATCCAGTTACTGAATGATAAAAATAATTGAATATATTTTAATTGTTGTATTAAACATTGCACAAAACCTAAATTGATATTTCATTTACATTAAAATCCAATGAAGTTACAATGATTATTTATTCCCATACTGAACAGTTTCTCTCTCCATCACATTAAAAATTACAATTGTGTAACAACACATAGAGCCATACACATATTTTTGGGTATTATATGTGGTTCTGAAGTTTCAGGATGAGCAACTTATCATACAGGAATAAAAAGTTGTTTGAAAAAATTGAAAACACAAACATACCATTGAGTAAGTTATATTAATATTAATGATCACAGAATTAAAGAGCAGTGTAATTGTAATTATATGCATATGGGAGAAAATTTTCTGTGAAACCTTGGCATATAAATGTACAATTTCAGGATGCGTTTTTTAAAAGAACCAGTTCAACCAGAAAAGTAATCTTTTGGGACTTGCCATAAAAATAGATCTGCTAAAATGTTAGTTTAAATGTGCATTGCATGAAACATGTTAAATACCCCAGAACATATAAAGAAACCATTATTTGCAGAAATTGTAGTCTTATAAAGAAGGAAGAGAGAGTGACAAATTAACAAGACCCTACTGAGAAAATATTAATAATTCAAGAAGCAAGAATATTGCTACAGAACATTGAATGCTAATTGGTTTACACTCTGCACAACTGTACTTTGTTTAACTATAGTTTGTTAAATAAACAAGTGTCTGAATTCAGATTATACTTAAACTATGATTTACAAACCACAAGAGCTTAGTTACTGGTACACAATATACAATACCAAAACAAAACAAGCAACGTTGTGAAGTAGCACAATTTATGTGTTACAGCAGACAAAAGTTATTGAACTAATAGAGTAAAGTTGAATTCTTCTTCTTTTTTAGCCAATCCATTTGTTTATTCCTGCAGCAGCAAATGTTTTTTTGGGAGCATCCTGGTCTGATGTTAGCCTTTTATATAATAGTCAAAGAAAGAAGGAAAATGATTGATCAAAACTTGATGTAGAAGTTTGACACTTGGTCACTCCGACTTCTTTTTCTCCTCTTCCTCAGGGGGTGGAACATATCTCCTCACATCGGTGTGGTGGAACCACTTCTTCACTCCATCCATCTTCAGGGATGAGAAGGTGACCGAATTCACTTTGAAAGGTCCATTCCATCTGTACTGAGAGGAATCATCGGACCATTTCAGAACAACCAAATCTCCCACCTTGTATGGATGCAGTAGGAAATCAATCTCAGCTTCTTCAGGATCGCTGTACTGAGAAGCCATGATGAGAAGATATCAAATCGGTCCTTACACAAAGGATTCTTTAATCTTCCCTGTTCAGGACCGCACCTCGTAGCTTAGCTGGCTGGCTGGCTGGCTGCTGCCTGGCTGGCTGGCTGCAAAATATGGTTCTGGATTGTCCCCTGGCTGGTGAAGGTCTTGTCAGCAGCCGCTTCCAGAAGAGAATGACTCACACTTGAATGAATTCTTAACTGATGTCCTCATCAGAAATGGTTTGGGCTATTAGTAGAGTTAGCTACAGCTAAGGCTGTATCTAACTCTACTAATTAATAATTACCATGCTTTTTTCATTACAGTATATCTTGGTATTTTAAATTGGGAATTATGGCAAGCATTTCATTTAATATATGTATGTTCTATCCTCCCTATAAACACTTAGAACTGCGTTTTCCCTATTCTGCTACTCCCTTCTTTTTTTATACAATATGAGGAAGATTACAGTGAAGAAAAATCACTGCCTAGGTTAGTGAGTGACTGCTGATTTTCTTCCAGGGGCTTTTATACTTCGCCCCTTAAGCCATTATGGGTTCTTGCTTACCCCCATTTTCATTTCATTTCTATTTGCATGGGAAAATATAATACAGTTAAATCGGCAACTATTTTAATGGCTATTAACTTTTCAAATATTTAGATTAGAGGCAGGGCTCCTTCAGCTCTCTAAGGACAAGCTCCTTACTTTCAGTTTTAAAAACCAAGCACCAAGAATTAATTGATCAGTTAATATGAGGCTCACGACGATTTTAAACTCTTTTAAAAGCCTTCCTACTCCATACAGTATGCTGTGGCATGTCGCCCATGCATTCTACTACCTATTAGCTGAATATAGCTGTTTTTTCCATTGTAAATTTACATCGCCCTCCCCCATTCTATTGTCCTCTAAATATGTTGTCCTGCAACCTCTGTATATGCAGCCACTGTATAGACTAACATGGCATTTGTTTGGTCATTTGCAAAAACTTTTAAGTGTTGCCACAAACAAAGTTTTCTGGCTGCAGTGACACAAATCTTTTTGCACTAAAACTATTTTTTTTAAAAAAAAGTGAAAATGTGAGCAAATTTGTGACTTCCTCCAATAACTATCACTTTGGTTGCATATTGCTGCATTGATAGGAAGGAAAGAGGAAGAGGTATCTTCTAAAAAATACTAAGAGAGAGGAACTAGGAAATGACTATCTTGACTCTAGGAGCCAAAGATGGGATAAGAATTGTCGCTAATGAGACAACAGGTTGTCCCAAATTAGCAGACAGCAATGTTCCATGATAAACAGCTATCCTCTGGTTTTGTAAAAAAACAGAAAAATCCACAAAAAAAGTAACCGTCTGCTCTCAAAACACTCACCAGCATGCAATCATATAGGATTGCTGGTGCAGAAAACTGATGCAAAACCTGTATATGAAATTTTAGAAAAACAAATTATTTTCACTGTTTTTTAAATGCTTCATACGATTTTAAAAGAGAAAGCCAGGATCTGATATACACTAGTCTGACTTACTGTACATTCTGATATTTTCAGACTGTTCTAAAATGGAGAGTGAGTAATCCATCTCCGGCTAAAAACCTGCAAGCTACAGCATTAGCAATAGCACTTAGATTATATACCACTTTACAGTGCTTTACAGCCCTCTAAGTGGTTTCTAGATCAGCATGTTGCCCCCAACAATCTGGCTCTTCATTTTACCAACCTTGGATGGATGGAAGCTGAGTCAACACTGAGGCTGGTGGGATTTCAACTGCCAAATTGTAGGCAGCCAGCAGTCAACAGAAGTGGCCTGCAGTACTGCACCCTAACTACTGCGCCACTGAGGCTCACCGCACCACTGATATCTCTTCATTTTTATTCTTTGCTGTATCTTCCAATTTTGATCAATTATAAGAACAGTACTGCCCTCTTGTCTTATGGATTCTAATGGGATTTAGTGCAAGTATAAATTCTAATTTGTACTTAGAATTATAACTTTATCCCAAAGGTGCTTTTTCAAGAGGCAAATGGACTTTCTGGTTTTTCTTTGAAGATGTTTCACTTCTCATCTAAGAAGCTTCTTCAGCTCTGACTGGATGGTGGAGAACGGAAGGATTTATACTCCTTGCAGACAGCTGGATATCTGCATTCTTTTAATGAGTTGTTAGGGTCCCCTGGAGATTTATCTCTGTCATCAGGGTCACTTGAGTGGTGCAAATGGGTGTGGCCCTTTCTTGGAACTGTTGAAAGGACTGTGTTGTAGATTAGAGATAATGATGTTGTATCCCACCAGCTCTGCTGAGAGAAGGCTGTTCAATTTTGACATAGATGGTCTCTTTGACCCCTCTTTCAAACCAGCGGTCTTGTCCAAAATAGACTTTGCTGTCTTTAAATGAGTGGCCTGTGTCTTTTAAATGCAGATTGACAGTTGAATCTAATCCTGATGTGTTTGTTCTATGTTGTGCCATGCGCTTATAAAGTGGTTGTTTTGTTTCTCCAATGTACAGATCTGCACATGGCTTGTTGCACTGTACTGCATATACCACATTGCTCAGTTTATGTCTGGGTGTTTTATCTTTGGGGTGACAAGCTTTTGTCAATGTATTATTGGGTTTGAAGTATGTACATATGTTATGTTGGCTGAAGATCCTCTTGAGCTTTTCTGATATTCCTGTAACGTATAGAATGATAAGGTTGCTTCATTTATTGTTCTCTTATGGAGGAGCTCCTCTAGGGTCTTTTTTGAGATATGATGAAGGCCCACTTGGGATAGCTACGCATTCTGAGGGCTTCCTTGATGTATTTTTTTTCTTTCCCATCTTTAGTGGTAGGCAGGCCTTCAGCTAGGTGCTGTAGGGTTCGCATGACTCCCATTTTGTATTCCAGTGGGTGGTAGAAATAAAAATAAATAAATTACCTACTGAAATCTTGTCCTGATTATCTTACTTACTTTCCCCTTTTGTTGTTGGTGTTAGTATTATTCTCTCTGTTGCTTTGCATGTACATTGAGTGGAGACAAATTCCTTGAGTGTCTAATCACACTTGGCCAAATAGAGTATTCAGTTCGATTCAACTTAATTACCTAAACTTGATTAGCCTGAAGAAATTCTCACTTTAATATGATACTAGCCATAATCATAATGTAGAAACAGTGGAGACATTACAGTCCTTCAAGAGACACTGATGGTTTTTAAGGGCAACTCATTGGGATTTATTGATATTTTGAGTTTTAGGGACTGGAAGGAAGTATTGCCTCTATGACATACTTCCTGCTATACAGTAGTTTCCCTAGTTGATCTTGATGCTATGAATGGGTTGGCTTTGGAATTATATTGGGGGACTTTAATCTGCCTTCCTAGAATATGAGTCTAAGGCAGTTTAGATGTGGTGGTGTAGGCCAGGCCACGGCAAACATAGGCATGGCCTATATTACCAAAGACAGCAGCAGTCACACATAAATTTGTGTTTTTGTCTTGGAACAGTGATATGATCTAGACCTGAAGGATGTTGCAAAATCTGGTCATAGTCAGTTCACACTCCAATAGCCTTGGAATTTCCTGTGGCATCATACTACCACAAGGAGAACTTCCTTGATTGATCCATCACATGTCCCTAATGGACCCCCACTGAGTTCCAATTTCCATGTATAATTTGGGTTGTTTCTCTGATGCATGGTTCAGTCAAGGCCCCAGGTATTGCTTGAAAAGAAGAGACAATGGTCTTGGATTTGACCGTATTTGTGTAAATTTGCTGTGTCTGTAGAGTTCCTTAGTTTTCAGAGAGTTCCTTGGCTTTCAAAGGAACCCCAGATAGTGGAAGTATGTCCTGCTGGAGAGAAACAAAGAATCCAATTAACTACAGATTAAAACCTTAATATTAACAATTTAATCTCATGAAATCAGAACAAAAATGTAAAATTTGTAAATTTTTATTGTATCCACAGGGAACCAGCCAGTGGTTCTGTTCAAGTGACCTGATCCCTCTTGGTTAAGAATGGGCCTAATGGAACATTTGCAAGATTATGATGAAAACTATTGAAGACATCTATTGAATACAATCACTCAGATTAATTTTGATTTTGATTCTGACAGCAGGTTTTGGAAATGACTAAGACACAGTTTGTCTTGATTATCTAGAAGAGTTTATGCCTGATGGCCCTAAGGGAATGGATAGAAAACTTGAAGTGTGGCCACCCATTTATTACAATTAGCTGGACTCAGGTGGTGATGAATGGAATCTTGATGAGTGGTTCAGCATGACTTTTAAACAGGTACGTTATTCAGTAAGTAATTACTCAAATCAATTCTACGGACAATGAAGTACAGTTTATCCTGTGTCCCTTTATGAGGAAGGTTACTCAGAAGATAAAGGGCATAGTGACCTAGCAGTTATCATGCTGGGCTTCTTGACCAGAAGATTGGCAATTTGAGATCCAAGAGTATTCTGACCAGGTGAGCTCCCATTTTAGCCCTGTCACCTAGCAGTTTGAAAATACGCAAAGGCAAGTAATTATCTCTTTGGTGGAAAGGTAACAGCATTCCAGGCACCTTGGCATATCATGCAGATCACATGACCATGGAAGCATCTTTGGACAATGCTAGATCCCTCGGCTAGGAAATGGAGAAGAGCAAATGGAGAGAGTGCATCCATATATGCCGACACCCAGAATCTAATGCCCATATTCAAGCACCCACCCTGCCCCCCGCACATGCGCTATGACCCCGTTTTGGTGCCAGCAGGCCTCCCTGAAGCCTCTTGGGACCAAAACAGGGGTAGGGTGAGGTGCTGCACCCCCCACCTCCTATTTTTGGTCCCAGGAGGCTTCAGGGAGGCCTGCTAGCACCAAATCACGAACGGGGAGGCATGTCACACACTCTGTTTTGGTGCTAGCAGGCATCCCTGAAGCCTCCTGGAGCCAAAAATGGTGTGCGGGGAACACTGCATCTCCCCACCCCCATGCATGAGTGTGCAACCCTCCCATGCATGCACGCGCAACACCCCCATGCATGTGATTGCATCTCACAGCAGAAATCCAAAAATCAGCTGGCCAGTGGTAGGCATGCATACATGTGCAGTGGAGCTTACCTGGGTGATGGTTCACGTGCCCGCAGTGATGGCTCTGTGTGCCACCTGTGGAATGCCTGCCATAGGTTCACCATCACAGGCCTAGGAACTTGGATGAGTCTTTCCGGTAAATGTTCTTTGGAATGAGAGTACAGGTACAATTTACAATCACAATTGAGCCCAAAATTTATGTTTCTAAGTGAGAAATTTGTTAAGTGAGCCTTGCCCCATTTTATGACACTTCTTGACACATTTGTTAAGTGAATCACTGCAGTTCTTAAATTAGTATCATGATTGTTAAGAGGATTTGCTATATATATATTTTATTATGTTTTCATTCTATACAATCACATATTTACTGTGCTTGATCAGGGCATATAACATTGAGTAATAAACACGGCCTTCACTTATATAGAAAATGCCCTCTACAATACAAACCCAATATACCACCTTGGCCCACCATACACCCTCTTTCAACCCCCTCCAACTTTCATTCTTCCTTCTCACACACCCCTCTACGCCTACTTCCCCTCCCCTTCTTTCTAACCCTAACCCTGTCACTCCCTCTAATCCATTCCCTCCCTCCCTTCTCCTCCTCCTCTCTCTCACCCTCTCCACCCTCCTTCTTCTTTCACTCGACTCTTTCCTTCGGTATATTTCTATTATCTTCCAGTATATTCGGTTTGTTCTATTTTCGCACTAACATTGAAAAGCCACAGTATACAAATGCAATCATGGAATTTAACACATATTGTATTTCCCCCCTCCCCCCTCCCCCTAAATCCCCACCTCCCTTCCCTCCCCCCGACTTCCCAAAGACCATACGTGGTATAACTTTTGGACAATCACAGTCTAAAATATCTCTACATTGAGCTCAGCTCCTTACTGTTACCCAAATTTTAAACAATTTAAATTGTTACTGATACTAAGCATAAGCTATCTGGAGTTTCTTAGTCCCATATTTACTTTTTATGTAATCAATCCATTTTTTCCAGTCTCGTTTATATCTCTCGTTTGAATGTTCTTTGAGATATGCTGAAATTTTGGCCATTTCGGCTAAGTTCATAACTTTCAAAGTCCATTCTTGAATTGTAGGTAAATCTTTCTTCTTCCAATACTGCGCCACCAAGAGTCTTGCTGCCGTTATTAAGTACAGAACCAAATTAGTCTCTGCTGCTGTAAAGTCAATACATATACCCAGTAAGAACAACTGGGGGGTGAATTTTATCCTTCTTTTGAGGATGTTTTGCAGGATCCACCATATTTTTAAGAGGATTTGGTTTCCCCATTGACTTTACTTGTCAGAAGATTGCAAAAGTTGTTCACATGACTCTGGGACACTGTCATGTAAGTCAGTTATCAAGCATCCGGATGAAAAATCACGTGACCATGGGGATGCTGCAATGGTCATAAGTATGAAAAATTGTCATGTCACTTTTTAAAGTGTTATAACTTCGAACAGTCACTAAATGAACTATTGTAAGTTGATGACTACCTGTACATTCTGATCTTAGTAATTTCTTGTTGCTTCTCTCCAGTTTTCTGCTTATCAGCTATTTTGTTATGTGGTTTTAATCCAACGTTAGCTGCCTAGGATTGCAATTTGTGAATTGGACATAAGTTTTATAAATAAATAGCCTACCTTTACTATTTTATGGGTACAAACAGTAATCAGCAAAGTAAATGGTACTGATTTTTCTTCTGAATTTTCTTTTACATGAAATGCCATTATTTAGTCTTTTTAAGTTTCCAGATATTATTCTGTACAGCTTCTAATTTTCTATTTTCCTTTCTAACAATGAAGAAACACAATAATGTCTCTATCTATATTCAGTGCATCATTTTCTATAGCAAGAAGAATGTTGCGTCTGACTGGAAATTAGATAAAACCCAGGTGCACATTGCACATTCTTATTTTCTGTAAACAATCTTTTGTTTTCTTAACAGCTATGTTCTAATCAAGTACTATTTAAACAAACACAGCCAGAGACACTTAAATGTGGGTTTAAGGAATTTCTGATATTACCAGCAGTAAAAACATTGGGGTTTTTTGTTCATTTTTCTCTGACCAAAAATGATAACATTTCAGCAACGATGAAACTTAAGAGTAGCAGAACTGCCAGCTAACCTTTCTCTCAAAGCTACCTTTTTAGATCTACTATCAGAGAGGTGTATTGTTGATGATTTTTGTACTGTGCTATGTCATATTTTAACAGCAGTTTATTTATTTATATTCCACTTTTATTACTTTTCTAAATAAGATGGTAAAACTACTTAAAACCCTTTCCTCTATTTTCCTTACATCAACTACCTTGTGAGGTGGATTGGATTAAAAGAGTGATTGGCTCAAAATCACTCAGATGGTTTTCATGTCCAAGGCAGGACTAGAACTTATGGTCTCCCAATTTCCAGCTTCGTGCTTTAAGGCAAACTGACTATTGAATAAAGAATAATGTTCATACACCATGTTTTACAAATTGTAGTGAAGGATTCACATAATATGTTAAGCAAAAATTAAACTACTTATGGTTTAATGCAGAGGTAGTATTCTACTGGTTTGGACCGGTTCACCTGAACCAGTAGCAGAAATTGCGGGTGGCCCTGCCCACACACCCCATTTCTATGGCATCCCACTTAGGCCCTTTTTTCACCAAAAGCATGTACGGAAGGCTGGGTGCATGCACAGAGGTGGCGCGTGCGCTCACATTTGCAAACTGGTAGGGAATGTAAGTGAATACCACCCCTGGTTTAATGCAATCTGAATATGGATCTGTAATTTGTCTGCTACACACACAGTTGTCAAGGAGGAGACTATGGGGAATAAGGAAAGGATCCTTAATTCTGCAAAATAGTTCTCAGCACAAATAGCAACCTATGATCCTTCCTAGGGATCAGAATGTACGGATTTCCTCCTAGAATACAGGTATTCCTCAACTTGTAACAGTTCATTTAGTGACTGTTTGGAGTTACAAGAGCACTGAAAAAGTGATTTATGACCATGTCTCACACTTATGAGCATTGCAACATCCCCATGGTCACAGGATTTACATTCGGATGCTTGACAACTGGTTCATGTTTACAGTAGTTTCAGATTCCCTGGAGTCATGTTTTGTGACTTTCTGACAAGCAAACTCAAGGGGAAACCAGTTTCACTTAAGAGTTGTGGCTACTAACTTAACATCTACAGTGAACCACTTAACTGTGGCAAGAAGGGTCGCAAAATGAGGCAAAACTCACTTAACAACTGTCTCACTTAGCAACAGAAATTTTGGACTCAATTGTGGTCACAAGTCGAGGACTACCTGTACTTGGCTTAAAATGCATTTCTTTCCAGAGGGATTGTCCCCACTAGTATTGACTGACAATTTCCCTTCCCCCTGGAAACAAGCAATTGATCACAAGCTGGGCTCTTATGTGCTCTCACCATTATTCTTAATGTCCCTAGGCTTTGAGCAAGCAAAGCAAGTAGTAATCAATAGAATGAGGGACATGGAGTTCCAAGAAGAACTAAATAGGTTGCCTCTCCACAGTAGGGACAGAATCAAACAGGGTGTGTGGGAATCGGCAAGATATCTAAATGGCCTGATCTCCCCAAAACAAAGAACTGCTTTCTTCAGAGCCAGATTTAACATTCTTCCTTCAGCACTCCTCCAGGGCAGGTATAAGAGAACACCTATAGCCGAATGCATTTGTATATGTGGTAAAGGAGAAGTGGAAGATAATTCACATGTACTATTACACTGCGAGCTATACAGAGCTTGTAGGTCTGCATATATTCTCCCCTTATTAGAGAGATTGCCAGGGAGGGCAGACAATTTTTATCTAGGCTTTTTCCTCCAGGACACTAACCACATATGCAGTGGCAAAGTTCTGTGCTGCTGCAATGTCCATAAGAAAAAAATTGGTGACAGTATAATACCATCTTGTACCAATTATCTGGACATACCTTTAACGATCTTTGGACCATAATGTTATTTTCCACTTTTAATGTCAATACTTTTTAATTATATTTTAATGTTAGTATTTTTTAATGTGTAAAAACAATTGCTTGTCTTTGACCGTAATAAAGATCTTACTTACTTACTTACTTACCTGTACTTAGAGGTATGGTATCTTGAAATTTAAGACATGGAGTTGCGAGCAGAGACAAAGCATCATAAATAAATAAAATGAAGAACAAACTGTGTTGCATTCCAAAAAATTGAAAAGATTAAAACTGGTATATTAGGGAAGAGAAAAGACATTTTGTAGGCTACAAGACTAAGTCAGGATTTGCCTTATAAGCCACAGTTGGCTGATATTGTAAAAAAGAGGCCCAAACCATAGTGTACTAATGTCATATTCCCATAATATGGTAAAGGCTCCCTTTTCACATATGTTCTAGTCATTCCTGACTCTACGGGGTGGTGCTGATCTCCATTTCAAAGCCAAAGAGCCAGCACTGTCGGAAGACATCTCTGTGGTCATATGGCCGGCATGACTAAACATCAAAGGTGCACAGAGCGCTATTACCTTCCCACCAAATGTGGTTTCTATTTTTCTCCATCACACAGCGCTAGGGATTCAAATCGCCAAACTGCCGACCTTTCTGATTGACAAGCTTAGCCTCTTAGCCACTGAGTCCCTCAATTTCTACATGTTATACCAGTGATGGTGAACCTTTTTGTCACCGAGTGCCCAAACTGGAAAGCGTATGCATGTGCATGCATGTGCGCGTGTCGGAGCACTGGAAACCTGAAGACCAGCTGACTGGTGTGCACATATCTATTTTTTGCCCACTTTTGGGGGTGTTTCCAGGCTGTTTTTCTGGCTGTTTGCCAGCTGGTTTTGGGGCCAAAAACAGCTCGAAAAACAGCCTGAAACATTCCCTGAAAAATAGCCTGGAAAACGGCCTGAAAACAGCCAAAAAAACAGGTCATTTTCCGGGCCATTTTTCAAGGAATTTTTTCAAGCCATTTTTGGCCCCCAAAAATCAGCAAGAAAATGGCTTGAAAAATGGCCCTGAAAATGCCCCAAAAATGGACACATGCATGGTGTAAACCAGAAGAGCAGCTGGTGATGGTGTGTGTACTCAGAGAGGGCTCCGAGTGGCACACATGCCATAGATTAACCATCATGGGGTTATACTAAAATCAGATTCTCCTGATGTAAGGATATGTCATCAGCACCTAGACCATCTGTGCATTTTCTGTAGTAATCTTGGGAAAGAAACTTCATAGGATGCTATGTTGCTCTTTTTGTGTGTGCCCCCCAAAATAGAGGTTCTAAAAGTCAAGGGGAATTCTGATGGTAGAAATTCTATGGGGACTTAGGACTGCCAGTAGGAGAGTGTTTTTTTGTGCATTACAGTAGGCTCTAATTTTGCATTGATTTTGTGTTATCTGCTTTTTTGGCAGCTTCAGTACACTACTGTCTAATAACTTAAGTGATTGTCCACCAAGATACCTAGATTCTACCCAGATTCCCAAATCCTGGCCTAAGGTGACTTTTCTGGGTACTTCCCTTTCATCTCCTCTCTGGCCATTTGAGTTAGCTTGCGGCACCCACAGCCTCTCCTACTCCCTTGCTCCAAAGTAAATTGCCTGTCATTCCTCGCCCCCCCCATCATTCCAGCAGTGCTGCTTCTCCCACCCGGACACCCCTGCAGGGTCCCCCGGACACCTTAAAGCGCGGACAAAGCCTTTTCGTTCTCCGGCCACCCACATCACATCGTCCTTGCCTTCCCTCTCCCCCCTTCTCTTCGCCTTGTCAGCCCTCCCGGTGGGACAGCGGAATAGCTGAGGGGGCGGGGGCGCGCTCATAGCTAGCGCAGGTGCTGCCTCCCACTCGCACCTCATTCAGCCTTGAACGGGTCAGCATGGTCTCTGGGCTCCGGTTCTTGTACCGCCTCTTTCTTTCCAATGTCTGAGATAGATAAAAAAGAGATATAGTCCTCGGCGCGGAGCAGCTACAGCAACCATGACCTCCGACCCCGCTTTCCGCCAGCCAATAAGAGCGTAGCTCGTCTCCAAACCCAAAATTTCCACGTCGGCAAAAGTCAAAATGGAGCGGAGCTCGCGGGAACCGGGCATTTGCGAGCAGGCAGGCGGAGGAAGCGGAGCAACGGAGGAGGAATGGGCAATGACGGCCAACGCGACGGCCGGAGGGGCACTGGTTAACTGCCGCTTCGTTGCCGTAGCAGCAGCCGCTGTTGCAACCACCGATCGGAAGGGGAGGCTGCGGCACCTCCGCGAGAAGTCCGAATCGCGGCAGCTCCGCTACACATCACCCGCCGGGCTCTTTCTATTTCTCTTTCTGCAGGGAAAGGCGAGCGCCGCTGCAGCAAGAACCGTTGGAAGAAGCGCTGCACGGACCTGTTGCATTGGGCGTCCCGGTTGCTCCAGGTGCCAAGGAGGCGAAGTGGTAAGTCCCTTTCCCTCCACCACCCACCCACCCCTATTGTACGGCGTGGTGGGCTTGCCTCCTGCGCCGATGCGTTTTTTGCAGGCAACGATCCTATTGTCGCCGCGGCATGCTTAAGGACATTTGGGATGGGGATAGGAGCAAATCGGTTTCTGGATGCAGGGGATCCCCCTTCTCTCTTTCACATCTGGATCGGTGTATTGAGAGAAGCAGGTGGGCTTCCTGTTTCTTGATTTGATTGCCGGTTTTGCTTTCTAGAGTTAGTTTCGATTTTCGGAGCTTATTGTAGAGAGGAGAAAGAAGGCACAAGTTTTCTTCTTCAGGTGTTGTATACTTCTGTCTCCGTGGTGTATGCCTACGTGGACTAATGAGATCTTCCACATAACTACTACCTTCTTCTTGAAGCAAACTCTAGAGCATATGGGTGCTAGTTTTTCCTTCCATCGTGCGGTCAGTTACCAATGCGGAAATCTATCGTGGCATCACATGTGGCAGCTGACTGGAACATACCTGAGCCTTAACCAGCAGTCTTTTAGGAACCCAGCTGGCAATAATTGTCTGATTCTGCTGTCCAAAGGTGGAATACACATAAGTTGGAAACTGGGACTTCTGGAATGCTTTGCTTTCTTTTAAAAATAACTATTTGTATACTTTCTTTTCTGAATAATATATGCTTTCCCCTCCACTTTTATTTCTGTTGTAGTGAACAAGAAATGGATCCCTTGCAGCTGATGAAGCTCCTTTAGTAGAAAAAGTTTTGGCTTCTGGAAAGAAAGTTCTGTGACACTTTGACTCTGATTATAATAGAAGTCAGTGCACTACAGAACTTTCTCTTCAGGGGCTGCAGCAGCCAAGGAGTTAACACAGAGCTCCTGAACCTCAGGTGGACACGTCACTGCCAGCTGCTTTCAACAAAATGGGATGGAAAGGCTGAAAGGAACTCTTATGGGAAAGTGGCACTTCTTTAGTATTTATGTAAAAGCACTAAATATATTCCTGTGTTTAAACAACTTTGTTCATTTGAAACTTGGCCTTTTAGTTTCTGGTATCTTAAATAGCACAGCATCTGGGTGTTATTTACATGTCCCCTTTGATAGACGTTTCAAAGAGAAGGCTTTACAAAATGCTGTAAATTGTTAATTTCAAGTTGTCTTAGTGATTGTGCATATTGGTGCTGCTAAAAGACTAAAGTTTAATAATTGCCTTTGAATGTAAATCTTTATTAAATGTGCAATTGTTATAGCATTGATTTGTTGTGTAATGGCTTGGAAGATTTTGCAGTAATACACTTAGAGATCTAAATATGTTTCTGAATTAAATGATTGTGCTGCATTGAATGTGCTTGCTTCTTAATTACTTAATTAATAACAAGTAATTGAGTTTAACATCTTAGTTGTGAACACTATGAGGACTTTTAAAAGTCATATTGAATGTGTTGTGGAAAAATTATATTTAACACCTAAGTTATTTTACCAGCTCTTCCTGATTTTCAACTTTTAATAAAAGTGCCCATTAATAAAATGATGTTTTAAAATAAAGTGAATATTTATTTGAATCTGCTTTTATTATTTTTACAAATAACTCAAGGCAGCAAACATATACAACAGACTCTCCTTTTCCTCTTTTCCCCACAGCAACAACCCTGTGAGGTAAGTTGGCCTGACCCAGGGTCCCCCAGCTGACTTTCCAGGCTAAGATGGGAACTCATGGTCACTCACTTTCTAGTCTGTTGTCTTAACCACTATACCAGGGGTGTCAAACTCGATTTCATTGAGGGCCACAACAGGGTTGCATTTCACCATGGGGGTGTGGCCAGCTTGACATCACTCTTGTTGGGGGCACCTGTGGTGACCAAGTGCTAAGGGAGGATTTCCCTCAGACCCTCTCATTATCTTCCTTCCTTCTTTCTTTCCTTTTCTTCTTTTTCCTTACCTCTGCATTCTCCTTCCTCTCTCCCCTTATTTTTCCTTCCTTGCTCTTTTCCCATCTTTCCTTCTTTTTCTTTGTCCTTCCTCTCTCTTTCTCCTTTCCTGTCTCATCTTGGATGCTCAAATGCAAAAGGGAAACATTTCTCCTTTAGTTTTGTTTTTAGTTTATTTTGCTAGCCCTCTGCCAGCAAAAAGAGCTGCAAGGAGGCACGTGTGCCCCCCCCAGGCCCCCTTTTTGGTTGCAACAGCCTCCCAAAGCCCTCTGCACCCCCCTGCTCTGTTTTCACTGGTGGAGGGCTGCAGGAGGCTATTGCGGCTGAAAAGGGAGCCTGGGAGGGCTGCACACGGCCTTCCCGAGGTCCATTTTTGCTGGCAGAGGCACTGCAGGCCCACCCTTCGCCGTTTCCAGTGGGCCAGATCTAACCACCCTGGGGGTCAGATTTGGCCCCGGGCCTTGAGTTTGACACCCCTGCACTACACAAACTGGTTCCCTGATTTAAATGTAGTATCAAAAAAAGAGAGGCATAATTAATTCATATGTAAAATTCAATAGACAGTTCATTTATGAAAGCCCTCTACTTTGATAAATACACAGTTGATAACAAATGCATTTGCACTAAAGCATGCTTGGGAATAATATATTGAATCCAAGTTTTGAGCTGGAGGGTACATATCTTGCTCTTCTTTTGGTGGATATCTGTATAGTATACACTTATGGCTTCCTATGTTAAGTGTGACAGATGTTGCTTAAGTTAGATTCTTACAAAAGTGGTCACAGAGAAAAATTCACAAGATACAATACAATATATCAGTCTTCAATGATACAAAATAACAATGTAATGTAAAATTGTGATATTTGCTTCAGCACCTACTTCTGCAGTTTATAGAAAATCAGTTCTCTAGTAAAATATAAGGAAAGAATTTGTGACTTCGTTTTTTATTTGTGCACTCAAAACACCAATTACATTTTCTCTTAACAATGTGTTGATCATTTTTGCAATTTCATGCAGGTAGTTTTCTTTAATAATTGCATTGAAATATATAAAACCTGTTTCCAAATGTCTTTCTGAGTACAGTTTCTTTCATCCAAGCAAGAACATATAGATGCTGATCAACTGCAAACATGGTTCAGGCTTGTTCTAGTGTAGCATTCATATGCTTGTTTCCCACAATATGTTTATTTTAGTGAGTCATGTGATACGTAGTCCAGATTTAGACTACTTAATGGAGCATTCTGATTAAATGTTAATAGCAGGAAGCTGTTGGATCATGAAGTAGGCCGGTAAAAAATTTTTTTGCACAGTAATACTAAAAAGTGAGATAGTGTATAAATTTTGATGTGCCAATCTAACCAGCCAGAAATAATCCTACAAAATTCTTGAACAATTTTTTAAATATTTTAAGATGTAAAGGACTTACTTGATCTAAATCTTTTATTTGGAATAAATCCAACATATGTCCAAGTTTCAGCACATGCAGTTCATTTTGCTTTGGAAAGACTTTCTTCTACCAGGTTTCTTTAAATCTTTAATGTTATTTTTGCTTTGCTTATTTATCTGAATTTAATTACATTTATTTAGATATTTTACCAATTTCAATAGGTCCTGTTTTACAGTGAGATTTCTATACTCATTTTACTCAGGTGAACTTAAAAAATGGCAATATTTATATAATCCTGTCAAATATTGAAAATATGTGATGCCCTTATTGTGATTTGTAATAGCCCTGCATGGTAAGTCATGGTTATTTGAAGACTGCAAATGCATGGGTGTGGCTGAAAGTTGGTGGTTGAAATAATATAATAGCAGAGTTGGAAGGGACCTTGGAGGTCTTCTAGTCCAACCCCCTACCTAGGCAGGAAACCTTATACCGTTCCAGACAAATGGCTATCCAATATTTTTTTAAAGACTTCCAGTGTTGGGGCATTCACAACATCTGGAGGCCAGCTGTTTCACTGATTAATTGTTTTAACTGTCAGGAAATTTCTCCTCAGTTCTAAGTTGCTTCTCTCCTTGATTAGTTTCCACCCATTGCTTCTTGTTCTACCCTCAGGTGCCTTGGAGAATAATTTGACTCCCTCTTCTTTGTGGTGACCCCTGAGATAGTGGAACACTGCTACCATGTGTCCCCTAGTCTTTCTTTTCATTAAACTAGAAATACCCAGTTCCTGCAACCGTTCTTCATATGTTTTAGTCTCCAGTCCCCTAATCATCTTTGTTGCTCTTCTCTGCACTCTTTCTAGATTCTATACCTCTGTTTATGTAGCCTAGAACTGTGTTGGCTTTTTTGGCAGCTGCTGCACACTGCTGGCTCATATTTAAATGGTTGTCCACTAGGACTCTACGATCCCTCTCACAGTTACTACTATTGAGCAAGGTACCACCTACACCAGTGATGGTGAACCTATGGCACACGTGCCACAGGTGGCACACGGAGCCATTTGTCAGGGCACGTGAGGCACTGCCCTGTCAACTGGCCAGCGTGCATGCGCGTGCTGGTTATCTAAGTTCACCCTTTTTTAAAGCGATTTTTCACCCTCCCTAGGCTCCAGAGGCTCTATATGAGCCTGGGGAGGGAGAAAAGAGCCTTCCCCACCCCCTCCAGAGGCCCTCTGCTCCAGAGGCTTCAGGGTAGCCTTCTGAATGTCCCTGAAGCCTTTGGAGCACTCAAAATGTGACTCCTGGTTTGCTCGGAGGGTCGTTTTGACTGCTCTGAAGCTTCCTGAAGGTCCCTGAAGCCTCTGGGCGGCTTCCGGTGGGGGCGGGGAGGCTATTTTCGCCCTCCACAGGCTCCTATAAAGCCTCTGAAGTCTGGGTAGGGTGAAAAAAGCATGCAAAAATGGGGGGGTTGCACCTTTAGTGCGCACATGCTCACTGGGGGGTGTTACGCATTGCATTATGAGTATGGCATGCCTGCACACAACCTCCCCTGTGCTTCCCCCACTTATGGCATGTGAGCCAAAAAAGATTCACCATCGCTGACATATACTGTATCTGCGCATTTCGTTTTTCTTGCCTAAATGTAGAACTTTACTCTTTTCACCATTGAATTTCATTTTATTAGATAGTGCCCAATGTTCAAGTTTGTCAAGATCCTTCTGTATTTTAAGCCTATCTTCTGGAGTGTTGGCTATTCCTGCCAGCTTGGTGTCATCTGCAAATTTGATGAGTTTCCCATTTATTCCCTCAAATAATGATAAAAAACGATACTTTATTATAAAATAAGGTATAGTGCTAATTATAGTTCTATTTTAGATAGTTTACTGCCCTTCCTATCCCTAATTGTACTGGTACTAAAACTCTCTAATTTTTAAGATACTAAATTGAAAAGGGCACAACTTTACCTATTATGCAATGCTAGTTTTCAAATATTTAATTTTTATCTCCATACTTGAATTCTGAAGTTAGGTTCAAAAATGCAATAAGTAATTATTTTATTTATCATTGCCAGTGGTTTATTTTAATAGTCTCACACTGCCTTTAGAACCAAAAACCCTCCAAAATGGCTTGTGTACAGTATATGCAAGAGGAAAACACAAGGCTAACACAATAAACATTGCAACATCCCTTCTAAACTGTAGCATATTATTAACCCTATTCCTACGGGATCCTTAGTAGACTAATAAGACTTGTTAGTGGAAACGGTAATTTTTTTCAGTTTATCTTAAAAGCAGCTTGATGAATTGTGAATGAGCAAAACATTCCATAACTATCCAGCTACAGAGACTGAGTTCATACAGAATAAGCTGCAACTAGTTGGATTTCCATGTTATATATAACTATTAAACATAGTTTATTAAATCTAGCTAGATTTCATCAATGTACAAAGCCACAATGTAATGAATTCAGTCTGCATTTTTATGGATGAGTTAAAAAGATACATAGTAATAGGCACAAATACATTTGTTAGAAAAGCTGGAACTTGGATATGAAATTAAGTTATCTTGGTTGAATACAATAGCTTATAAATAGTTCTAATACAGTTGTAGCATTACAGTTTATTCCTGAAAAATGCCAAGGATTAGCAGTTTCAGTGCTACTAAATGTTCTGGATTGCCCCCATGCCTCTATTTTGTTCTAGTAAATGTATGCTAACTGATGCCATTTGAAGACTTATTTTGGGAAAGTCTCAAACACTTTGTTACTGAAGGATTTTGAAGTATGTTTTCATTTAAAATAAATAAAATTAAGGTATATGTAACAGGCAGGATCAATGTCATGATGTTAAAGAGCTACTTTAAAAAACTTAAGATACTTTTCTAGCTATCTGAAATGAACACTAGACCATAAAGACATATAATGAAGAGCATATTAGGGAAGTCTCTGTGAATCAGTGGTGTTTAAACTTAGGAAGTTTAGATGGTTGCAACATGTTGACAGAAATTCTGATTTTGATTCATGACATCTCAAATGGAGAAACCTGGGCACTTGAGTTTTCAAACGTAGACACTATGGTTTTCAAATCAGTCAGCTCTAGGGGAGATCAACCCTGACTGCTCTATAGAAGGCCAGATCCTGAAGATGAAACTCAAATACTTTGGCCACCTAATGAGAAGGAAGGGCTCACTGGAGAAGAGCCTAATGCTGGGAAAGATTGAGGGCAAGAGAAAAAGGGGACAACAGAGAGTGAGGTGGCTGGATGGAATCACCAAAGCAGTAGGTGTGAGCTTAAATGGACTCCAGAGAATGGTAAAGGACAGGAAGGCTTGGAGGAATGTTGTCCATGGGGTTGCAATGTGTCGGACATGACTTTGCAACTAACAATAAAGATACTTGAGTAATTGATGATTCTCTTACAGACCTACAATTTAAGAATACCACCGGAGTTAGTTTTCCTATCTTTAAAGACAAGGCAGGTTTTTCCTACTGTGAACAAAGCATTCTATGTAGATCTAATGGCATCTAAAGTGAGGAACTGATTCATTTAGGATTCTTGTTAACTCCTAATGCTATCTTTCTATGTGTTATTTTCCTAAGATAACAGCACCTGATTTTAGTGAGGACTTGATTCAATTTATCTAACTGAACAGTATTGTACAGTAATTGTATTTTATAAATGGAGACTTATTTTTTACAAATTGATTATCAAAGCAATACATGATTATCAAAGCAATGTTTTCACTTTAACATCTTGGGTATCTTCTTTTAAGGAAGCTTTATCTTTTTTAAAATCCTTGGTACTTTTCTTTTGAATTAAGAGGGTTTAAAAAAATTTTTGAGTTAGAATGTATATTTTTTAGTGGTGTTGCAAACAATCACTGATGTTAATGTGAAGTACACAACTGAAAAACAAGGATAAAAGAAAGGAGCAAAGGAAAGACAATAATCAACTATGCAGTATCCCATTACTCCTATATTATATGACCAATTTAACCATAACTATATATGTCAGTTTTTCACACTTTTATATAATCTTTTTTTCCCCTTAAAATTAGATGCAGATATACTAAATACAGGAAAAGCAAATTGGATTTAATTTTTCATGTGTAGTAATAGTTTTACTGGTCATTACTTCAAACTAGTCTGCCAGATGCGTGGGGCTTCATAGAAATACAATGTCTTTTAGATAAGATAGTCTCTATTCTGAACAAATTAGTGAATTCTTTGGACATAATGTTTCCTGTCGTTAGCTGGAAAGAGAAATTTCCTGCATAGGAACATCAAGAATAATGATGACTCTTTATGGTTAGTTGGTCAGAGGCAGATGTCCAAAAAGGCCAGAAGTTTTTTTTTATACTGCCTCCTAAACAAACAGTTCCATGGACAAAACTTGATCAAGCATCTCCATAATAAGTTTGTGAAACAAAGTACAGAATTTTGGCTTCATCCTAAGGTAACTCATTCACACAGAACTGTATACTTGCTGCAGCTTTTATGTACTATAAATTTGATCCTGTTTAATTCAACAGTGCTAAGTTTGGAGTTAAACAATATTATGGAAAACACAGACATAAATAATGAGATTTAAAGGGAGGGGGGTGATAACACAGAACAATATTCAGAAAAATGATCAAGACCTCTTTAAAAAGGCAAGCGAGTAGGAAGATAATTTTTATAAGGACCCTTTTCATGCTTCATATATGCAAAAGTATGCAAAACAGTACAATGTTTCCCTGAAAATAAGACAGGGTCTTATTTTTTCTGACCCCTGAAATAAGCACTTGGCCTTATTTTCGGGGAGGTCTTATTATTTTTGAGGTGCAGGAAGTGGTGAGTGTGGTCACCTCATGGGTACTGCTGTGTTGCAATATTTTCATGGAGGGCTTATTTTTGAGGGAGGGCTTATTTTAGTACATGCATTCAAAAGACCAATTGGGCTTATTATTGGGGAGGTCTTATTTTCAGGGAAACAGGGTAATGCACAGTAGTCTTCAATTTACAACTGGTCAGTCAGTGACATTCAAAGTTACAATGAACCCTCCAAAAACTACTTACTTCAAGTTGTGAAGTTCTGATATCTGCCCACCCAATCCCGCCCAAGGCATGTGACCATATTTTGGGCATTCGGTAACTGGCCTGCATTTATAGCTATTTGCAGCACCCTGCACTTATGTTTTTTCTGTTTACATTTTTTCAGAAACCAGAATTTATTTATGTTTACTTCCGGTTCCTGGGGAAAAACTGCCCCATAGCAAACAATGGTTGTTTTTTTTACACTTAACAATCATTGCAAAAAAGTTGCAAAATTGGGTCTAGCCACATGATGAATGTCACAACTTATAGCCATAATTTCCAGGTTCAATTACAGTTGTAATTTGAGAAATACCTGTAGTAAGACCGGAATGGAAGATGCAGCGAAAGGGACTCTCTTAAGATTCCACAATATTGGCAAATTAATCATGATGTGGACCTTTGTGGAATAGAACTTGTTTTACCTCATGTATTATCTGGTGATAAAATTTAGTAAGTCTTGAGCTACAGAAGACAAAATGAGTGTGGCATTTTAAAAGATAACATCTCTATTCTTCTGAAAAGAAGATATAAGTTGCTTTGAGAATCATAGAAGTCAAATTCCTATTTAGAACAGGTCTTGTAAATTGCCTCATATGTCATACACTCTAAACACTTTCTATAATTTTAATTTTAATTTAAACAGCCATGCTTGTTATGCTTATTATTCACTTCCCCTCCCCTTCCTTCAATATTTATACTCTGCTATGCCGATTCTGGTCACCACAACATAAAAAAGATGTTGAAACCCTGGAAAGTGTGTAGAGAAGAGCAACAAAGATGACAACGGGTCTGGAGTCTATATTGTATGATAAATGGTTGCAGGAGCTGGGTATGTCTAGCCTATCAAAGAGAAGGTTTGGGGGATGTGACAACTGCCTTCCAGTACTTGAGGGTTTATCACAGAGAAGAAGAGGTTAACTTATTTTCTAAAGCACCAGAGGGCAGGACAAGAAGTGATGGTTGGAAGTTTGATAAAGGAAGATCCAATGTAGAAATAAGGAGAAATTTTCTGACAGTGAGTACAATTAATCAATTGAGTAGCTTGCTTCTGGAGTTGTGGGTGCTGGACAATAGACAGAACAACCATTTGACTAGGACAACAATTTAACTGGGATGGTATGACTCTCCTGCCATGAGCAGGGGGTAGGACTAGAAGATCTCTGAGGTCCCTTCCAACCCATTATTCTATGATCCTATTCTAGTACAAGAGATTCTCAAAAGATCTCAGAAACAAAAGGTCAATATAAAACAGTATAAACAGTTGAAATGCATTGATTAAAATGGAATAGAATATTAAAAGAACAAAAATGTATGAAAGAACAAAAAAAAATACTTACCTGATGAAAGAAAGATTTTTTCTGAGATAAAACTTCCCTTAAATGCAAGATATCACTATTTCAGATAGTGGATATTTTTATTTTTATTTATTTTATTTATTTGTCAACCATGTATTAGGTAACATATATACGTATGATTTTGGAGACATGAAATGAATACGAATAAAAGGGAACATTAGGACAGGAACGGTAGGCACGCAGGTGCGCTTATGCACGTCCCTTAGACCTCTTAGAAATGGGGTGAGGTTGACAGGAGACAATTTAAGGTTAAAGTTTTGGAGTTTGGGGAAGAAATGACAGGTAGTGCATTCCAGGCATTGACCATTCTGTTGCTGAAGAAACAATCGAGTTTCGAGCTGTTTACCCTGAATTTGCATCTATTGTGTGCTCATGTATTGTTGTGATTAAAGCTGAAGTAGTCATTGACAGGTAGGACATTGTAGTGGATAATTTTATGCACTACACTTACGTCAGACTGAAGGTGGTGTAGTTCTAAGTTGTCTAAGATATTGTCTAAGATATTCATATATTAAAGTCCAAAAAAGAATCCTTAGTTCACAACCAAGCTATTAAAATTAGTACCTTTGAGTTGTCTAATTTAAGAACTATTAACTTGTGTAAAGTTTAGCTGTTGCTTCTTTTTCATAAATACAGTGAACAATCAAATTGCCTGCAGTTCTATATTATTTTACTAAAACATCCTAGGATATAGAGTAGTTTATCATCTGATAGGCAAGGATTGAAACAAATGGATTAAAAATATAACTGAGGATCACTATTGGGTTAGTGGGGCCTAAATTCAAATCTCACTTTGTTATTTATTTATTTATTTATTTATTTATTTATTTATTTATTTATTTATTTATTTATTTATTTATTTATTTATTTATTTATTTATTTATTTATTTATTTATTTATTTATTTATTTATTTAACTAACTAACTTGTATGCCGCCCACTCTCAGAAGACTCAGGGCGGCTTAC
The DNA here is from genome assembly GCF_051295495.1 of Thamnophis sirtalis. Lineage (NCBI taxonomy): Eukaryota > Metazoa > Chordata > Lepidosauria > Squamata > Natricidae > Thamnophis > Thamnophis sirtalis. The sequence continues at coordinate 41,331,046 of NW_028261384.1, read as the reverse complement.
AAATAAGAAGGGAAAGGGGGATATATAAAAAAAAAACAACAGTTAAAAATTCAACAACATTCATAACATAAGATGGGCTGGATAATTCAACAGCCCCAGGCCTGCCGGAACAGCCAGGTCTTAGTTGCTTTGCGGAAGGCCGGAAGGGTAGTGAGGGTCCGGATCTCAACGGGGAGATCATTCCATAGGGCCGGAGCAGCAACAGAGAAGGCCCTCCCCCAGGGGGTCACCAGCCAACATTGGCCAGCAGATGGAATCTGGAGGAGACCTAGTCTGTGCGATCTAATAGGTCTCTGGGAGGTAACTGGCAGGAGGAGATCTCTCAGGTTCTGTTCCTTATTCAGACTCTTAATTATGATGATGATAACATTTCCATCTATGTGTGTTTGCTTTTTGATTCACTCCGCTCATGGGTTCAGATTTCCGGAATAAGCTTCTGAAGAAAAAAAATCAGAAGTTGGAATTGAACTGCTCTTAGAAAGAGAAGATTGCAAAAAACGCCATAGTGGTGAAATAGAAGAAAGTCAACTAATTTAATCAATAGGGACTTTCTCTGAAAGCAGTGATATATTAATATCTACAGTCTCTTCCTGAAATATTAAAATAGCCTGCATAATGAGTGTAGAATGAAAATTTGCATAATTTAAATTTTATTCCTCTTGCCTTAATCTGCATCTGTTGTATATGAAATAGGGTATATAATACAGCACTTACAACAGACCTAATTGTTTCTTAATCTTGAGTTGATGCACATTTAAAGGTAAAGTGTAATATTATCAGGTGGCGTTAGCTGGTAATTGTTTAGGCAAATGATATAGGGTCACTGTGGCTGTTGGCCGTACTGTATATCATCAGCAAGATATAAGGGTAAGTAAAAAAGTAGGAAAAGGCAAGAGAGTTACATGTGCCACATACAAATGGAAGATGAATTGAACTCATGGGAATTCAAACACATTGAAAGTCATTGTAGAAACTGAATCCCCTTGCTCATCGGAAGAGGGTTTTTAACCAATCCAGAATTCAGAAGTTTTAAAAGCTAAACATTAATAAATGCTCAATAGATGTTCCAGCTTTATCCAGCTTTATCCAATTTAAAGTAACTTCCAGTAAGAAAGTCAATGTTTCTGGATCTATATGCAAAAGGATCATTTCTGAGCAATATTTTTTAAATGAAAATTGTTTAATAAGAGGTGCTGTTGACATATTGGGGCTCAGATGCATCAAAGAGAAACTCTAGTAAATTGTCTATGAGTTTGCCAGCATGGAGAGCTTTTCAAAATTATGGATGGTTTGATGTAAAGCAAAAAATATGCAGAAATGATAAAAGAAGCATTCTTTTATGGATTTACGTATATTTAGTGGTCTGCCAAAAAGATGATGGTGCATGGATCATACATTAGTGAAAATAGAACAGCGCATACCTTTAATGTTTCCATCTAACTCCACAATAAACATGCCTATTATTTATTTTCTCCCCTACCATGGCTTCATGAGAGTGCCTTTATTCCATCCTGATAACTAAGGCAGTTTAAAGCAGTGATCTAATTTTCTTGCCCACCGGTTCTGTGGGTGTGGCTTGGTGAGTGGGTGGGGTCATGTGACTGTGTGGGTGTGGCCAACAGTTTTCTCTTTTTAAAGCATTTTTTTCCTGCTGGTTCGGGCGAATAGGCAGGAAAAAAATGCTTTAAAAAGTGGGGGATGTTAGATCGGCGAAAGGAAAAGCAGAGGCGCCTGCGAGTTGCCGGGCTGTCATACGCAAGGCTATTGGCTCGTCCGTCTGACAGCTCCATATAAAAAGCTGTCAGACGGAGGAGAGGTGCCGGTCTACCATCTGTACTTGTTCTTGCCTGCTGCTGCCAAGCTGTCATTCGTAAGTCCGAGGACTTACGAGGCTATTACAGGGGAAAACATTCCGACTATTGCACAGCATAGCTGTAAGTTATGTGATCATCAAAAGCTCTTTTTTTCCATTTTCAAAATCATTTTTTTCCTGCCTATTCACACAAACCGGCAGGAAACAATGCCGGTGTGGGGGGGGGGGGGTTTCCAACGATCATGCAGCTCACAGCTGATTTGTGTAATCGTCGGAACCATGTTTTCCCACTTTGTAAAGCATTTTTTTTTACTACTGGTTTGGGCAAATAGGTAGTAAAAAATACTTTAAAAAGTGAAATAAAGAGGGTACAACGGGCAACATCTGAGCCGTTATGGCATTCTGAAATTTACGTCTCACCATATTTTTTATGTGAGAGACACTCTTTGTCTGTCTCCTCTGATGAAACCAGGGGTAGGTTCCTGCCAGTTCTAACCTCTTCTATAGAAGAGGTTCCACAAATCTACAGTGCCATTTAGAACTGGTTCCAGCTCTCTCCCCCTGCCCATCCACACATCATTAAGTTGAAGAGCGAGAGGAGGAATTCTGGGAGTTGAAGTCCACAAGTCTTAAAGCTGTCAAGTTTGAACACCCCTGGGTTTTTTTCTAAAGGGTTAGGGGTGCGAGGGTCTTGTACTTGACAGCTTTAAGACTTGCACACTTCAATGCCAGAGTTCCTCAGCCAACATGACTGGAGGAGGAATTCTGGGAGTTGAAGTCCACAAGTCTTAAAGCAGTCAAGTTGAACATCCCTGGTTTTTTTTCTAAAGGGTTAAGGGTGCGAGGGTCTTGTAACTTGACAGCTTTAAGACTTGCATGCTTCAAATGCCACAGTTTCTGAGCCAACATTTTGGTTGTTAAACAAGAGCATTTTTAAGTGAATTTCACCACATTTTACAAGTTGGCCACGCCTACCCAGTTACATGGCTGGCAAGCCACTCCCACAAAGCAGGCTACATCTACAGAAGAGGTTCTAAAATTTTTTGAAACCCACCACTGGATGATCCCTGTCCAGTATGGTTGAACCTTTGGCATAGCTCTCATCTTCCTCAGAGCACACAAATGTTTAAACAGGATTTGGCTTTGTTATTCACCTAGTCCTAGAAGAACTTGGATAGGGAGATGTTGTTCTTTGATAGTGTTAAAGGTATCATTACAAGATGTAGGCTGTTATGAATAAAGTTGTCTTTTACAATTATTTTAATTGTTCTTTGCACAGTCAGCCAGATGTTCAGACTGGATTTGGCATTTTTATCCACCAGGCAGATGTTCAGACTGGATTTGGCATTTTTTTTTAGTCCACCAATCAAGTCCTTCCCAGGACTTAGGATAGATAGATGTGGATGTTTGATGGTTATTAATATTGTTATTCTTATACCATCATTATTACCTTGCATGTTTAGTTTAGAAACTGGTTTACAGTCATGCATTCTTGAAAAAGAAGTAAACTACAAATCTCTTTGTGGTCTCTGAGCAGATTCTGATTTAGTTTTTCCCACTCCTCAATCCAAATAAAAAAAAAATCTTAAATGTCCATTTACGTTTTGCTGATCCTACAGTTCTTTGGGCTATGTTTCATATTTTGTACTGATGGTAATGATATTTATTTTTATGTAGTGCTTCTGTGAAGATATAAAGTGCTTCATGTTTTTATATATCAAATCCCAGGAATTTATTTTGAAAACCACATGATTGGCTTACCAAAGTGCTGTCAAGAGCTAATGTAGGTGTATCAGGAACTGGGTCAGGGTGGTGGTGGTGGAAAAATAAAGATTGCAGGAAAGATCAAGGACTGTTTCAGGCTGTATTCAGAGCAGGGAAAATGAAAGTATTACAAAGAATTTGTTCTTATTTGTAACAGTCATAATTACTGAAGAAAAAGTTCTTAAATATACCCCAAAACCACTATAGTAGCCCTTGACTTACAATCATTCATTTAGTGTCAATTCAAAATGATAAGTATTGAAAATAGTGACTTATGACTGATTTTCACACTGTTGTAGCATCATAAGTTGAACATTACCTGTAGTGAAAAAAACTGTTACCTCCTTAATATATATCCTTGGCCTGTGCAATAAACTGAAAGACAAAAGTCAATTACATGTTTATGTAACTGATTCCTGGTGAAGTATTTTTCACAGCTCTTTGTAGTTCTGTTCATAAAAGTCATATCCATTAAAAATCTCATTTATTACAATAGCAAGATGCACTGCTTGAGAAAACAAAATAAGTCAATGAATATTAAGAGGATTAGTGCAGTTCTGGATAGCTGCCTTGGGTCTAGTTGAGAACATGTGCATATTTGATAGGATTCATGGACTGAAAAATGCTGCTTAAATATGCTTGATCAGGACTCAAGAGTCCAATGAAATGCCAGGTCTAACAGAGGCTCGTTCTTCTAACTGCTGTCTGTGATACAAGATTCACTGTGTTTGTGCAAAATTGTGATTAATTGAGTTAGGTGACATGGTCATTGTATAGTAGCAGAAGTAGAGTTCATCAATGTCTCACTTAACTGTAATATAATCCCTTTAAGTTGAATCACACTCAGCTCAATTTGTCTTATTTGATAATGGCTGTTTGGCTGCCTTCAGCAGTGTTCCTAGCTTAACAAACAAGCTTGAAATGTTTTGTTTTAGGAGGATATAGCCTAATTTGGCATAGACAGGTTTTAAGGGTTTTTGAAAAGTATTGGTCTTGTAATTGTGGCTAAAATCCTCAAATCAATTGCTTGACTGATCTGTTTCACTTAAATAAGGTAGCACGTTCCTTAAGGCAATCCTGACAAAAACATAGATTTCATATATAAGATGACCCCATCACTGATTATATAATAGGCATCTGCGATTAGAAAATTGCAATTAATCAATTTTTAAAAAGTATACTGAAGTGGCATTGTACCCATATAAAAATGTGAGTTCTATGATATTTCAGAAATGAAATACAATATTGCTATATGTCTGTGATTTGTTGGGTTGGGATTCTTGGTTTATTCCTCCTGCAAATTACTAGGATCCTGCAGTACATTGTGATGGCTACAAAAAGGAGTCAAAATACCAACTTGCTAGTAAATTGTATAGAAGCATGGTGGAAATGTATTCTTCTTTACTATTGAAGGGGAAGAGATGTGAATTTAGATATGAGATGGCATAACAGTGTACTCAATTACTGGCTAGCAAGTAGACACTAAGTGACTGACAGTTTTATTCCTAGGTTCAGATTATGGCCAGAAATGGCAAACTTGTGGTTTTCTGTAAGATCTGTAGTTTCACAAATATGTAGATTTGTCTACTGTTATAACATCCCAATGTCTAGATATAACTGAAAATAATCTATGTTAGCTTCAGGGATATTTTAAATTGGATTTGGGAGGTTTGGAAAATGGAAAAACTCTTCATGTGGAAACTCTCTTTCTCTAAATGGCTATTAACTACCATTTCTTGAGATTGGCATCATAGTATATATGAATGGTCTTGTTTTAGGGAAAGACAGTTAAGTAAAGTCTATCTTATTTGAGTTTAACTCAAACATGAGCCAGCTGTATGTTGCAGCTTCCAGAAAAGCCAACACAGTCCTAGGCTACATAAAAAGAGAGAAAGAATCAAGATCATGTGGAGCCTTAATACCACTTTATAATGCCTTGATAAGACTACATTTGAAATATTGCAGCCAGTTCTGGTTGCCACGATTAAAAAAAAGATGATGAGACTCTACTGTAGAAAGAGTGCAGAGAAGAGCAGCAAAGATGATTAGGTGACTGAAGGCTAAAACATGAAGAATGGCTGCAACAAATGAGTATATCTAGTTTAATAAAAAAAGGACTAGAGATGACAAGATAACAGTGTTCCAATATCTAAGGGGCTGCCACAAAGAAGAGGAAGTCAAGCTATTCTCAAAAGCACCTAAAAGGAGGACAAGAAATAATGGAAGGAAACTAACCAAGGAGAGAAGCAACTTAGAACTAAGAACCAAAGATGGAATCCCCCTCCCCTCAAGTCAGCTGAAGAAGCTTCTTGGATGAGAAGCAAAATGTTTTCAAGAGAAAAAACCCAATTGCTTTTTTGGGAGGAAACACCATTGGGACAACCATGACCTTGATCACTGAGAATCTTCATAGACCTCTAGAACTAAGGAGTAATTTCCTAACAGTTATAACAATTAATCAGTGGAACAACTTGCTTCCAGAAGTTGTGAATGCCCCAAGTTTTTAAGAAGATGTTGGACAAGCATTTGTCTGAAATGGCATAGGGTTTTCTGCTTGACCAAGTGTTTGAACTAGAAGACCTCCAAAGTCCCTTTCAAATTTGTTAGTCTGTTATTCTGACTATATTGTTTTCTCAGCAATAGTATAGAAGTGGTTTTCAATTACTGTCTTCAAGGTTATATTTTTTAAATATAACAACATTAAATACAAGATTTTTTACAATGTTGACTAAAGCTCTGGGATTTCCTAGTAGCCTTCTTTCAAAATACTACCCACATTTTATACTGCTTAGCTTTTTCAAATAAAATAAAAGTTAATTAAATGTTCTAATTGATAGCAAGTAGTATTGTGATAAACAGCACAATCTATTCCCAGAATGCTATGCAAAAAACTGAGCTTCTTTCAGAACACTCAAATCATCTATTTCTAGAAATGCATTCTGAAAAAAGACATGAACAGTGTTTTATACATGGTCCTACACTAGAACAGACACATATGCTATTCTGATACATCAAACTCAATTTTTGAAACTATTTAAGATGTCATTTCTGTAACACTGAAGTGTCTGAGCAAGTCCCTTTTTAAACATGAAAAGGGTTTGGAATAAATATTTTAAAAAGCCCTCCCTTCAGGTGTCACCCAAGAACTTTTCTTCAGAAAAGAAATGGTCAGGCAAAATTAGTGGTTTATGTTTGTATAATATAATTTAGTATCTTTTAATCAAAATGAACCTAATGTCAAGTCAAATGAAAAGTTGGAATAAGAAGGACACAGCAGTCACCGGCTCACATACCTCCAGTTGAAGGAAAGGTTTGATTTATACCCCCCAAAAGTTGTGAGTTTGAATAGGAGAAAAAAATAAATTTGAAATTGTACCTTGCGTTAACGATGAACATGTTATAACCAAGGTTTATAAAATGTTGCTGAAATTGAACTTGGAAAATGAATATATGAAACGTAAGTTTCATTGGACAAGGAATTTTGGATATAATATTATGTTTGAGTAATAGTAAAACCTGTGAATGAAATAATAATATACAGTATACTATATTATTGAAGAATTTTTAACCAAATGATTGGTACCTTATACCTGATAAATTGTCACAGTTGTGTGTGTAAAGGCATTTCAAATGTATGTTAGAAATGTAATTGTAAAGAAGAGACTTTTTATCATCTTTAGTGGACTTGAGATAAAGCAAAGTAATATTTGGGCCAGATTCATATTTTAATGCAGAATATTTTTACAATGAATATAAGACTGAACTAGTGGTTTTCCTTTAAGAGTAACGAACAAGGAACCTGAAAAAATAGAACTTTGTTATTGCATGTTGACTGCAAGATAATTCTTTAAGTGAAAAAGTGGAAAAATATATCAATTCCCACAATAGAAGAATTAGCAGAAATGGCAATCATAACTGTTTTAATTTAAAAAAACATACCTAGTTTTGTTTCTACTTGGAAATTACTTCTAGACTTTGTACTCAAAATAAAAAAAAATGACACCTTGACTTTAAGATTTGCTGTTTAGATTAGCTTGTTATAAAAATGGCTAGCACTTACTAACTATTTAAAAGAAAAAGTGGAGACTGTAACTTCATTTTTTATTTAATTGTAGTGCAAAAAGCTGGAAACCAATGGGGTGTTTTAACCTTTACGCAGCACTTCTCTGTTCCCTTTCTTTTCCCTTCCTATTTCCCTATTATCTTTATCTTTATTTGTATTTTATATTATGATAAACTTAATTTTAATAAATAAAAATGAAAACAGTTCTACAATTTGAATACTTACCGCTGAGGAGGCACTTACTCCGTAAGTCAGGCCCACATTGTACTTACTGTGCTTAGCAAAATTCTTAGTTACTTGATAAGTGCTCTTTGTCTCCCCCCCCCAAAAAAAACCTTCTCCAGGAACCATTGTTGCATGATGATTTCTCAAAACACTTTCTTTTCACCCAGTGGAAAACTCCATGTCTGAATTTTTAAAAGTCTATCAGAAAACAGTATCAGTATACTAAACCCAAGGCACCATGTACTTTGACAAAAGTTTGTGAACCAGCATTCTTGCTGTGTATTGACCTGTGTGTGACCCATACATTCTGTTGGCTGCAACTCTAACGGTGGAAAAGGCAAATACAAATGTTGACTCTTCCAGGCTGTGTCAGCAGTTTTTGATGTTAGTGATCAATTTCCACTGAGCATGCACAATTTGGAAAAGGAGGCATTTAGTTTTCAAATTAGATTCTAGTCCTTATGGTTACATTGCTAAAATGAAAGGTCCAGATTCTACTTTTTGGGATTAAAAAAGCCTCACAAGAAGGTAGAGAAATCTCATGAGACCCAACAAGGAGGAATCCATTTTTATAGGTTTCCCCTTTTCCATGGGAGAGGAACTAAGAAACAACACAACAGAATGTTCTAAACCAGCAAAGATGCCTTCTCTCTTTTTGTCACTTTGAGATTTTCCTTCATTGATGAAACTATGCTGGTGAAAATAAAACATAGAATTAGTTCCATCTGTGATTCTGTTCCAAATGTTTGCTACAATATGGAACACATACTTGGTCTGATATTGCACACAAATAAGAGATAGAGATATTCATTTTGGAGAAGTTTTGATGGGAAAACGAACAGTGAAATATGAGCATCATCTCATATTTCAGAAGTTATATCATCTTTTTTATTATCAAGAAAATTAAAAGGGACTTAGAAAAGATAGCATGCATAAAACTCAAACTCAAGTCTTTGCTAATGTAATTCTGCAAATTTCAAAACTTTGTAAACTATAGGGCTATGATTTAGGAGCTTAATTCATTTTAAGCTTCTCCTTATTTATATAAAGGATGATTAAGGTTTTCATGGTTTACATTTGTAACACTATTTACTACTGTTCATCACTTGTACTGGAAAAAGGGTTCAAAACCCATTAAAATTATGTACATGCACATCAGCTTCAGACAGAAGGAACTTTAGCCAGGAAAGGGGGCATCATTTCAATTTTCCTCTAGCTATACTGTGTGTCCTTAAAAAAAAAGTATTACATCAAATTTTGATATTGTTTTATTTTTCAGGGTGACTAAAAGCATTTGAAATAGGTTTGGAATAATTTCCAATATTGTCTTTGTGGGAGAGAGGGATGGGAAAATTTACCATACAAGCTGGTCTATAAATGGGGATTTTCGTTATTGTGAATTAAAATATGATTCACCAATACTTGAATCAACAGACAACCATGCCAGTATAAAACTTGCTGCCCTTTTATATTGCCAGATAAGTATCTGTATTTACTAAGTTCAAGAGACATTAACAGTATGCATTGGTGATCTTATTTCCACTCTGCAGTAAAGGTCTCCAACAGGAAAGAGCACCAAAAAGTTTTCTTGATATGGAATTAAATATGAGGTGGAGAGGAGCTAAGATGTGACTGATCATCAGCTTATCCATTTCTCAAAATTGCTTTTCCTCAGACATATTTAAAAAGAATCCCAATAGCAGCAGTGATAGATTAAAGTCCACTGGTGCCCTAAGCACTGCCAAATCTTGGTGCTCCCCTTCTTTGTACATACAGTACAAATCTTCATTGGGACACTTTTCAAGTCTGACAAAGATTTCTTATCAACATAAACTCAATGTTTACCTCTAAGATGCCAATACAGGATGCTTGGTGGAGGCATCACACAAAGTTTTATTTATTTAGTTTGTTACTAAATAAATAAAACTTTGTGTGATGCCTCCACCAAGCATGTTTTGATTTCTTTCTTAAAAGTAGAAGGAATGGAACCCAGGAGAAGAGAGAAGCCAAGGGAAGATATTTTAAGGACTTAAGAACATAAAAAGCTAAAATAATTTGCATGGGTTTTAGGACACTGTGTTAGCTTGGACACAGCCTGGTGGTGGGATTCAGCCAGTTCGCACCTATTCGGGAGAACCGGTTGTTAATTTTCTAAGCAGTTTGGAGAACCAGTTGTTGGAAGAAATCTCATTTTGTTTTTTCCACTTTACATGGCTAATCCTGTAAGGAAGGCAGGAAGGAAACATTCTAGTGATGCTTCTAGCCTAATCTTTATTGCCTTGCTTACAGAAACTGCCTCTCCCGTTAACCCTTATTACATTGTAAGAGCTAAGGCGAAGCATCCATCGACGTGAATAATGTTGAGTTAGCCAGACCCACCCAGTCACATGATCACCGAGTCCCACCTACACAGCTGGCCATTAGAGCAGAGAACCGGTTGTTAAATTATTTGAATCCCACCATTATCACAGCCTCATTTATTTTAACCTTGTCATACTATAATTAGGCATGCGATCTAAATCTTAATTCACGACCTACCACTTCAAGTAATTATTTTTTAGGGTCCATACCAGTCTATCATTCATAACAAGCATCAAAATCCAGTTTCACATCTTTAGCATTTTGCAACAATTTGTATTTAATACTCAGTTTTTCCCCTTGCCAATAAACAAATAACTTTTTGCCATTGTTTAAATGGAACATCATTTGCCAATATCAGTAATGTCTGGAAAAAAAATCTTTGGTAACCTAATTTACAGACATTCTATCCAGTAAGGATAATTATCCCATCTTAGTATGTCTTTTTCAATATGATTTCAAGCAGCCATAAAATTTGCCAATATAATCCCAGGATATTTGACCTTTTTCTCCATCCGATTTTCCAAATTGTAGAACTGTCTTCCAAGGAGATATAGAACAGCTGACAATGCTGTCTTATTTAGTGGACAACCAAAAATAGGCGTGTTTCTCCATATATTTCTCAATTTAATGGCTAGAACAGGCAATCCTTTAAGCTGCTTTTAAAAAAATGAACTTGTTTTAATTGTTCTTTTTCCATTATCTTTTTCCAAAATGTTGGAAAGAACTTATGTTAAGGTAAGGTGACCAGATTTTCAGATTGGTAAAGGGGACACCTTTGACTGGGGGGGGGGGGGCTTGATTAAAAAATTTATACAGAGCAACAAAAATTTTCATACAACGCAAAAATAGTATTGTAATATTTTTTTATTTCAATATAACTACAATTTACAAATATAAATTGCAACTGTTGCCAAACATCAAAATTTTGATCACGTGACCATGAGGATGCTGCAACAGTCGCTAAGTGTGAAAATGGTCGCTAAGTGTGAAAAATGGTCGTCAGTCACTTTTTTCAATGCCATTGTAACTTTGGTCACTAAGCCCAGTTCTTTTGCCACAGTTCTTAAGCTGGTATTTTGTATTTTGGATAGAATCTTTTTTAAAATAGTCTAAGACAATTTAAAAAAAGAATCCACACAGAATAAAACTATTTTAAAAAATCCTATGCACAATGTTAGATCGGCAGTAGGAAGAAACGGAAGCGTCTGAGGTAACTGTAACCATTTATTCAAGCAAGAACATGTAACAACAGCAACAGTAAGTAGACCGGCAAGTCTCCGATGTTTGACAGCCTTTTATACCCGGCTGTCAAACGGTTTAACCAATAGCCTCGCATATGACAGCCCGGCAACTGGCAGGCTCGTCTGATTGGCTAAGACGCGCCTGGCTGCTGCCGAGCTGTCATTCGTAAGTGTGAGGACTTACGAGGCTGCAACACTCCTTCCCCCCCAGCGGTGCGCATGCGTGAGAAACTGCGCACGCGTAGTCATTGAGATACGCAGGCAAGCGGCGGACACGCCCCGACCGCCGCAGTTGGACTGCAGGCGGAGCTGGCACTAGATGTTCCTGTAAGAGCTCCTCCCTTAGGGGAGTAGAGCTCCAGGTGATGTCAGAAGACCCTCCTTCTGGTACTGGAGAACGGAATGGATAAGGTAGGCTGGGCAATGGGGGCACGGCCGAGGATGGCGGTGGATTGAAATTAGGCTGGTAGGCGGCCTGTGAGAGGGGAGGGCTAGGCCGGGAGTGGCCTAATAATTATGGCTGGTGAATTGCGGGCTCGGCTTGAGAATGTGCTGACAGCAGAGGGTGTATGCCCAGTGGATTGGTTAGGCTGGCCTGCATTAGGAAAGGCTGGATGGTTTGTAATGTTGGAGCGAAGTTGCAGAACCGGGGCTGGCTGTAATGCAACACACAATAAATAAAATATTATTTTAAAATACATTAAAAAAACAAAAAAAAACCACCCAGTTCACTTACCAGCAGGCAAGAACTCCAAGTCAATCCAGAATGATGTAGATGTTAATACAAAGAACTGAGCAAATTAAAATGGTGAAATTAGTCAGGGAAATATTTTTCAAAGAAACTTTGCCACCATTTTTTCCACACGTACCGACTTCCAACTTCCGTGCCCCTCCCCTATGGAAAATCCAGGAAGGAACACTGATAACTTCTCTAGCCAAATATTTCCTGGAGCTCTGGTACTGGGTCATCTTTTCTTATAAAAGGAGGTAAAAGGGTGGGGGCGGTTTTCCGTTTTCTTGCTTCAACGTTTTAATATCTTCAATGAAAGTACTGAGACAGAGAGAGGATTAGACAGAGTGTCTTTTGTCTTGCCCCAGTTAGGATTTCTTAAGCAAATCCACTGGGCTTTCAACATGAAGCCAGAAAATCGGGACTTTTTAAAAACGCCCCGGGACATGGACAAATTGTTATAAATCATGATTGTCCCGCCAAAATTGGGACATCTGGTCACCTTAGTTAAGGGCCATTGGACTCTATATGTCCAGCAGCTGAATAAAAGGTTCATAGAGGGATTTGAAGAGTAGGAGAGATGATGAAAAAAGAAGTTTGAAGTTGAAAATGGGATGGATCAGATCAAAGTCTGTGGAGAAAAACATTCTAGGGAAAAAAATTGGGAGAGACAGCTGAGCTGCTGGCAATTGCTCTATTAAAAACCCCTCTGCCTCTCCCTCCCAGTCATATGACGAAGACCAAAATGTATGTCATATGTTCTGTGAATGAATATGTACAGGCACATATGCAAAATAGAGAGAGAAGAGACACATCTTGTTTCTTCATTGCAAAGAAAAAAATGCAGTAAATATTTTCAATAGCCACTGCTGATGAAAAAATTGGAGAACATTCCAGAAGCCACACTGTGCAGGCTTTCTGTATTTGGCTGTCTTTTATCAGCATTACACTATTCTGAGCTACTTTAGTGGGGGAAATGCAAGAGAAGTTTAAAGCAAGCAAACAAATTATCGTGGTGGGTGGGATACCATTGAATATCTTTTCTTGCCTTGTTGCTTTTGTTGAGGTTTGTGATATGTTTACGTATATCATGTGTATTATTGGGAAAACCTATTTGTTGAACTTTCCTACAAGAAAAATTTAAACACATTTTGGGTGGTGGCCAATGTTCTAAAATATAGTTTAGTCAATCCGTCATTTGATGTAATCTTCCATTAAATAACTTATTTAGCTTTGTACATTCAAAAACTTTGGACAAGGGCTACAATTCTCAAAAGATTTAATAAACTAAAGGGACTTTGGAACTATCTCTAGCTATCTATCATATCTATCTATCATGTTGTGATTCTGGGCAGCTTATGCCATAATAAAGGCAAGAATACAAAAACATTAAAAACATTAAAATCAGCAGGGATTAGATAAAACCAGTAACCATGAACAACATGGAGATGTAATCTTTCTTAGTCCACAAATCTGTAATAGAATGGAAAACTCATATATGCATAGGCCCATGGTAGTTTAAATGTTTCTAAAGTGCTATTTCTAGCTGATTTACATTAAACTAATTATCATTTTAGCTATAATACAGAATCAAATTGAACAGCAGGAATTGAGAAAGTGTCTATTGTTTCTTGATTCATTCATGAGATTATAGTAAACTGGGACTATAAGTATTATCAATGAATTCTAGTTATGCTTTGTAAGGAACTTGTACATTATTACCATAGATATTAGTACATTTATTTCTATATTTGGATCTGAAGAATATGCATCTACACTTGTCTATATGCTATATGTGGACTATATTACATCACTGCTATATCTCTGCATGGTGAATATCGCCATTGCTTTTATTTTGATAAAATCATTGTCCTTTAATGATTATTTGCTGATCCTACTGTCTACATCAGTTGTATTACAAATATGCCAACAGAGGGAAAAGGAGAGAGAGAGAAAGAAAAAAATTCTAGGACGTTTCACTTGATTTAAACTTCTGTTGCATCTGAGCTGTCTTCTGAAATAACCCACTGTTATTTCACTTTCTTGATAAAATAGCTTTTCTTGTGTCACCCAACACTTGCCATACATATTGGAAATGTCAATACTTTTCACTGAAATTTCTCTCGCTCACTTTTTAAGGAAATTCTTAAGTTAAAAGTGAGTGTTTTCTTAGTAGCCTGAAATAAGAAATATGAGGAAAAAGTTTCTGTTTGATATGGATTTTGAACTAAACATATCATAATCCCATGAAAAAATATAAATCTGATAGGGATTATGAAGCCTAAATATTCAGAGGCTGCTAGGTTGAGGAGAGTGATTTATATTCCAAAGGAGAGAGAAATTATTCAAAATTCTGGGACTAGCATTACCATGTTAAACTGTTGATTTCTGAGATACTTGGAAATGTACTAAATCTGCACTACCAGTAACTGAACTTTGGAATACTCAATTAGCATTGCTTGTGTCTTTAGCCATTCAAACAGACTTTGGAACAGATATTTATATCAGTAATATTGTGATAGTAATTGCAAGGCCATTAAATATGATTTGATATCAAAGGCAGACTTTTGCATTTTTGGGATTAAACCCAAGGTCTGAATACAGGGCTGGGATCCTACTGGCTTCACTACTGGTTCGCTGAGTGCACACTTCTCTCTCTCTCTCTCTCTCTCTCTCTCTCTCTCTCTCTCTCTCTCTCTCTCTCTCTCTCTCTCTCTCTGTGCGCTCTCTGTGCTTGTACACATGGGTGCGCAATTAAGAGAAAAAAAATTGAACTTTTGCATTGAAAACAAGGAAAGGAGCAAGGAAAACAGCTGAGGAGCAGCAATTCAATCTGCCCCACCTGATCAGCTGGGCTTCAGAAGCAGAAATAAAGATTTATATAATGCAGGGATGGGCGGACGTGGCCCCTTTAACAGAAATAGAGAACCGGTTTGCTCTCAGCTTGAAGCCAGAGCTACCAGTTCGGGCAAACTGATCCAAACCGGTAGAACAGTGGTTCCAAAATTTGGCAACTTTAAGACTTGTGGACTTCAACTCCCAGAATTCTCCAGCCAGCTGGCTGGAGAATTCTGGGAGTTGAAGTCCACAAGTCTTAAAGTTGCCAAGTTTGGGAACCACTGTGGTAGAATATCACCTCTGTCTGAATATGATGCAATTTACTTAATATCTTAGTCTGAACTAAAAGTGGTATTTTTCCCAAGAAAAGTCACATAATCAATAGGACAGTCTGAGGTATGAGGCCAAAGAGTGAGATATCACTGTATAAAAGTTTAAGGAAAGGTACAGTAAATCTAAGTGGATAGCTGAGTTTCTCTCTGAGATGAGACAAAGCCGATTGACATCTAATGCTCCAAAAAATGGGGTTTCCAAAACATCCTGATTTGTTATCCATCAGATTTTGACATTGTGAATATTTGTCTTTATCTATTTGTGTGTGTGTGTTTGTATATGTATGTGTGTATATAGGCTATCATAAGAAAATTACTTGGAAGAAGTTATTGTCTAACTTTGTTCAGCAATGGCAAGGCTAGGTAGCAGGTCAAAATAGCTCTGGCAGAAGATTTTAAAATAAAATTTGACTCTGAGCATTAGTTAGTAGAGTAATGTTTTTATAGTGGACATTTCAAATTCCACAATACACAAACAAGAGGCTGATCACCCATGCAGTTGCATAGTTGCATCTTTAACACTGGAGGTGCTAAATGTGCTAAATGACAGGTTGGCAATGGGTATATGGGATTTGCTACGACACTGGCATGTCCATTAATACCCATCATGTCTCTGATTCCTTTAATTTGAAAAAAACAAACAGGATGTAGGGGGACTGATCACTCACTACCTCTACAGGCCTGGTGCCTGTCTGGTTTGTGAGAACCATAGAATTGTCACGCAGTAACAATGGAAGCTGTGCGCTGCTACCACGGTTTCCATGAAGGCCAATAAGGCACGGAGGCATCTAAAAAATAAAATAAAAAGGTGTTTTATTCACAAGTGTATTCCTCTTTCCTGAAAAATCAAGGGAGAAAGTCAAGTTAAAATAAATGGAGGAAGTATACGAGTAGTCTTCAATTTGCAGCCAAAATTGGGATTAGAACTTTTATCGCTAAGCAGTGCAATCTTTAAGTGAGTCATGCCCAATTTTATCACTTTTCTTGTCACAGTTATTAAGTGAATCCTGTTATTAAGTGAATCTAGCTTCCCCCAAATTACTTAGTGTGTCAGAAGCTGGCTTGGAAGGTAAAAAATGGCAATCACATGGTCCAGGATGCTGCAATCACCATAAACACATGCCAGTTGGTAAACGCCTGAATTTGGTCTACAAGCCATGGGGATGCTGTCACAGTCCCAATGCAAGGACTTTTTTCAGTGTTGTTGTAACTTCAAATCTTTGCTAAATGAATTATCGTAGTCAAAGATTATCTGTAGTATCATCTTCGCTAGTCTGCCTTCAGGTAAATGGAGGTTTAATGACTTTCAGTGTGAGCTTTTTTGTGAATAGATAAATCCCTCTTCATAATAGCCATTTGTGAGCATCCACAAAATGGTGTCAAAATTCTAAATGTGTTTGTTGGCCCACACTTCCTCAAGTAGCAGTGCTCTCAGAATGGCTCTATATACATATGATATTCTTATGGTTCCTCATAGGTGTGTTGGGCAGCTAATTTTATTTTTCCTATTGTACATGAATAAATGTTTCAACAAGAACTGAACAAGTAACAAAAAAAAATCCTACACAGTGAGTGATAACCTATAAACTTTGATAAGAGCAGCCTGTTCGAAAGGTTTGTGTATTAAGTGCTTTGGTTGCTGCTATAGAAAGAGTTGGATGGATGTAGTCAACAATATGTGTGACTCCTATGAGGGTGTGGTAAAATACACACCTATTGTTAAATATGCCTATTGGTTGAAAACAAACAATACAATGTAAAAGCTAGATTTAGATTATAATTCTAGAACATGGGTGTCAAACTCAAGGCCCGTGGACAGTTCCAGCCCACGGGGTGCTTAAATCTAGCCCATGGGGCCAGTCTGGAAATATGAAGGGACTAGCCTGTGGTGTCTCTGCCAGCTGAAATGAGCCACGTGCGCCTCATTTTCACCCTCCATGGCCTCTTACAGCACTCTGCAGGTGGAAACTTGGATGAAAAATGGGCCCAAAAAGTTTTTATAGAAACTTTTATTTGGACTCAAGCATGTATTATAGCCAACTTTTAATATAAACCTTCCTTTGATCTTTGAATTATTTATCGTGATTTTTTAAAAAGGTTTTCTCTTTTGTTCTTATTTCAATAACTTCCCATTTTTAGAATTTTGAAGCCACAGTCACAAAAGGACAGCTCACAACTCATCGTGGTTGAAGAAACAGCATTGCCAAAAAATAGGGTGAAAGAGGACTTGCATATGTTGTTTTATATAATGAGTTTCTCCCTCTCAAGATATCTAGAGCAGAGGTAGGTCACTTGAATCTCCAGCCAAAGTTTGGCTATTCCCAAATGGAATTTGTTTGCAAAAACATTGCCATTAGTCATATTGAATCATACAAACTCTCAGAGTAACCAGCCCATGCGGCTTTTTTCAGTATCAGCACCATATGACTCTTGGTAGTGGTTCAAGCTACTTGTTGTTATGTGTGTTGGGCCTGGTCCTCTGGTGTTATGTGAATTTCATTGTATGTGTAAACTGTGTATATACGTACAATGACAATAAAGTAAAGTAGGTAAAGTAAAAGCTGCCTTCTGTAGCAGTTCTACTTTCTGGATAATTTTCAAGGTCAGGCTTGGGTAAAGAAGTACTTTACAATAACCTAAATGGAAAGTTACCAGAATGTGAGTCAGTGTGGCCGCATTCCTTTCCTCTTCGCAATGGTGATAGGTGGCATGCAATTTAAAGATAAGCCTTCCGTGAGAAAGCCGTATCAAAGAAGATTCCACCACTATGCTCTTAGTTCTTCAGGAATACAACCACATCTAAAGGCTGCATGTTTTCAGTCCTTGAAGCTCAGAAGATGTTTTCTTATTGTCTTTCCCTCCTTCCAGTGCTATCTCTAGACATTCTTTGGCACACAAGTGGTTTCTCCAGATGGCAGGCAATAATATGGATGGTTCTTTATCAGAGCTCTCTTCTTGATGTAGTCCTGCAGATATTTTAAAGCAGCTGTCCCCAACTTTCCTGGCACCAGAATTTTTCAGGGGAAAAAAAACTGTCTTCCATGGAACAGGGGGGATGGGAATGGTTTGGTGCACATCAGCATGCACAGATGAATCTTTGCTCACCTGCTCATTGTTTGCTTGGCCCTCTTCCTCTTTACCAGACGATCTGTGGGCCAGGGGTTAGGGACCCCTGTTTTTAAATCATGGATGAAAGAATGAAATATTATAGGAGCTCTTAAAACATTCCCCACAGGTTTATTTCTTTTAGAAATAAATTTACAAGTAGGCGTGAAATCTCTGTGTCATTGATCTCCAATTTTCAGTTTACAAAATTGAGAAGATTATTAAGCGGATTATTAAGACAAAAAATACCAAAAGCTGCCATTCAGCAGGGTTTTTCTCTCCCTCTCTCTCTCCCCACCCCCAATCTATCTCACAGATTTGTTGTGGGGAAAAACGGAGGAGGAAAATATGTTGGATATATTCACTGCGTTGAGTTAGTTGTAAAAATAAAAAGAGGGATACAAATACAACAATAACAATTCACTAAGATACGAACAAGCAAAGAAATAGTTTTTATAGAACAATTCTGCTTTGTATACATTTGGTTTGTGAGCTAACTACACCCATAATGTAAAAGTAGCTATGAGAATGAATATACTTGAGTTCACATTTTGAGGGCTGATCTAAGCAGATAAAAGATGGAGATTAATCAGTTTTGTGTGCATTGGAGGTCAAGTTACTTTTTTAAATCTCAGGTACAAAGAGAATAATATATAATTATTATAAATTTCAATTTAAGTACTACCCTAGGTAGTTTCTTTTCTTAGTTATGATGTAAAATTCCATACTATTGATCTTTTACTGCAAAATGGACCAAATCCAACACATATTAACAAATATTCCTGGAAAGATTAGAGTACAATATTAATATGAGTTTTGTATTATTCTTCTTGCACCAAATTTGTTTCTGTTTTTCTTCTATTCTTAAGTATTTCATGACCTTCACTTTTTAATTTTTACTATGCTGTTTCCCCCTCTCTCCTTTGGAACCAATTTGCCTTGTGATTCTAATCTTACTGTCATGGTCAAACAAAGGATGCAAGCATTTGGGAATAAGATAAAAAAATTGGCTGATTTTTGCATCCTGCAGTAGCAGAAGACGGCTTCTCCAATGCTAAATCAGTACATCGGAACTTGGAGTAGAGATCTAAAAATACCATGAGTAGGAGGGAAATGATGGCAGGATTTGTACAAAATGAAAAGCAAAACATCTAAATAAAATGTCTGCCAATTTTGCTTGTAGAAAGTGTTGTTGACTGAGTATTGCTCAGGGATATCATAATGCTTTTATGACATTGTATTAGAAAGCCCTTATATATTGTAAGTTCAGCCTGTAGTAAGTTAGCACCCATCCTTCTTCTAGAATATTTCATTCCTACAAGCCCAGATTTGTGTAGCAAAGAGGGTTTTCTTTTACATTGTTCAAAGCAAAATAAAAAGTAAAAAAAAATATTTTTCTGTTTTGAAAAGAAGGTATTTATTTTACACATGCATTTGAATTTGTGCTTTGGGGCCATAGGATTTGTGCCATTTGTACTATGATCCCTTGGGAAATATTAATCTACGGTAGTTTTCATCTTTACCGCATCTGTAAAAACGTGTTGGAAAAGAAATGCAAGGATTGTGGCATATGTGGTAGCATACTGCCCCCTGGTGCATAATTAAAAGTATAACAGATTTGTGGGCTCTATTAGCAAATTCTTCTGCCTTGTTGCTGGCATACCTTGAAAGGAAACGAATTATTTTTATAAATGACGTATCCTAATTTCTAGACAGTTATTTTAAATCAGAAGTTATTAATTCACTTAATATTTACGTGTTATATTTGTCCTGCCACAGTTTTTATTGAAATTTAGTCTGTGTACACACATTTACATAGACATGTATATAAAACCCTAAGTAGAAAATATATAAAACATATAAGTAGGAAAAATATACAATTGAATAACTGCTGAACACTTGCAATTTATTGAGTGAACTATCCAATCACCCACAAATGAAAAAACTGGCATGAATCATACAAAAATTTTAGTGTTTCATCAGATTTTACATTAGAGCAGAATTCAGATATCTTCTAGAACAGTGTTTCCCAAACTTTTGACATGTGTACCCCTTCTATAATTTTCATAACGCTGAGTACCCCTCATAAAAAACATATGCTTTAATAAAAATCAAATTTTTTTATTTTTTTATTTTTTTGGTACATATGCAAAATAAACGAAAGTTATATTATAAAGAACATTTATTTGATTCAATGAGAAGGATGAAATTGTTTATGTTGAGATGACAGATCATCATAATTTGGTTCTGTGGGCGCAGCTAAACACGGTGCAGTGGATATTCCCACATGATCCCCTCTAAACTCCGGTGCAACGCGTACCCCCACCAAACTCTTCCCGTACCCCTGGGGGTACGCATTTACCACACTTTGGGAAACACTGTTCTAGAACATTAACATATGATTAATGTATGAAAGCCTCATTGGTACTTTGAGATGTAAATTCATAAATTTCCGTGTTTCAGATTACATGTATGAGGTTTTTATACCAAAAAAATGTGCTTTGCTGTGTCTCCAGTATAGTATTAATCTTTCAGGAGACAGACACCAACTTAAAGCAAGATGTTTTTTTGTGTGTGAACTATTTGTAATCAAAGGGAAATAATATATTCATGAGCAGGACATAAGATAGACCTTTTCATGTAACTGATAGGCACATCACCTATATTAAAAAAATGGTCAACTTATTATAAGGAAATGTTACCCATGCAATTGTATGTAAGGGATAAAGTAAAAACTAAGAACGTTCTCCTTTACTTCTAATGGCTACAAGAATATATCCAAGTAGGTTTCTTGGCAAACGCACAGTACACATTTTCCCCACTTTCTGGAAATTGTTTTCCTTCCCTACATTGAAGTAATAATCAGGTCTTACTAACACTTGTGTCTAAAACATTACCTTCTATTTGCAGAAACTGTTTCTGTGCAGCTGTACAATGGGTAACTGAGGATAGTACTTTGTATTTCATATAATATTGGCTATGTAGTCCATGGGAGTCCAACAAATCAATTAAACATATCTCTTGATATTGGTGTTGCTGTAACTAACATGGCTACCTCTTGGTCTGTTGGTTTCTATCTGATCTACATTCATCAAATTTTATAAAACATTTTCAAAAATTCATTGCAATATGTATTGAATTATTTCTATATTCCCTGGTGTTTTATGTGAATTAACATGTTGCTGTTGTGCAGAAGGTGAGTGGCAATGTGCTAAGCAAACCATTATGCAAGTATGTGCATTTAAGCACATACTGTTTTTATTTTAAAACAGTTTTTTTTAAACAAAGAATCAAAACTTTAATAACTTGCAACTGCACAAACAGTCCCCCCCCCTTTACCTGTAAGATAAATAGAATAGTAATGTAAGTTTAAAATTAATTCTTAAAAGGAACACATTGCTAAGAAAGCAATGTCCAGAAAAGCAGTATAACTTATAGAAGCTGATTTCTAAACTTAGGCTAAAATGCTTTTCTTCTTAAAGAAAGTGCCATTGCATGAATATTTTAATAACTTAAAAACATCAGAAAGGGCATTTTATTGCAAATAAAAAGAAGGGGTTTTAAAAAGCACTTTATTCTAATGGCACTGGAAGGAAGGTGGGTTGAAATGTAGAGGCATAATAATAAAGGCAACTGCTTTTAGTCTTTCTCTTGTCCCAGCCTCAAGAATGATTCAGAAGCAATATGGTAGGTACACAATGTGACTGGCAAGAACAGTGGTCAGGGAGTGTAGCATAAATCCTAAAACTTCTGAATTGGTGACCTCTTCATTTCCAGACTGAATCCAGGAGATGACGTTGACCTAGAAACACTGAATGGCTGAGAACTAGGTAACTGAAAGAGTTCTTCTTCCTGAATTACAGTAATGCAATATGACAGGATGCTCTTGGTTGTCCCTCTATAGAAAGTAGTAAGGATAGGGGGAGGAAGATATACTTTTCTCATGCGATGAAAAAAATCTTGGCACTGCTGTGCCCTTTTCACACATGTCTCGCTGTTGACTGACCAAGCTAGCTTACTCATTAGCTTAATAACTGGGGGAAAAAGGTCTTAAAACTGATCTGAAATTCTAGTCATATTTATGGTCATATGTTAAGGACTGCCTGAACTGCTTTGGGCAGCTGGTGAAGAGACTGGTATTTCTCCGCCACCTGTGCTGATGAGAAGTGCCATACAGCTAATATAATAAGTACCAAATCTGACAGGAATATTTGCCATTTTGTCTTCACTTGATGCTATAAGGCAAAGAAATTTCATGGTTCTTTTTGCAACAACTGTCTTCCGTGGTAACATCTGGCTTACAACATGAATAGAATTAAAATTACTCAGAACCAAAATGTAGGATCCTGCATGCCTCTGTGCTAACAGTGGAGTATTCTGTTTAGGGAGACCTAATCATCAGTTAGAATGAATCAGTTTGTTCAGATTAGCATATATGCAGGATCCATGATTTTATTAAAATGGTGAAAACAAACCTGTGCCCTCACAAAGAGCGCTGTTCTTTTCAGCAGTGCGTGCAATGTCCTGATGTTGTACAAAAGCGACAGAGCTTGTGTGCATTAATGCAGTTCTGCTTTCATAATTTGCCCATCTTGACCTCCTGATGGATCTGCAGTCTATGGCAGACCTAGATTGTAAACCTTGAGAAGTAGCAGCAGATATTATGCTGTCATCAGAATTGAAGTAAAATTAAACCATGACCTGAGTTGTTTCCTGTACATGAAATGAAGAGAGGATATCTTGTCTTCTACTTCAGGTGACCATACATCCTAGAGCCATGATGGTGAACCTATGGCATGTGTGCCCAAAATGGTATGCAAAGTTATGTCACACATGTTCTTGCTTGTTTGTCTTCCAGGTTTTTGGCATGCAATCAGTTGTTCTTCGCATGCGCAGCAGTATTGAAAATTGCATGCACGCTGGACAGCTGGTTGTCGGGTGTGCATGCACGCCAGAACCTGGAAGTTCAGCTTTTTTGGAGTGTGGCCCTGATTAGCTTGTGCACGCCCAATGACCTTTTTGGCACTTGGTACCAAAAAAGTTTGCCATCACTGTCCTTGAGTGTTGCTTGCTTTCTTTGTTGGCATTTGATGAGACTAGGACAGGGGTCCCCAAACTTGGCAACTTTAAGACTTGTGGACTTCAATTCCTAGAATTTTGGGAGTTGAAGCCCACAAATTTTAAAGTTGCCAAGTTTGATGACCTTTGGACTCGGAAATCCTGATGATCCATGGGAAGAGTCACTTGTGCTACTAGCAAACATAATAATAGCTAATTGTAAACAACAACAACAGCGTAAACTTCTAGAAGCAAGTAACTCTCTTTCTCTATTGCTTTTCTACCTGTCTTTCATACCAGAAGCAAAAGACATGATAAAAATGGAATGGACAGTCTTTAGGCAATGTGAAGCTGTCAGTATATACTTCTATTCCACGCAGATTCAATTTGTCAACTGCATGTCGTACTTTCAAATTCACAGGTCCAAACAATGAACTGTTGTTGTGTGACTGTAGTTAATTTGGATGGTCTCTCATGACCACTTACAATTTGGTTATTGTTGTTAGATACACAGTATCTGACAATGTGTGAGAAAATCTTGCCTTACCAATTGTGGGATTTGACAGATGTATGAATATGAATTCTATACTCTGTTTCTGTCAAGGTGAGTTACGGTATTTATTAAATCAGCCTAGTTTTTAACTGACTGCTGAAAGTTTACTTTTGATGACATCATTTTATTATGCTTTATTTTTTAAATATGATTATTTTTGAACATATTTATGCTATACTTTCTTTGAGGTACAATGGTTTATGTATTTTAAACATAACAAATGGGCTGACAGTATTTTTTCAACAAATAGTCCCTGCCATTTACTTGCATTTCCCTACCCTCCTAATTATCAGTTAGCATTCTGTGGCAATTAAGATTGAAAATAGTTATTGCACAGAGAGGTAGGGTAAGAGAGATTGCTTTTACATTTTCCTACAGATATTGTGTACTTCAGCAAATTTGTACTTCAGCATACAGGTTTATTTCTGTGACACTTTGCAGCTACTTATTAAATCCTCAGAGAATTTAGAGTGCTGCTACTGTGATTTTTCATAAGCACTCTGAAGTAAAGTACTTTCTAGCTCTTACATGGTAAGTTGTGAATAGTAAACCAGTTGAGAAAGGCAAACTTTTGAAGACTCAGATTCAAACTTGTAAATTCATTATAATATTCAACTTTTTAAATATACTGAATATTGTAAGGAAGAAAATCCACAAGATCCAGTTTTTGTTGCTATCCAATGCATCATACTTAGAAGTACAAAAAGACTAACAATCAAATTCTTACTCATCTCCGCTAAGATGCAATGAGACAATTAATATTTAGGATGGCACTAAGAATTAAAAATTATTTGTCCAACTATTTTCTTCCTAAATATGTTGTGAAGCTACCTATGCTAACAAAAAGCCATAGTGGTAGAAATTTAATTCTAAATTAAAATATTTTTATTTGGTAGTCCCTCAATTTACTCCCGCAGTCTTGAAAACTCTTAATGATATAAAAATATCATCTAATGCAAAAATAGCAACAATTCCTTGCATTGGAGTAAAGAAGTCACCAGGCTGCTTTCAGAAACTCAGAGGCCAACAATCTTTTTCTTTTCTAGATTATCAAGAAGCAGGAGTAAATAGATCAAGAAATGGGACCTTACGCTAATCTATTGTCTCCAGTATATTCATTATCTGGGAGGAGGGGGGATTACTTAGCAGAGGATATTCTTCATATTCATTCAATGCTTCTGAATCTCAAAATATATATTTCTTTTGGTTCTTCATCTGCCATAATGCATGCATATGTGAGGACACTTCTTTTACAAAAATAATGATGTCACTTTAAGTTTGTTTAGATAGTCTTGTACCACATTTAGCAGCAGGATATTGACATTGAGTCAGTTCTGTTTAATTTTTAAAACACTGGGCTAGAAAGAAGGAGACTGTGAGTTCTTTTCCTGCCTTAGGCATGACAGCCGGCTGGGTGACTTTGGGTCAGTCATTCACTCTCAATTTACAGGATTGTTGTGGGAAAAGAAGGGGAGGAAGGGGTATTAGGTATGTTTGCTGCCTTGAGTTATTTATAAAAAGTGGAATAAAAAGGTGAATGCTTGCGGGCCTTTGGGAAGGAATTTTTGAGAGGAAAATTAAAGCTTCAAAATCTAAGGTTCACTAAGACTTAATATCTATCATGAAACTTCACATATTCTCCAGGTAGTAATAATCCATTGCTGAAAGTCAGCCCTCTTCTGGTCATTTTGTTGTTGCAATCTAGAACTTAGAAAATCTGTTGTAGGGAGGGTCATGAGGCTTTTGTGTATTAACACTGAATTAAAGATTTGCTTAGCATAGCTTGCATTTGCCTAACATATTAAGCTATAAAGTATGATTTTAAAAATCACATTGGATATGTTTGCCCCAAATCAAACAAACTAAACTCTTTAGCTATCTGATTGGCTTACATGGAAAGCTCAGTCAATTGTGTTTTGCTACCGCTGAGTTGAAATGGTTTCTATCTATCCTTGTGTCAGCAAAAAACTACACTAGCACAAGACGTGCTGTCCATAATACCAACTTCTATCCAGCTTCCAATGACTTCCTTGCCAAGTCTCTGCTGCCCACCTGACATCTTTTAAAGGTAAAGGTAAAGGTTTCCCCTTGCATACATGTGCTAGTCGTTCCCAACTCTAGGAGGTGGTGCTCATCTCTGTTTCAAAGCCGATGAGCCAGTGCTGTCTGAAGACGTCTCCGTGGTCACGTGGCCGGCATGACTAAGTCCCGAAGGTACATGGAACTCTGCTACCTTCCCACCAAAGGTGGTCTCTATTTTTCTTCTTGCATTTTAGGTCCTTTCAAACTGCTAGTTTAGCAGAAGCTGGGACAAATAACAGGAGCTCACTCCATTACGCGGTACTAGGGATTCAAATTGCCAAACTGCCAACTTTTCTGATCAACAGCGTCTTAGCCACTGAGCCACATCTTTTAGGTAATCTCTATTGTACCAATAAAAGGAGAATGTTTATAACTCAGGGTTGAAATGAGGGGGCACTTGATGCTCGGAGCTTGGTCATTTTCTTGTTGACTTACTACCACTGATGATGTTATCTCCTTTGGGTAATGAAACATATGCAAGAAAACAACCAAACTCTGAGAGCATCCAGGGCCCCTCAGTATCTATTGTTTTGGCTGCTCTTGGACAGTGTCCGAACAAAGGGGGCAAAACTACTTTAATGCTACCTAGTACAGCTGATTCAGAACAGTCTCACATCTTCTCACAGGCATTAAATGAAAACATTACAGAAAACAGATGTTGCCAGTGTTTGTGTAAGGTGTATGAAGTTTGTGTATAGTTAATACAAGTAGAGAAGGGCTAGATGTTTGCACCAAAGGTTTAGGGTATTAAGCTTCATATCTTATGCTATTTCTAGAGATCCTGATGGTAGAACAATTTTGGGTGGTGAATTTCATAGATCTGCTACTGCCGTCTTTATTTATGAGGCAATCTTATAATACTTACATTACAGTCTGGAGTGCTTTCTTTTCCCAGGAACCCCCCTGAGTCTTATTTTCAGCTAAGAATGGTGGTTAATTAAGATTTGCCAGCTGCTTGTGCTAATTAGCCCACATTAATACAACAGATTGTACATGCAGATTTAGATTTCTCCTTTGTTTGAAATTAAGCTTGCATATAATTTAAAATGGGAATTGCATTTTAATTTATATTACAGGGATTTGTTTTCAAAAAATTCATACCAGCTTCTGCAACATTGCTTCCATGTTTACTTAAATAATCCTGATTTTTAATACTTTAAATAATCTTAAATACTTCAAAGAAGGGTTTTTTTTAATGTCATGGAAGAACTTGTGCTGGATATGCATTCAGCATTCCTTAGACTTACCCTGGCAAAAACTGATATGAATCCCTGCTGAATTCAAGTAACATATCATATAATATGTGCCAAGCCACCTGATTTGAAATTGCAAAACAAAGCCTTACTATTGAAATATCACTTATTTATGTATTATGATTCTTTTACCTAACACACTCACCCCCTAGTTCCTCTACTGAAAAAGTCTATTATTAAGGTATGGATCTTAACTGCAAAAATAATGGTCTTCCTATTCTAGATTATCTTGCCACCTCACCTCATCACAGTTCAGCATATCAAAGCTGCATTCAGCAACTAGATGCTCAGTTTCTCTCAACCCCCAGTCCCCCAAAATTGATATTTTTGACCCTTTTTATCACATATCTGACAATCTAGTAGCCTTAGGAAGTTTTTTCTCCCCACCCTTTCCTTAGGCTGTATCTTTCTACTAAGCCTAAATCTCACCTGCATACTCAAAATCAGCTCCAGAAATACTTATACATGACTTCTTTGTTATTGCATTAATATCAAAGAAGTGTGAATAGATTATTTTTTCTGGAAAAAGGGGATTTTTAAGAACACAGTTAGAACTTTACATTCCTTGAATATTCCCAAAACAGACAAGATCAATAAAATGCATAGTTGCTGGGAAAGCACCATTTTTAATGATAAGCCTATTAAGATATTTCACTTGGTTGAATTCATCATAGTTGAAATTAAATGAATTAATAAAGACATGATCTACTAGGTCCAACCACCTGCGTCTCCCTTTACTCATGATGATCATTAGGGACACTTGGTCATTAATGGATGCATAGCTCAGCTATCCCATTATTTTCTTATGGTCTGTTGAAAAAGCCACAAATGACTGTGTAAATGCAACATCCTAAGACATAAACTGTGGCTTACCTATCACAATAACAGTGTTCCCACGTTGAACTAATACCAAATAAACCTTATCATAGTTTAGAATGGGATATAAATCTATACTCCCTATCTCAATCCATTGCTCTTGTTGGTTATTGTTAGGATATGCATGAAGTTTGTTTTTACTGAGTTGTGTGTTTTATTTTTTTAAAACTGTTTTTGCAATAATTATTGAAGCTTTTATACATTGTGACCATGTAAATGGCCAACTTCTCTTTTCACTTGTCTATCAACAGGCTCAACAGCAAAAATTTAGGTTCCCATCTAATTCCAGCAATCTGCGTCAGTTGAACCCGTTTAAATGTGATTATTGCAACAGTTCATTGAGTGAATGTTCAAAGATACAATGGCACTGAAAAAAATTATTTTCACAATTACGATTGGCCATCCCCTATGGTCACGTGATCAAAATTCAGACCCTTGGTAACTAACTCATATTTATGACAGTTACAGTGTCCTGGGGTCATGTGATCACTTTTTGCAAACTTCTGATAAAGTCAATGGGGAAGTCAGATTCACTTAACAACTGTGTTACTAACTTAACAACTGCAGTGATTCACTTCGTATCTATGGCAAGAGGGATCATAAAAGGGGACAAAAATCTCTCAACAATTGCTTCACACAGCAAAAGACATTTTGGACTCAGTTGTGGTTGTAAATTGAGGACAATCTGTAATCTGTAAATCATATGACTTTTACATTTCTAGGGTAAATTTGGAAAGTACATCTTTTCCAGTCTAGCATATGTTTTTAAAAATAAAGATTTGTTAGAAAAATTGTGGTTGAAAAACCGGTCTTTCTGATGCTGGAAAAAGTGGGTTGATATACATGTAGACTTAAGTGCTTTTCTATTCATTTTGCCATTTTTTGTGATTTTTGTTATGGATACCTCATTTCTCCACCTTTCCAATTGTCCATTTCCTCCTTTGCTTATTCAAATATCTGGTAATCCTGGACATGGAGGAACTTTCTCCATTGTGATTCTCAGTCAGACTTGAAGCCATGGGGCAGTTGAATGTTGCTGAATGCACATTAGATAGCCCTTCTCACCCTTCTCCTGAACAGCTGAGAAATCTTTTCTCTTAGATATGCAACAAAGGAAGCTGCAGCCTCCCAGATATTGCTGAAGTGCAACTACCAGTAGGCCCATTCAGCATAGCTAATGACAAGGGTGGTTGGAAATATAGCAACTAATGTGGTTCTTGAAATAAACCTTGTATGTGCTGGCCTTTAAAATTGTGTCTCTCTTAGGAATCGTTCTTGCTTCTTCTCAGTTTGCAATCACACATTCTAGTACTCTTACACTGTGCCATTCAGTGTACAGTCAACCATGCATAATGTATACCTCTTGAAGATGACCTCAAGGAAATTTAGTAGACCTGTAGAAGATTGCAAACCAAGACTAGAATTCAATGTACGTGCACGTACACCTATGGTGTTTCTTAGTAAACTACAAAAGTAGGTCGCAAGATGCACTGCTAGTTCATTAAAAATGATTTATATTTTTATTTCTGCTTTTGTGTGGTGTTGAAATGAATGTACTGAAGGACTCATCTGGACTTTGGATACCAGTGCCTGGTGATGGTATAATCTAGAAACTGTTTAGATGTTTCTTCACCTTCCTAAACAGCAAACAACCTCCCTGCCATTAATCAGGGGAACTTTGAAAAGGTTCATTTTGCTTAAAGGGTTGAATTAAATAAAGTCTTCTTCAAGTCATATTAGACCTCTAGTATTCCACGGACATATCCCTGTACTTTCCTTGGCCCTAGTGCAGGAATGCCTTTTTCCAGCATGGATTGTAATACCAAATGCTACATGTCAGCTATCAGGCTTTAGACAAAGTGAGGAATGATGTTGTCTAGAGAGTCAGATCTATACTAAAGAAATAACTGAGCTTACTGGATTCTTTCTGCCATGCAACTGTGCAATGACTGGAAACATAAGACTCTGCATTGTAAACCATGCCATAACAAAGACTTGAAAGTGGCCAGTTTCAGTTATGGTAGGCATGTGTAAACACAGCTGTTCGTTGAGACTGATTTTGTTCTGTTCCTGTGGTCAAGCTTCAGTAATTTTCTTTTGGTCAAAGAAAAAAAAAGATTAAACAGAGTTTATCACATACTCTATCAACTCTGGGATGGATGCTGACACTGCATCAGTATTTCCTAAATAACGTACAAATAGCTGAGAATGGGGCTTGGCAAACATCCTCAACAGTCTCAATGCTGGTGAAAGGCAGACATCACTTTTGACCATTAGTGGCTCCATTCCTATAGCACTGAAAGGCAGGGCAGAGTATAAATTTTGGATTTCTGTTCCAAATCCTCATATTAATTGGGATTTTTTTTTTCCAAAAGGTTTGTCTGTTAGAAGCTGAATGCCAGGAAGGAAGCTTCATTTGGCCTTTTAGCAGCCTGTTTAAGGGATTGGATTAAAAAAAAACATAGAAAAAGATAATTAGAAAATCCCAGCATGTCATCTTCTTCACAGAACCACTGTATTATTGAGCTACTTGTTCATTACTCTTTTGAAATATATTCTCATTACTGAATAGCATGGAAATGTTTGAAGATCAATGAATGAACTTGAGTTTACCAACCTAGAGTCCTAGATTAGTGTTTCCCAATCTTAGCAACTTTAATTGGCTGGGGAATTCTGGGAGTTGAAGTCTAAACTTTTAAAAGTTAGTGAACTGAGAGATCCTGCCCTATTTTGGCATCTGGCAAGCTCTCTGCTCTATCTAACTGCTATGTAAATTATTCCTGGCACAAATCAGCAACAGTACTATGGACATTTATATTTGGGAACTGAAAAAAATATATATTTTACAAACTTGGATGTTTTGTAAAATCGAAGAGAATATTTCTAGGCAATTCTGCTTGAGTTTAAGATTTTATATTTAGATATACATACAGATAAAATGCAAAACTAAAAACAAACTTGCTTCATTTAACTTCGTGATTTCAAACTCGTAAGACTTTTAATTATAATAATAACTTATTAAACGAATATGCCTTCCGACTCTGTACAACTCTGGATAGGTAACAGCAATCAAACAAAAGCACTACAAAAAATAAGTCACAGATAAGAATAAAAGCGCCTTTTAAGTTAACGTTCTTCTTTACTGAAGTAAAGAAACTGAAAGTTTCGAAACCAAGCTGGTAGAAATTCTCATACAGTTTTGTTGTACACATCAATTTCTTCGTAATTTTTTAATGTGTTTTCAATTATATACATAAAAGAATTATGTAACATTATTCGGTGAGTACAAAGATCAATCTAAATCCTGATCAATAAAAAAAATAGTGCAGTACTAGTTTGTATCTAACCGTGCCCCCGATTCTTTAAGACAGTGGGTCTTTTATGCTCTAACTCCAGTGCATTCGTGACTTGGAGTAGGCGGATTCTACCTTGCCCTCCCACTCCCCAGTCCCTCCTCCTAGCTCTCTACTGATCCTCCCCTCAGAGAAGAAGAGGCGGAAAAAGAGGCGAGTTTTGCATGCATAATTAATATAGTGCTTTATAGGCTCCGATGTTCCCGGATGGAACCTTCAAAGAAGAGGAGGAATGTGGGCTCCACCAATAGGAGCGTTTCGCTCACAGCACAGTACGTAAAGTGCTGTTACGTCGGATGAGATATCTAGTACACACCCCGGAAAATGTCATTTCCGTTCCACCCCTTTTCACTATTTGCATACGGCTTTTCAATTCGCTGCGCTTCTCCCGCTTCCGGGGTGTTTACCCGCGAAACGTTTCAAGTGGTGTCACGGCGTGAAGATCAGATTGCTAGAATCTGCTGAAGCTTGAAGCCACTGTGATTGGACAATTTTTCGGAGCCCTATGATTGGTTAACAAGACAGGGACCACCTCCTGATTTCGACTACCAATCCGATTGCTTGACGTCATAAAATGTTGTTTATTGCAATGAATATTGAAATCTAGATATGCATATGCAATTATGGGCGGGATTGGGTTTACTGATTTCCTTCCGTGATTCGGGAAGGTCGCCGACTGGTGGAGTTTTTCTCTTATTCACTCTTGTTAAAATTGCATCCCCTTCCCCTCAGAATTTATTGTTTACCTCCAAAATGATTCCCTTATCTTCTAGTTTCGGTTATTACTATTTGGATTGATCTGATATGGAATTCCAGCCTTTATCTCCCTTTCTTCATTTTCTGTAATTTAATCCCCATTTTTTTTTGCAAGAAGTCTAAATGTCCAACAGATGGAAACGATCAGTCCCCACTCCCTGCGGCTTTTCCTTGTAGGCAGACATTCTAATCTT
Source organism: Thamnophis sirtalis (assembly GCF_051295495.1). Classification (NCBI taxonomy): domain Eukaryota; kingdom Metazoa; phylum Chordata; class Lepidosauria; order Squamata; family Natricidae; genus Thamnophis; species Thamnophis sirtalis. The sequence goes on along the minus strand of NW_028261384.1, from coordinate 41,298,449 downwards.
ACCATCTTAATGAGTCTCGCAACTCGAGAGAGAGAGAGAATCTGTTTTCTATTGATCAAAGGGACCTCGAAACATAAAACAGAACAAAACCCCCACCGGACTTCCTTTTTTACACTTGAGGGTTATTAGTGTTGTTACGTTCAATTCTCAAAGCAGGATGGCGAAGGAGACTACATTAAGGGGGTGGGGTGGGGGAAGCTAGTTGATCGTACAGAGCGTGCTTAAAGAAAATGCCTTCTGCAGAGGCATCTATCTCTCTAAATACACTCAGAACAAGCCAGTCGTCCTCTGCAGATCTGATGGTCCTGTTCTTCGCTCGGAGCTCGTAAACAACCAGATGGAACTAAAACATTACAAGGTCCCATTACTTATTTAGGGTAGGCTCTAACAAAAACAACACCCGGCACTTGCAACGCTCGTCGGCCTCGTAAACCTGTTCATAAAAGGCATTCTGCGTGTTCAGCTTGTGGGGCGCTCTTAAGGGCCCTTTCTAAAGGGCTTTTTTTAAAAATTCATCCGATGCTTTAGACACGCCTTCAAAGAGTTAACTTGCGTATTATCTCGGTATTGCCTTTCAATATCCTCCTTGCGTCGGAGAAACAACAGGGACATGAAAGGGAGAAGAAATCGGGTGAATTGTCTTCAGCTGCCGGAGCAATGCATGTGGTCCCTTGACCCAGGGGCTGTTTTGGGTTTTAGTGGAAAAGCACTTATTATTCGCAGACTTCCTCTTCTTCCCATGCCCCCGCTTCTCCCCGCTATTAAGTCACACGTACACTGTGGTCCATCATGAAGGAGTATTACACCACAGTTCCTGTCAGAGAGTATTATTGTACATCAGGTTTTTCATATCGATGGCAAACATTTAGGCAAATAAAACGGGTGCAGCTATTATACCATGGATATAGTTTATACTAGATTGAATTGCCGGGATGAAAAATAGAGAACAAAATCTTGGGGTAAAGCCGCACTGAAGCCGAATGGTATATGTAAAATTGACCAAATGATTTTTTCAATCTTTGCCAAATATTTGGTGAAACCTGGAAAACTTTATCTTGATTTAAACTTAGTGCAAAAATCACAGCGTCGTTTAAATCCAGATGCTTATTTTAGGACAGGCTTTTTCTTCGAGTATTTGGCAATCACACTGTTTAGATAATTTGGTACTAGAAAACGCAAGAAATAAAGCATCCCTTTCTTCCCCCCCATCCCCACTTCTAAAGTCTGTAATATGACTGCAGTCGAAACCTGGCAGCTACAAGATTTAAATGTGTGTTTTCTGATGCAATTGGTGCCAATTTTTGCTGCACTTACTCATATGGAATCTCTGGGTTCTGGTACTCATCCCACATCAACCTGTAGAGAAAAGTAAACGTCACAAAACTAGTTTATACTTTCTTTGAATGCTACAAGTTGGCTGGAAGAAAAGTAATATTCAGGCTATCAGAAATTTTAAAAAGACACACTTCCAAAACTATTATTTAAGTCCTTTAAATTCTGGGATGTTCCTGTCAATAAAATATTTTAGACATGGCATATTAACTTGCATACATTTAGATGTATGTGTATATTCTTATAACATATAGTAATATGTAATGTATTTATATATAATCTCACCAAGAAAACTGATCCAGTAGACAATGACTTGAAAGTATGGGTATGTGTGTGTGTTATATGAATGAAGGTGAAAAGTAGACCTTACTATAGTTTAAAATTATATTCCAAATGTAATTTTCCATACGTGTTAAGATTACTTTAAACAAGTATTTTCCACAAGTTCTGACTTATTTGATTTTATTTTTATTAAATGGCAAGATTAATGCAAACAGCTTTAAATTTATCATTGATAATTTTAAAGTTTTGATATTTCTAAATCCAGAAAAAATATAATAAACCTATATATATTCCTATTAAACTGGAAGCAAATAACATGGAACTCAATAGACGCTATTAGAATGTCAGTGTGAAAACAATTTGCTTGTTAAATCTAAAACCAAAGAAATGAACGTTTAACTTTCAATCCTGTCTGATTCCCCAACTTTCCTGTGATTTCCTCAGTTCTTTTTAATTTATCACTTTTAGAAGCTGCACTGAATTTTTTGTTTTCTCCCATTTTTTTTATTTTTTTGTTTCAGCATATTTTTTCCCCAGCAAAGCCTACAAGTGTTAATGGGTTCTGCTACTGTGATTCTGGATTCTTTTGCCCATTACAGGGTAGCAGCACTGAAATAAACAGCAACACAACAAAAATATTTATTTGAAAATGACTGGCAAGAACTCAAACTTTGTACAGACATAGAATTGATAATATGAAGTAATATTCTACTGCTTAAAATATATTTAAGCCTTTCTCTCAAATAAACAATTTCTTTTTTATATCAATAATGCTTATGGCTACTGCATAATTATCTAACAAATATCTGGACACATCTACTTAAAATTAAATCTCACTGAGCTCTAAAGACCTTGGTTCCAAGAAAATGAGCAGAGACCATATGCAGTGTTTCTCAAATCTTATCTTCATTTAGGACCTCAAATGAAGCCAAGTCTTTATTATGGTCAAAGAGCAGCAGAAAGGGGTACAAAATCACAAAGCATAAAAATCTATGAGAATTTGATATGATTCACATGGGATCTCAACTCACTATCTTTTTCTTTTTTTTTAAAAAAAGACTTGTACTATTTTAAAGGCACATAATAAATGCATCCTGACACAACTTTTTTGGGAGGGATTAAAAGCCACTTCAGCTTTTTAAGATTTATTATGGCATCAACTTTTTGGAGTAGCACTTTACTCTCATAAAATACAGGGCAATAAATCTAATCTTTAAAGTGCCAGAAGTTCTCTTCACAGCAGGGTATTATAAAATAATGATTTATAAAATTTCCTTCAGAGGTTCCCATTTCCAGGGGACATCATTATTTTGTTAAATGTGATTATAATATATTTTAATGTTTAGCCCGCCCTAAGATAGTAGTGTAAAATTCAGAGAAAGCTAAAGTACCTGTCTGGATTTATATTAGAAGACAAATGTGTTAGCCTGGTCCATCAAAATCAGGAAGAACTTTCATATCTTAAATAAGCATACATGTTTTCTCAATCTGATGTGTCAGACCATAATTTTCAATACTTAACAGAATCATCATCCAACATATCTGGAATTTACCAACTTGAAAAAAATTAGATTTACCAAAATGAAGAAAGTTGGATTACTAAGGTATTCTTTCTTGATATAGAGCATTGAACATTGTTGGACCAGCAGGATAAATGGGGACAACTGCTCACGAAATTCAGCAAAGACAATTCTATGTTAAAATGTCATTATCAAATAAAAAAATAATGTGGCATATTAAATTACACAGCAAAGAAAGAAAGAAATTTCTGCTGTTATATTTATACTGCTTGTTCCTACATATTTGCATTAAGCATTACTGGCACAGAACACTAATAGATTAAAAACGATTCAGGCATTTGATGTATTGATTTGTTGTTTACTAAATCTTGTGCCACAATAAACCTGTTGGATTTCAAGACATAAAATTATTTTTTTTAAAGTCCCATTGAGTTCAATCAAAATAGCTCCTGCTTAAAAAAGGAATAAAAGCATTTCAGCGTTAACTTTTGCAGCTGTATACAATGTGCTAATGAAAATCCATGCAAATATGTGTGTGTGTATGTGTGTGTGTGACAAAGCACTTTAAAAGCAAAAGTTTTTTCTATCCTCACTAATTGAAATTTAGTCTCAACTAAATAGGAATACAGATAGGATGGTATTTTTAGAGCCAGATATGTAATTAATGTATAGTTATGTGCCATAAGAATTTGCTGAGGTTAGGTAGAACCATATTTGCAGAAAAAAATGTGGGAGAACATATGCCTCTAGGAAAAGTTGAATCCAAATTAGAAAGAAATTTTCCACTTATTAATGTGATAAAATTAAGGTCTAAAATTGAGTGCAAAGTTCTTATTAATTTTATTGGTTGATTTTTAAAAATTCTTTTTAATCTTACAGTTTACTAGTAAATTACTTTAATGGCTGTTACTTCCTAAGAATATGAGAGTTGGAAACACAGGCTGTGGCTGATGTAAAATATATATTTCTTTTTCAGACATGTTGCAGATAATCTATATTTTATTTCTAGGCCAGCCCATACATATATCTCTTATAAATCTTTTAGAAATATAATTAGAAATAATCCCCCTACAACACTCCTCCCCCCAACTATGGGAACTTTTCAATATCTTTACAAAAAGAAAAAGGAAGTTATAGGGAAGTTTATAAAATCCTCATAAATGTAGCTAAGCTTTAACGTTAAGAATAATTTCTAGTCCCCCTTGTTCTGCATTTTGTTACAAAAGTCTGTCCTTTTGGAAACTGTTGTATTTTCATACAATACTCTAGCTACATCACTTAAGAATAGCGAGAGAATAGATAAAATAGACTCCTTGGAAGTGGAGCAAATAGGCAGGCAAACTAGCGTCAGATCTCGGCTTCCCTGTTATAAACAAACAGGGTAATAGAAGAAAGCGCGGAAAGGAGGATTCTTGGATTTATAGGAAGTACATCATCCCACGCCCCCTCGGGAAAGGGCCTTACTTGCCAACATCCAAGTTCACGTTAAACCATTTTGAAATTTAATTACACAGTTATGATATGTCTTTAAAAGGACCGTGCATAATTCGAGTCCGTTATGTTTATACATTCATTTTACGATCTGCCTTAGGCTCCCAAGAAGCCCATTTCAACTGCAAGCCACAGGGATTCTAATGTCTTCTGCCTTTTTGCACGTTCTGTGGAAAACCCTGAACAATTGTCTCAAAACGGAATAATTTACTTTGTTCCCGACCCTCATTTGCCTCATCAGTCTATAGTCTAAAACTCGCCGGCAGGATTTAAAGGAGGTTGTAACACAAGATGTCATCGGAGAAACCTGACGCTACAGTTCACTATCGTTTGCTGCTTGCAAATCTTTTATTACGCGCGGGACCCTTTGCCAGACCGCACTTCGGCGTGGGGTTTAGTTGCATTTGGCGAGGGAGGCGTAGCTCATCGGTTACGGCTCCCATTGTCCCTCGGCTGCCGAGAAAGATTAAACCTCTTGATTGATTGATAGGCTTCCCTCGCCCCAACCTGTCAAAGAGTAAAGCTTCGCCCGGTCGCCAATGGCAGAACGGGAAGACAGGCGAGTTAATGAATGGGGTGGAGCCTATTTTGGTTTGTTGCCGGAAACATTCAGAAAATGGATGTTTTTTTTTAATGTGCGTGGGAAACTTCTATTACTACCATTATTCATACGGCTCATTTAACCCAGATCGTTGTTACTACAGTTCTGAGGCCCACCGTTTATTTGCTTGCACTATGAAGATCTGTGATAAAGCGCCCTCTCGCGTCGGAGAAGCGAAACAAAGATTTCCCCCGCGGTTAAAAGGTAAGCAACCTTGCAGTAGAAAAACTTTCAGGGGAAGGGAGCGGCTGAAAATGCAAACAGAATTGCCCGGAGACGTTTTGAGCTACCGAAGTTGTCCACCTTTCATTCGGTTAAATATAAGTCAATGACTAGATAAAAAATTTCTGAATACATGAAGTCTTGATTCCGGCTTCTTTAATTTTCCTCAGCGGTGGTATGAGCCAATATGACATTTATACAGTACATATAATAATCTTCCCCACCACTCTCTTGAGTATTGCGCTAAAGTATTCATCGGATATATTTTTTCTGCCAATCATCCTGCAGTGTCGAGACCCGCTGGGAATAAATTAACTGAGTGTAAACCTGTGGACCCCTGAGAGATTAGCTTCTTACTGAGCGCAAGATGCTGTTGTAAATTCTAACGATTAAGTACCAAATAAATAGCCATTTTTGGTGAACAATTTTTAGGACCACTTTCTCTTCTGAGTTAAGTCTCTGACTGACAGCATAGATCTGGAAAAAATATGGCCTAGGTCTTTAATTACAGAACCTGTTATTACGAAATTAATTTTGGGCGACTCTTTAGGTAAAGATTAAACTACAGGCTTAAGTGCTGGGTAATATCAAAATAATACAGAACTGCACTTATGTCCTTGGGGGTAAAGGGCCTAAATTCATTTTTAGATTAGAAACAAGCAACCACTGTGTAACTCTTCCAAAGGTCTCAAGGCCTGCTTATATCTTAAAAAAGAAACAAAGTAATATTTCCCCTAGTAGGATTGCCTTTGCTCACGTTTTATGTCAAAACCAAACCATCTGTTTCCACTGTATGGATACAGATCTCATCTCTAGGTGTGAATAACGATCAATCTCTCAGGCTCCCTTAATCAGTCGGATCAGTGCTCGCTTTACAGCAACGTAGATCGGAGGATCAAATTTTAAGCTCATAAAAAGAAATGAAATACGAGCATGTAGAATCATAAGGAAACAGAATCCATCACAATGGCCATAAACCCTCCAGCTCGCCTGGATACATCCCCCTGTGTAATTTGGCACAAGGAAAAGAATAGTAACCGCCATTTGTACCTAGGAAAAGGAAGCTATAGATCTTGCTTTTAATAACTTCCCAACGTGTTACAAATAATAAAACACGTGCATAAATCATCGCAGGCTTTCCAGTTCGCACGACGGATTTACTTCTCCCACTGCAATTTTTTTCAACTCGCTTCCACACAAACTCCGCCTCTCATTACTTTCTCCGGTTTGCTCGATGATTGGTCGTCTTCTCCCCAATGGGGTGGCAATTCGTCAGGGAAGAGAGAGGATGATTGACAGTTTCAGCCTTGGAGGTAAAGCTTAGACGCGGACGGAGGCGTTTTACGCTGAGTCAGTCAGATCTGGTCTGACCTCCGAAGGGAAAGGATGTATGGCGCATGCTCATAGGGAAGCGTGCTGTAGGCTGACGTTGCTGGTACAAAGTGTCAGTGATAACCTGTATAATAATACACGGGAGCAGAGTAGTTCAAGGGATGGATTTAGCAGGACCGGAAAAATGCCATCGGGGCGCCTTTAGAACTGATTAGTACAAAAACATTTTGCATCTCGTCCCCTGGGAATTTCCTTTACATTTCCACTACGTGAAAATAACCTGTTGAGGTGTGTATGGTTGTGCATCGTGTATAAAAATTATATTCGCTAAAACGTCTGCAATGTGGAAAGGGCTCCCTTGATCTTATCCAGAGAAGACGGCCCTCAGAAACTTTGCTATCGCTTGGTAAAACATTTAGAGGCCTTATAATAGCTACTTGTTTTATCCCACCTAAAGGCTTCCTGTCCGTACTTAAGCGAGTTATTCTTTTGTTTTAAAAAAAAAAGGGAATTTCAGTTTGATTCGAAGATTTATTTTGTGTCAGCAAGAAAAAATGTTAGTGACACCTAAAACAATGGTTAAAAAGTGCTAAGACCCTCATCAATAATTCTCTTTTCCCCAAACATTTATTAATGGTGGTGAAGAACTTAAAATCGGCAGCATTTTTCAAAGCGTCCACGTCCACACACTTTCCAATATGTTATAAAATGTTTACTGCACATCACTTCTCAGTTCTCAACAATGGGAGTCAATGAACTGAAAACTAAATGAACGCCTAATATTTTATTCCTCGCGTATGGGCATGTGTGTCTATTTTTGCCAACTTTATTTTTCACCTACATTTGCACATTGCCATTAATTTAAAAATTCGATTTCAGAATTACACTACTAGCCTTGATGAAGGCTTTAGGCATTTATTTTATTAGATGCAGAGTCTCCATATAACCGTGTCCCTTAGAGCTCGGTAGCGCAGCGGTCCTATCCTCCAGCTGCCCCCCACCTCCCCGCGCCATTCGCTCCCTGTTTCAGCTGCATCCACCGACTGGCAGACAGAACGTCAACGAAGGTACATTATGCAAATTTCCCATGATTGACGATGGTCAGAGAAACCAATTGCAGGCATTCCTCTCAACCATTGGTGGACAGGGATAAGAACGAAAGAGATGACGTCTTATGTAGATTCGAACCAATCACAGTTAGCCATGCAAATATTAAACAGGAGGGGCGAATAGTTCCCACTATAAATACCTGTTGTTACTGCCACCCTGTGGCTACAAAAAGGAAGTGCTGCCATTATTTTCATAACTGATTCGTTCGGGTGAAAACGTTTATGGCTGGACATCTCTATATTTATTCGATAATCTTGATAGACAAGAAAATTGGTGCAGATTAACAACATATAAATGCATAATGTAAATGAATAAACTTATCAAATGAAGAAAGTTGAACAAATATTTAAAGGAATTTATTTTTCTAAACTTTTCTGTTTAACAACATGTAATTATTATGAGGGGTTACAGTTTTTAAATCCAGAGCTATTTTTACCTTTAATTTAATTATTTAACAATTAAATATTTAATTACGATTGTTATCATTATACCATTTTCAATATTATTAATTTATTTAATTTAAATTAATAACATTGAAAATGGTATAATGATAACAATCGTGAATATGTCATGAATGTGTTGTTTAATGACTTAATAACAATTTCAAGATTAATTGATATGTAAGAATACGGCTGAGAGTTTACTGGCCTTCACTCACTTGAAGAGAGATTTGAATTACCTGTTCCTTTTTCTACCACCAGATGGCAAGCTTTTAAAGAGTTGAGTAAAAACATTTTGTTCAAATATTTATATGATTACACTTTTCTGTATTATTTGCTATAATTGACATTCTTGGGGTTTTTTTCTATTGAATCTAATTAATGTACTTATTGAAATTAATATAAAATTTATTCCTGTAGCTAAATAAGATTTGATAAGGCTGAAACAATTACCTTTTGTATATTTGAGTAGGGTAAATTACTCAAATATACCCTATAGTTTAACTGAGCCCTATAGTTTAACTGGGACATATTTATGTGTGTACATTGTCTTGTTTCGAAAGAATCTTGTGTATTTGTTGACCTATGTTGTCTCATGTAGGAATTAAAGCCTTTTTCTACTCAAGATAAAAGCCCTCTGCTGCCAATGTGGTAAGATTTCAAGACTATAAACTTTCGGAGTGCCCATGGTTTCCTGGACAACATGGCATTCTATTTTGACACCTACATTCACACTGTTAAAGGCCTGAGTTGGGTTTCTCAGTGCCACCTGGAAAACTTTTTCAATCTCAAAGGAAGAAAATTGCAATGAAAATAATTAAAACGGCAGTTTATGAAATAGAATAGAATAGAAATCTTTATTGGCCAAGTGTGATTGGACACCCAGGGAATTTGTCTTTGGTGCATAGGCTCTCAGTATACATAAAAAGACAAGATACTTATATTTAGGAAAAAACAGACGGTTCCGTTGTTTTTGCAGGGACATATTCTTACCTTAGTAGAACAGCATACTTTCCATAGAATAAAGGGCTCTTCAAAAAGTGTACCTAAAGGACTATCTACCAGTTCTTAAATCAACATAAAAGTAAATGCAGTTGTATTGCTCTCATTGATGATATCAACAGTAGCACAACATCAAGGCAAATGAGTGATGTTGCCCTTCCTGAAAGTTTTAGGAACAAATTTAAAAAGTGATTTGTAATCCCTTTGGCCTTGTTTTCCTCCCACCAAGCTCCCAAAACAATAACCAAATATGAAATGAGGCAGTGTGTGGGTAGGTGCTTGGCATCACAGATTCAGTAATCTGTCAAGTGGCTTAATTAGGAAGTAGTAGGTGCTAAAAGAAGCTGAGGAAGAATGGGTGATCTGCTAGTAATTCTTCTTCCACAGCTGTGATCTATCAACGGAACTATTTCAGAACATTAGTTTAACGCTCTTTCAAAAGGATGCTAGACCCATCTTCAGAAATAGTCCTTTAAGGGGTGTTGGTTTGAAGTAGAAGGGAACAATGAGTGAATGAATGACCTCAGTCCTTGACTGATACTGCAAGGGAATGTTAGCATTGAAAAAGTTAATCAAAGAGTTCAATTTTGATCTTGAGGCCAGTGGAACTTAGAAATACTTGTTAGACAGGTAATGATACTCTCCGTCCTCCAATATGAATTATAGCTCTTATAGGACTGCTGGGATTTCAGGCAAAGCTTTTTGGAAACAGCTATGGTTACGCATTATAAAGTGGAATCTCCCAGACATGCTGGCTGACATTATCCACAGCCAAATGGAGATGATCAGAGAGGAGGTCTAGCCAGCTTGAAAGTGTTGGTTAAAAAAGACTTGGATAAAGTGTTTGTTTGGAAGAAGCTGAGCAAATCAAACTCCAGAGATCTTCTGCTTTTATGTAGCTATTCGCTCCTATCTTATGAAGTTGATAAAGATAAACCATTTCAGTAGACCAAGCTACTTCCTTGGTCTTTCCTTCTTTTGACTGCAACTCTTGCAATTATTATGTCTTTTCTCAACTTCCTTGTATATTAGTACAAAGTTGAATAGAACTGAGTGTCAGTGTAATCGATGCATTTTCTCTAATAAATTCCATTGCATTTAGGGGCATGGGAGTCGCTGTCTGGTTCTATGTCTATTGATGTTTATGTATTTCATAAATAATATAGTCTGAGCAATGACAGTCATAAACAGCATTTGTTTTCAAGATGCTTTTCGGCTTCTGTGTAAGCATGCATCAAGCCTCTGATGTTTCACATTGATTTACTTTTGCTCATGAATTTAGACTTGAGAGCTTGATTTCAAAAATCAACAGTGACTCAGAGACAAAGGTCCAGGCTAGAGGTACAACAACATCTATTTGGGATTGCCACGTTATTGGAAGAATAAACTTTCTTTGGGTGTTTGTTTAAACTTCTCTTATCTGCAGTCTGTCTCTGTAGCCTCAAAATTCTATATCTTCACCATCATTTCCCCACTAGGTGGAGCCTGTCTCCTTTTCTATCTCATTTCTCACAGTTCTTTCCTTCCCCCTTCTTAGCTTTGTTGATGATCTCTTTAACAGGCGCAGGAAGCTAAAGAGAACAGTTTCCCTCCTTATAAACAATTCAGATATTTAAAAAATCTTAAGACAAGCCACTACAATTGGTGCGGCTTGAATATTAATGGCAGAAATTTTGCATGGCTTTATTACTTCCCTTTCCCTTTAACATGGGTTCACCATAATTAAAAATCATTGCAGTTGGGCAATGCATCCAGTTTTGGGAGAGATCCTCCCACACTTTTGGCAAATCTTAAGAAAGAAGCAGGGGGAAATGGAGTGAGAAGGAATGCAATCTGGCCAATCTATGAAGGGGACCCTCATTTCCAGTGGTTCAGCTGTACCGTGAAAAGCCATATCTGCATTTTTCAAAATGCAAAAGGGAAGCCACCTATGAGAAACACACAATTGCTTTGCTAGGAAAAGAAGAGAGTAGCAGACAAAAAGATTTCTGCTTATGTTTAGGCCACATTTCTAAAGGTAGCCCTTCCTTAAGAAGAATACATTCCTATGGATTTTACCCAGGATTATTCTGAGATAATCTTTGTGGTGACAGTTTAAGGCAGGAATGCCTTGGCACATTTATACAAAAATGTTTATACCTAAGTTGTTGGATCAACTCATGAACACACAAAGAAAAATATCAAGCCGAGCCAAGCCAGAAGAAAGTTGAAAGCACCTCTTTTCCTGCATCAGTTACTAGGAGATTACTATCAGGGCTTAGAACCTGTACAGGGAGTCCTTGACTTATGAGCCTAATAGAGCCTGGAATTTTTATCATAAGTAATGATGGTTTTAAGTAGAGGCATCCATGTTTAGGCAAATTTTATGACCTTCTTTGCAGCGATCCTTAAGGAAATGCCATGGTCATTAAGTCAATTCCTTTAGGTGGTTTTTTTTTGTTGCCAAAATAATTTAAAAAGACTGATATTTGGCAAAAATTGTAAATAATACCATGTGAATGCAGAACACTGTAACGAGCTGTAAAGGTGAACTTGTTACTAAGCAGCTAAAATGCAATTGTTGGAATTTTGGAATCAGGTCATAATTTTGGAGAGCTATTGTTTCAGCTGGGCTCAAGCAAGAATTTAGGATGAACTTGCTATGTAAACACAAGAGGACAACATCTGATCTCCTGTCCCCAAATATCTTTGAGTCTTATTTAGTTTTTTCCAGGCAAAAGCTGCCAGTCATGGGAGATTCCTGTATTATTGGCAGAAAACAATAAAGTAACTAATTTGAACTCTACATGTGTAGGTCTCTACATGTGAGGATCCAGATTGTTGGGAACAAAAGGTTGTCTCCGTAAACTGTTTATAGAAGGCTTAAAGCACTGTGAAACGGTATATAAGTCTAAGTGCTATTGCTATCTTAAATTTCCTACAATCTGTACTTGTACCATCACATTCTCCCTGTGTCTACCCAGAATAAAATAGATCTTCATTGAAACTTGTTTAGAAGATGCCTGGCTTTTCCCCCACAGTCTTTAATCAGATGAGGGTAAGGGTATAATTGCTCAACATTGCACAACTTGGGTTTCTTTCAATTTTATTGGGCCATGGATTTGTTTTATATTTTTTGGGAGGAAAGGTGGATTATGAGTCTGTAGCATTTAGCATTTAGCATTCCCGGTTCTTTTAGCTGATCCATAGCACTGGTTCTTAAACTTGGCAACTTTTAAGATGTGTAGATTTCAATTCCAGACATCTGCCAACCACACTGGCTGGGAAATTTTGGGAATTTAAATCCACACATCTTAGAGTTGCTAAATTTGAGAAACAGGCTTAGATAGTGCAGCAACTCTTAAGTCTCAAATCGATGTAATGCCTTTGCTGCAATAATGGCCACAAAGCAGGAGTGGGGTGCTGCCGGCATTACTGCTGGTTCACAACCCGCAACCCGCATACAACATGTGCGTGTGTGCATTGTTCAATGTTCAGCACAGTCACTAAAATCCAAAATGGTGGTGGCCAAGCAGCAGCAAGGGAACTGGTTCGAGGGTGTGGCAGGTCTGGGTTGCTGCAGGTTCTGCCACCCAGGCCTAAATTCCACTACCGGTTCAGCCGAATGTGTTGTTTTTTCTTGGTTGACAACAAAGCTTCTAGCAGCCCATAGGTAGCAGCTTTCTTCAGCTGCTCCTAAAAAGACAGTACAGGATGTGTTTTAACCCTTGTTCTTGGAATCATCTGTTCTTTGGGAGAGAAAATTGTTTGAATTTGTTTTGATTAAAAAAAGCATGCAAGATGGAAAACAAGTAGGGGGAAATTACACACACCAAGTTTATGGAATTTGTTTTCATTGGAGACGATAAAATGGAATCTAAACAAAGCCACGGATGTAAACCACCAACATAGTCAGCCAGCTGTTAGGTCTCAACCTTCAAATTCTGCTTCTCTCTCTCTCTCTCTCTCTCTCTCTCTCTCTCTCTCTCTCTCTCTCTCTCTCTCTCTCTCTCTCTCTGTGCGCGCGCGCAGTCCCCCCCCCACCTTTGTCCATTTGCTCTGGCTTTCTCTGTGTTTGTCATTTCTGTCTAAATAAAGGCAGTTCCTTGGAGACAGTCAGGGCTGGAATTCATTCCCCGAGGAAAAGCCTGCGTCAGATGGTCTGGGCAGAGGAGAAGTTTGAAGAAGAGAGGTGGTTGAGGTTGCTCGAGAACCAAGAAAAAAAGTCAGCTAAACAAAACCCTTGACATATCGATTGTTCACACCCATCTCCTTTGCTGTAGTAATTTTTAAAAAACGAAAAAGCCTCATTAAAGCAGAAATGGAGAGTAGCCAATTATAGGACATTGATGCTGGAGAGAAACAATACTCTCATAGCCTAATCACTCTATAGCATATGTAACTAGAAAATTTCAAAATCAGGGTGACTGGATAGGTGGGTACTGACAAATGTATTCCTCACCTTATCTTCAATCTGAGGGGCTTTCTTAGATGGCTTATAGGTATGGTTCTGTCCCAGCTGGGATAAAACACTGCTAAATCCTTGACACTACGAATAAAGGATATTTTTGGGGTTTGGAAGACATCTTTAATAATCATTTGTTTAAATACTTCAGTGTTTTCATATTTTCAATGCCTCTAGGCTTAAACTTCCAAAGTCAGGTTTTTTTGGCTTTTAAATGTCAGTGTTTGAAATATACAATGCTACATTTCAACTAAATCTTGGTATTTCATTACTCTTAAAGTGCAAGATATTTTACATAGAACTTCCTAATTCTGATTAGCTGTAGGTGTTTGCCAAAGCTGAATTATAAGACACACCAGAATCATCAGTCAGAATAAGCAATTCCCAACTATTTCTTTTGGTGTATTTCTTCAGACATGATAGAAGCATTTCAACATCTAAGAGGCTGTCACAGAGAGCAGAGGGTCAACCTATTCTTCAAAGCACTTGAAGGCAGGACAAGAAGCAATGAGTGGAAACTGATCAAGGAGAGAAGCACCATAGAACTAAGGCGAAATCTCTTAGTTAGAACAATGAACCATGATTGGAAAGCTTGCCTCCAGAAGTTGTGGGTGCTCATATTTAAGAAGAGATTGGATAGCCATTTGTCTAGTCCAGTTGGGGTTGGACTAGAAGATCTCCAAGGTTCCTTCTAACACTACTATTCTGAATTCATACATCAATATCATCACTGTATTGCCAAGAGTTCTTCATACAATCAGGTTACAACACAAAATATTCACCATCTTTATTTGGTAAGGCAGTAGCTCCAGATGTCATTTCTTAAAGGAGGAACATCCCAAAGTAAGGCTTTCCTTCATAGCAGACTTAGAGATGGAAGATTTTGATGGAAAGGTATAAACATTGATGTCACTATATATACACTTTCATATTTGTTCTAAAATACCTGTGTATCAAAACATGCATGCAAAAATGTCCATTAGTTTAAATAAGGCATACAATCACAATAAAAACAGTTCTGATCATATAATGTGGCTGTTTTCTCAACCCTGCACTTGCATAATACCTTTGACTTGTGTCTAATTACGGTGCCCATTGTTCAAAATGGATGAATAAAATTTACAACTCTGGAAAAAAATGCATATTCTATACAAGGATATATTCATTACCTTTAAAGCCCTACATGGCCTAGGACCCGGATATCTGCGAGACCGTCTTCTGCCGCATACCTCCCAACGGCCGATAAGATCGCACAGGGTGGGCCATCTCCAGGTGCTGTCAGCCAGACAATGTCAGCTAGCAGCTCCCCGGGGGAGGGCCTTCTCTGTAGCCTCTCCGACCCTACGGAATGAACTACCCCCAGAGATCCGGACCCTACCCACTCTCATGGCCTTCCGAAAGGCTATCAAGACCTGGCTATTCCGGCAGGCCTGGGGCTGTTGACCTCATGACCAAGGTCCAGCCCCGATTAGACTGGGTGCCTGATGTGGTTTTTTAATCTGTTTTCCTCCATTTTTTAACTCTTTACTTTTAAAAAATTATTTTCTGTAAGCCACCCGGAGTCCTTCGGGATTGGGCGGCCTATAAATTT
Organism: Thamnophis sirtalis; assembly: GCF_051295495.1. Classification (NCBI taxonomy): domain Eukaryota; kingdom Metazoa; phylum Chordata; class Lepidosauria; order Squamata; family Natricidae; genus Thamnophis; species Thamnophis sirtalis. Next base: position 41,283,082 of record NW_028261384.1, on the reverse strand, counting down.
ATTAAGTCAAATCAAATCAAATAACATGTAAATTACAAATAGAGCTGTCTGAGTTACAGCATTCTAGATGACTTATTTGTAATCAACAGTTTTTTACTCTTTTAAAAACATATTCACATCTGAGAATTTATATTCCATTCAAGTTAAAAAATGTTGAAGTCTGAATATTAGTAATATCCCCATCAGTCAAGCAGGACAGGAAGATTTACCTTCAGTTGACCAAAGCTTTGATAAAAGATATGCCTTATGCCTACTTGGAAATCAAGCCATTCCATTTGGGATCTCTTTTAAATCAATTTATTGATATGTTGTGGATAATTCATTCTCTCTCTCTCTCTCTCTCTCTCTCTCTCTCTCTCTCTCTCTCTCTCTCTCTCTCTCCCTCCCTCCCTCCCTCCCTCCCTCCCTCCCTCCCCCCCCTCTGTGTGTGTGTGTGTATGTGTGTGTGTGTGAAAGAGAGAGGGAGGAATAAGATAGCTGAATGTTGTCCTTTTTCTCATTATGTAACACAAAGGCCAACATGATAGAATTTGAAGTCCACATATTTTAAAGCTGAAGATCTTGAAAAACACTGACATAGACTTTTTTTCAAGAGGCAAAGCATGAGCTGAAGAAGTTTCTTGGATGAGAAGCAAAAAATCTTCAAAGAAAAACCAGAAAGCCCAGTTGCCTCTTGAAAAAAATCACTTTTGGAACAACCATGACCTGGATGACTGAGAATTTCCATAGACATTGAAATAGACTCTAAATGTAGGAATGGGTCACCATGTTTAAATTTGAGATCCAAACTATTCTCCTTTCTTGTGGAACTTGTCTCATAGTGTGGGAAATGATTGTCTTATTCAGACTTCAGAACATGTAGAACATACTATACTTTACACATTTCTGAGTGAAAGGTGACACAAGAAGGGCTAATATTTTAAGCTTCTTATTGATTCTTATCAGCCACCTTGCAGGAAATCTATCTTTTTGATCTGTTCATTTTGCTTTCTATGACAAAATGTACTTTTTTTGTCTGACATATTTTTTTCTCCAGGACCGCAATCTTCCTCCCCCGATCATGAATAATTTATTTACGGTTGATAAGATTCACTGTAACACAGTCTTTCCCTGCAGGCACCATTTCAGCTGCCCAGTGATTCCTACCCATACCAACAAAAATCCTCTAATTACAAGGATGCTGTTGTGGGCAAATTTTATAATAATGATTTCTAATCCCCACCCCACTTCTCCTGCTTAGGTCCCCATCTCACAGTCCATTGTGTCTCTCTTTGGCCACGAGGGGGCAATATAAATCTAAACAGAGTTACAAAGAAGTGGGGGAGATGGTATAGCTTTGTAATGGTATTGGTGACAAAGACAGCTGCTAAGCTTTCCCTATAATGTCTATTCATTTTTTCATGTTTGCGTGACAGGTAAGGGACAAAGGCTGTCTTCTTCTTAAAAGAGAATCAGTTGATTATTGGTACGTGCATAAAGCCATTTGATTGGGTCTGTTGTTTAAGGAATGAAGGCAGGATGTGTGACGAAAATACACTCTGCTCTTTTGCAAGTTTGGTATCTTGTATCCAACTTGTCTTTTGGGATCCACAAATATATATCTACTAATAGGTAGTCATTATCCTTTATAAAAATAACTGCAGGTCAAAACTGTAGAGTTTGGAAGTCTGGTCAAGCCATTACTGCGAACAATTAAAAAGGGGACCGAGTTGCATTATTCATCTCTTCCATGGATTTTTTGTGTGTGATAAGGAGCTTATTCTATTTTAAACAATCATTTCAGCCTGTTGAAAGCAATATGACAAAAGTCTTAACTATATTGTAATATTTGAGCAGACTATGAGAGGGATAAGGAAGAAAATCATGTATGACCAATATAGCTGAGATGTGAAGTAAACAGTATTGAGAAAGCCATTTTGCATTGGATTATTATTATTTTATATTAACTAACAGAACAAAAGTACAAATATATGGAATGTTATTAGCATATTTTTGCTCATCTTTCTATGGTCATGTCATTCTCTTATTGTCTGGCTGCCAAAATCTTATTTTTAGAATAGGATGATGCCTGGTTATAATGAATGAATGAATGAGTGAATGAATAAATGAATGAATTATCCATCCATCCATCCATTCCACTCTTGAGATGCAATGTTAATCACAATTTTGTACTTCCAGACAGTCATAACTAAGTGGACTGAGATAGCATTTCTTCCAGCTCAGAATATGGTATAATCCTTGGTTTTGATATATTTCTCGTTCTTATGAGTTCTTGTAAAAAAACATTTTAACCATTATTGCTATCACTATTATTTGTTACTACTAGTAAAGGCCTCTTACTCAAAAGCAGTTACTATTATATTGATTTGAGGTTATATTTGACCAGGGGTGGGTTCCTGCCAGTTCAAACTCTTCTATAGAAGAGGTTCCACAAATCTACAGTGCTGTTTAGAACTGGTTGCAGCTCCCTCCCCCTGCCCGTCCACACATCATCATGCTCTTTTTGTCTGCCTAGTTGCCTTCCGATCCCATCCTCGTCGCCTGTGTTAGATAGGGTGAATGAAGGCACACCCAGGCTTCAGAGTAAAAACAGCTCTTTATTAGCACAAGTCAACTATGCACAATCCAGCGAAGGTTCAGTCTGACAGCAGCCCTTTTATAGGGAGCTGTCAGACCCTTCGACCAATCAGTTTGAATCTCTGTTTCCACCAGAACAAAGGACCTTGGTGTAAACCATTACCAATGTTTCTGGCATCTAACAAGTTTCACCACATTTTACAAGTTGGCCACACCCACCCAGTCACATGACTGGCAAGCCACTCCCACCTGGTCACATGGCCAGCAAGCCACTCCCACAAAGCAGGCCACACTTACAGAAAAGATTCTAAAATTTTTTGAAACCCGCCACTGTCTTTGACTGATATATTTCCATTTTTATTAGCTCCAAAAATGAGCTCCCCATAATCTCAATATTTTCCATTTGATAGGTCAAAGAGATTCTTTCTAAGGAAGTTTCTGTTTCATTTAGCATCAGTATTTCACCAACATTCAGAATGGAGTCAAATGTCCAAAGAAGATTCAACATTATTTGTTCATGAATTTACTGGTTTGGCTGTGGAGCAAAGTCTCTCAAGTTTCATTCAGAAAGGTCACAAACTTTCTCACATTAGGTTTTGTTAGGATTACCATTTATTTATACATTTTTAGAAGGCAGCCTCAAAAGATTTTTTTCCAATATGAGCCATATATATGCACCAAATTTCATTGGTGCATATATATACAATCAGTGAATATTATCAGACAGCTTTTGGACTGCCCTAACATTAAGATGAAACAGAGGGATGGATGAATTGGTGGGATTCAATTGTTTTACTCCTGGTTCTGTGAGTGTGGCTAGATGGGCATGGCTTGGTGGGCATGGCAGGGGAAGGATACTGTAAAATCTCTATTCCCACCCCACTCCAGGGGAATGTTGCAGCAAAATCCCAATTTCCTCCCATCAGCTGGGACTCGGAAGGCAGAGAATAGATGGGGGTAGGGCCAGTCAGAGGTGGTATTTACTGGTTCTCTGAACCACTCAAAATTTCAGCTCCCTGTTCTCCAGAACTGACTACCACCTCTGGATGGATGTGTATCTATCTCAGTCTTTATGGAGTATAATTCTCATTCTCTGTGACTACTGAGCCAGAAATGATGCAGAGATTCCTCATCATTGCTGCAGAATCAGTCTTAGAAGGTCATGTTTGAGTATGTTGTAAAGATCTTCAGACTTTCAAAGAAAAGAAAAGAAAAATGTGACATTGTTTCTGCTGGGACTCTACCCTTTAAGAATGCAGGTGAGGGAAATTATTTTTCAATATTTACAATCTTAAAAAAAAACCACCCTCTTCTGATGTAAACATTATAAAAAAAATGGATCATATACAGGGATGGGCTGCTACAGGTTTGCCAGGTTTGGGAGAACCATAGCTAATGTTTTGGACGGTTCAGAGAACCTACAAATCCCACTTCTGGCTGGCCCAGGCTGACCCCACCTCACCCCTGTCACCCCTCCCCTCCCAGGAGTCTCCATGCAGCCTATTTTGGATGTGAGGTAAGTGCAGTGCCCATGCTGAGGCTTGGGGAGGGGAAAAAATAGGCCTCCCAGAAGTTCCAGAAGACCAGAAACGGGCTCATTTCTGGCCTCTGGAGCTTAGGGGAGGCAGTTTTTGCCCTCCCAGAGGCTCGAGGAAATCCTACAGAGCCTGGAGAAGGCGAAAACACCTCCCCATCGTGGTGCAGGAGGCTGACTAGGCCACACCCACCATGCCCATGCCCACCCAGCAACCAGGCAGAGAACCTGTTGCTGAAATTTTTAAAGCCTACGCCTGATCATATAACATAAAAATGACATTTTTCAAGCCATGTATTATTTACCGTATTTTTCGGCGTATAAGACACACCAGAGTATAAGACGTAACAAGGTTCAGAAGAGGAAAATTATTTTTTTTTTTCAAAAAAAGGACATGAATAGCCCTTAGGAGTTTGTAGAGTGCTCCGGGGGGGGGGGGGCGGCAAAATGAGCAAAAAACAGCCTGTTTTTTTGTACAAAAAGGGCATGGATAGCCTTTAGGAAGTTAATAGAGTGCTACTGGAGGCTGGGGAGGGGCCAAAAATTGGGCCATTTTTCGCTCATTTCTGCCCTCCCCAGACCCAAGAGCCCTCTGAAAGCCTCCTACAGGCTATGCATGGCCATTTTGGTGAAGCGGCGGAGTTTCAGGAGGCAAAAAAATGCTGTATTCAGTGTATAAGACGCACCTAGATTTTCAGCTCTTTTTTGAGGGAAAAAGGTGCGTCTTAATATTTAATACAGTATTCTTCAACAGAAAAATCTTCTTAGCTGGGGGGAAAGAGCAAGAATATGCAGCTGAATATACAGGATTGTTGTTAGGTGAATAATAGGGTGAGAAATGTTGGGCAGTCAAGTCTCTTGTAGTGTCAATCTGCCAATAATGTGAAATGGAAAGACACTTTTGGCTACTATATTTTTGTGGGGATTCAGAAAATATTCTCCAGAAGGAAAGCTAAGGAGAACTGGCCATAGCCTAGCTTTTGCAGCAGCAGAGAACATCTAAATAAGATTCCATATTCAGAGACCAAGCAATTAGCAACTGCTAATTAAACTTCTCAGTTTAATTCATAAAATATTTGCTAAAGATGAAGCATTTTAACTTTAAATTTGCAGATGCTATTGCTGTTGTTCCTTCCAAATCTTCCTTACATTGAACTGCAACAGTTTACCAACAGATAAAAACAGATAAACGCAACTGCATTGCATTCAGGTAATTTTAATTCATACCTAATTTTTTTACTTCAAATACATGCAGAAAATGTTATCTTTTAAGTTCATGAAAATGAAATGTTGCTGATCCTTAAAGTCTGGGTAAATGACTAGAGGTTTTCTTTCAGTGAGACATAAAAGCACGCCACTTTTGCTCCAAAGACTTCCAAACTATAAAGTAGCCTTCTGTTATAGCATACTTAGTCTAACTAAGAGCACCAAGGTCTTTGTAACCAAGATGCTTTCAATAGCTAGCAAAGACACATAGAAAGAGGATAAAAGGCCACTGAAAGTGCTGAGATTTGAATAGAGACTTGACATTTGATTCGAAGGCAGTTACCATTCTCATTTGAGATGGCTGCTGTTTTAAACACACACACACACACACAGAGAGACCCAGAAAACAAAAGAATGGCAAATGTAAATGTCTCCAACATGGAGACAGATGCTACTGCCTTTACTAGGCCCATAGAACTTCCACTAAGCACCTTTTGGAGAGCAGCTTGTTTGCCTGCTGCATCATCCTCCAGGTTTTAGAGCAGATCTGTTGGAAAATGCTTTTTGGGTGCTGATGATGAATCAGTTAACAACACTGTTTTAGGGTGAGAATAAGTGGCTAGAATACTGGGATCAATTTTTTTTGGGGGGGGAAGTAAGTTTAAATAAATGTTTTGTATGCTGAACATTATTTATGTATTTACTTACTTACTTACTTTACTTTATCTCTGCCTATTTTCTCTATGCTTTAAAAACAAAACATAGAAATGTTCCTAGAAAGAATTCATAATTACCCTGTCATTTTATCTGTCTGTCGATCCATTGATCGATCAATCAATCCAGTAGTTAAAAAATGCTAAAATTTTTTAAAAAGTTCTGACAATCAGCTGTGTAACAATCAGTTGTGTCATGCAATGTTCCCTCTAATTTTTTTTCAGTGTGAGCGGAAAAATATAGTGTTTGAGCTGCACAGTTTCATGCCTGAGCACCTAAGAGAGCAACAGTTTGAACTGCTGTCACGTCTGCTGGACATTTGCACAACATTCCAAGCGTCAAATGCCGATTGCGAGAGAGGTTTCAGCCTGATGAATGCCAGGCGTGAAAATGTGCCCCTTAAACACTATACTTTTCCGCTCACACTGGGAAAAAAAGTCTCTCTGCTCAGCTTTTACATTGTTAGACTGGCTAGAGGGAGACATGGCACCAACAGCCTGGATCCTGGCATTTTGCAGGCAACCTGTCCACTCACATTCCTTTGGAATGCAACCCATCATATTTGAATTAGATTTTGCCAATTATCCTATTAAAAGATAATCCTATTATTCTAAAATATGACTAATTCAATATTAAAAACTGTAAATATTTAATGCTGATAAATAATAGCAATAACTGTTATTTAGTATGACTAAAATCAAAATTGATATATCAATATATCTATCAAAATTGACAATAAACACTAAAATAACAATACAAATATATAATGTGGAATATAAATATAATAAATATAATATATAAATGCAACATAAATATAATAAATATAATAAATATAATATATAAATGCAACATAAATATAATAAAATAATTTATTATGAAACTCTTCCCCTTTAAATAGTAAGATCAATTAAATAGTCTAGCAAGTTTGGACTATATGCTATATGTTATGTTACTTAAGAATATACATACCTCAGAATCAGATACAACATCCTCATCATTTCGAACTGAGTCGATAAAATCATACCCCATGCCAAAACTATTTTAAATGGAAATATGAAATTAATCAAGTATTGCATTTATTTTTCAAAATGAATGTACAATTTTTTTATTATTTCAGTTTTGCACCCCATCTTTTCATCTCCAAGGCATTTAAAGCAGGTAACAGATTTTTTAAAAATTGAAATCTACTTAAAAACTGGTGTTAACATCACCATAATCTAATTCAAAAAGCCTGACTAAAAAGGGAATTATCCTTTTCTAACCCACCCCCAAAAGAACTGCAGTAGGATTGTATTCTGTAGTATTTAATCAATGCATAGCTTTCAAATGTAATCGGCAGTGGGAAACTGCTGCGCAATGTTTACTTGCCATGAGCGCCGCTGTGCAGCCGCGCATCTTAGAGGGAGCATTGGTGTTGTGCGATTGTCAGAACTCCCCCCCACCCTTTTAAAGCATTTTTTTTTACTACCGGTTCTCTCGAACATATTTAACTACTGGAGCAGTAGTTTAAAAATGTTAAAAAAAGAGTAAAACAAAATTATTTTTTTAAAAATAAAATTATTTTCAAACAAACATAAATATGCAAAACATATAACATAAAAAACTCTTCAACTATACACAGTGTGTCAATTGGTTATAAAATCTTTCTCCATCCTTTCCATAGTCATCACTTGAGATTTATCAAAAATCACTTATTGTCAATAAATATCTTTGTATACAATATTATTGTACTTCATTTGTTTAATTATCACTCTTGTTTCACCATTTAAAACAAGGTATTCTAAATATGTATCCATTTATATTATAATGAATCATTATATCATCTTTAATATATCCAATAATAAAGATTTTTTTTGTATCCTATTCTAAATCATTCTATTATTTTAGCATTAATAACATTCTCAATTCCATGTTTTTTCCATTATTAGTATCATCAATCTAATATACATTTATACAAATTATTATAGTTGTTAAACTTCCATTAAGCATAGCTATTATTACATCCTTTTTATATGAGGTATATTAAAGTAAATTTATATTATGGCATTTCATTACATCATCCTGAAATCATCCAATAATATTACATCTTTATATTCTATTCTATATAGAATTATTTATCTTTTATAAAAAGGCTTTTCAATATCATCTCCATCATCCTCACTTAGTTTGTATAAAATGTCATATTATCAATTTAGTATATATAAATGCTTTATTATCATTATTGATCATTTATTTGACTATAGCTATTATTACTTTATCTTATACATATTACTCAAAGTTTAACTACTTTTAACTAAATTTTATTGTAACATTTCATTTCATCATCTTGCATCCTTCCAGAAGTAGTGCAGTCCAATATCACTTGCCATTTGTAGAATCTGTATTATAAGTATTTTCTTGATAAGTCTTATGTGGACTTCTCTTGACAACTTGTTGTTCATTGGATATCTTAAAAGAATTCGAAACGTTCCATCTGTTCCGTTCATCTGCTTGACTTTTGTTATCACTGGTGCTTCTACCAAAATTACTCTCATTGTTTCTGCCAAATTTTCTCCCCTTTCTTCATCTATGTTTTGACATCTGAGATAGAGTTCCAGTTCATTGATCTCTCTTTCCATATTCTGCACTTATCATTTCCCTCCACACTTGATTTGCTGTCAATGTCAACAATTTTCTTATCATTTTCATATGTCTCTATAATTTTTTGAACTCTGTCCTCAAATTTAATTGTTGTTTTATAAGTATTCTCAACTCTTCCCTCTGTACTTTTTGTTTTTTGATATTTTGTATTTTGATCTATAAATACAAGACTCTTTTCAATTCTCTCTGTAGTTATTAAGAGTTTTTGAATTTCTAACATTTTTTTGCAATGTAAGTTCCTTTTCTTCTTCATATATTGCCATTTTTCCAAGTTGTAAACCCTGTCAAAACATCCAAGGCTTTTGTTAGGTTTTAAACAAATTCAGTAAGGTTTTTTTCACTGACCCTTTCAGTAAACCAAGCTGATAGCTTTGTAATATCAGATGTTGCCAAGCCTCTAGCTACTAGATGGCAGTGTTACATATTTTACCTCTGTTTTTGGCTCTCTTTTTAAACTCCAAACTCCGGAAAGGGTTTTTCTCTGGAAAGAGAAGAAAAAATTGTTTAAAGATTCCGATCCGGCTGAGCCTTGTGAGGAAAGAGGCTTTTAATCCACAAACACAAAAATGGGAAAAGTATAGAGGAAGAAGGGGGAAAAAAAGACCAGTCCAATTTAAAAGTAAGAGTCATTTGTAAAAAGCCTGTCCATAAAAAACAAAAACAAAATTAAAGTGAAAACACAATAGTTTTAAATCAGGGTAAGCTCGCCACTTATTTTCTTCTGTCTTCAATTTTATTTTAACTCTAAGTCTTTTGGGTTTTCTCTTCTCTAATAATAAAGATTTTTCTCACCATTTTGACACACTGTCTGTCCTGTGCTGCTTCCATTTCAGGGGCTTGTTCCAACCTTCTGCAGCCATATTGGCTGCTTCTCTTGTAGCCAGCAAAAAGCTTTTTCCTGGATCAATCAGGGGCTTTGTGATGCCCCTGAGATCAGTAGGACATGCCCTTCACTATCACCATTCCTTCAAAACAGTTTAGATCCAAAAAGGATCGTCCAGCAACAGAGCTATCGACAGCAATCCTGGAGCCCCAAGATTGCATGTCGTGTCGTAGCGACATCAAGCCCTGCCTCCAAAACAAAATTCTGAGGATCGCATGGCACAGCTGATTGTTGCACAACTGATCGTTGAACTTTTTTCTTACCTTTTAAAGCATATTTTAATTACCAATTCGGGTGAACTGGTAGCATTTTTTACTACCAGTGAGGGTGAACCGGTAGCATTTCACCCTGTTTTATATAGAGTTAGGTTTTTTTACATGCTGAGACACAGCCCATTTTAGTTTTTCTCTCATATAACATGGAATATTGTCTAGGCCTACTGATTTTAAGGACTTAAGTCTTGCCAGCCAGGAAATAGTAACAGAAGTACTGAGCAGAAGTAACATCATATGCACAGCAAGGACATGGAAAGGAACAGAAGCTTGGAAAAACAAATGTGATTTTCTTTTAATAAAATGTCAGCCTTGAAGTTTTTATGGGAAATTATGAATGCAACTGAACAATGATGGGTAGACGCAAAAGTAATTCAGCTGGTTTCCTGCATATATTTAATGATTCTGCCTGAAGTGGTTTGTTTTTTCCTCTTTGTCAAATGAAATCCTTTTAGGATTTCAACATGGATAGCCATATGACCAGGGCTTACATGTGTTATTGCTTATAGAAATATGTTAATTACTCCTCGAAGTTCCCCATCATGTTTTACATCTTATATAAAAGCAGGTGTTTTTTCAACAAAGATCCTTTGAAGTGGATTTATTGAAAGGGAGGCTCTTTGATGTAGTCCTTTGATGTGAGCACGACCAAAAGGAAGAACTCTTTAGGACCAAAAGTTCTAATGACATATCTCTTCTGGTCAAAGTTGTTTATCCACCAGTCATTCATTTTTTGCTCCAAAAGTACAGTATTCTATCTAAAGTCTGTTCCTTAAAATGCAGGGGTGTATTATCAAGAATAACTTTTACTACTCCTAGAATTCAGTTTTTGTTGACAGTCCCTTTCTTGCCTGACAGGATTCTTATTGGAAAAGGGATTTTATTTATTTTAAAATTAATGTAATTTCAGAAATATCAAGAAGGATATTTTTTTTCCTTATCATGAGAGCATACAGAAGAGTCTCATGAGCTCAGTGCCACTTCTTTTCATATCCAATATAAGGAGTATATACATACATATATTGGCAGACACAGAAGATCTTCATGCAGGACAAAAACCAACTATTTATTCTTTTATTTTCTCATTGAAACTGTGAAAGATTTGCGGTTTGGGTACCTCCCTTACATATTAAACAGAGGAGATGGAAAAAAGGTTGTTCGACTCCAGCTTGACTTTCCCTCTTTGTGATTCTTGGCATAGTGTCAACAGCTCAACCATTTCACTTATGCCCTCTGGTCTCAAGCCAGCCCCATGGCCTTGCATTCTCCAAGGTGGTGACAGAAAGTTTTTTGGCCGTACCAAAGATTTTATGTCAGATGTCAAGATACACAGCTTGATAAACATGTCTGCCTCTGGCGATTGGCAGCATTCTTCTGGAAAAGAAAACAAAAAATGTTCTGGGTAAATAAGAAAAGTGGTATGAATAGCATAAAATAACATGGCTTTGAGGTGTGCTTGGATTGCTGGGTTTTTAGTTTTGTTTAAAGGTTGCAGAGGTTGCTTACTTAAAAAATAAAAAACAACTAGGCACCCTCTCACCACAGTCTCTTCCCCATATTTTCTTGCCTTTCTTTCTTGCCTTCTTTGGGGAACTTCAGGGAACCAGGATGATAGTGTAGTCAATAATTTTAGAGGTAACAAATGATTGCTTTTCAAAAAAGCACACGTACATTTCTTCAATGTGCTGAAGTTAAACAGATTTTAATTTCAATTTCAAATTGAAATTAAGAGTGAAACCTATTTAAGATAAAATCATTAGATAGATATGATCCATCTTCCTATGTGTCCAAGATATTATGTGGGAGGGTTGGCACATGTTTCAAAGAAAACATTTTGCCCCTTTTCCCTTTCCCAGGTTCACTCAGTTATATAGTGCTGTCTGCCAGCTGCAATACTTGGAAAGGAAGAAGAGCTAAGACACTAGAGAGAGGTTCTCTGAAGTTGGGCTCCAGCTCAAATCTGAATGCTCGGAAGACAGAAACTCTGGTCTGGGTGATTGACCCAGATTGGATTCTTCAGGAAGAAGAGTCTTTGTCCAACAGAGGACATCTTCTGTTGTGCTGTTTGGCTCAAATCTATTTAAAATTTTAAGTATCAGAAAAAGGAGGGATCTTGAAAAAGATTGCCAGTAAATGTTTGTATCTGAGTTGGAAACTCAGCAGTTACATTGCACGGTAAATATACTTAAATTAGTGGTTATGGATTCTCATACTTTTTCATAACTCTACTATGTGATTTTGCTTAAAGTGCTTGAGTATTCTTGTTGGAGGCACACCTAAGAAATATTGCAAGTTCTTCTTTTAGCACCGCAAGCCTGTATACTCTTTGTTTGAAGCAGAGAGCCAAAAATTGCTGAACTGGTTATAACCCATAATTCGTCTTTCATTTACAGAAGGAAACAAATAGTAGGTTTGTTGGTTTGTTTTTATTTGCTGAGCAAAATTTACAAGTTACTAATATGCCATCCAACCTTGGTTGGGTTGGGTGGGTTCCAGTAGGAAAGTCTTTTTTGAATCTCAGTTGCCTTTGTTCTACTGATGCCACCTAAATGCTAAAAGAACTCTTAGGATTATTTTGTAATAGATTTAATTTACAGGCTTGAATGGAAACAATAAACCCCTATGATCATCTCATATTAGAAAAGGGTCCAATTTACTTTTGGAATTTCACCACAAGTGAAAGGCCACAAGTATATGGAGAGAGATGGAGAGAGAAAATGAGTGCACAATTTGTTTAAGGGAAAGAAAAACTGTCCATTTTCCAAGTTGAGATTCTCCTTAATAATGATAATATCTTGACTGTGAATAAAATATCCTTCCCCCCCCTCCGCCCCAAAATAAACAAACAGAGAAAACAAATCTCCCATGATGTCTTTCCATGGGATTTAATTGAAGCATTGGAAATCAGGGAGAAATGATTGATTGATGAGATTGTTCTGAGATTTAATTGAAACATGAGAAGCATGAAGAAAATGATTTGGTGAAGAAAAAGATATTCATCCTTGGCCATATCGCAACTAACTAAGAACAAGAATTCACTTTGACTATGGATTATTTTCCCCAAATCCACTTTCCTTTTGAAAGAATTTATGATGCCAATTCAATTGCCTCAAATGGAATGGAAACTGAAGCAAATACAAGACACCCCTTTCATCTAGCACCATTTTCAATAATGCACTATCCTTTGAATGGAGGCCCCTTTATGTGTGGGGCCTGGAGCAATTGCCCTATGGCTTCCTTTCTGAAAAAGTCTTTCACCTTTGATCAGACCCACTATATTTTCCATATGTTTTTTTAATGTCCCTTTATGGGTGTATGTGTGCCTGTAAATGTAAACGGTCATTTCCAGGTATTAAGGAATAATGAAAATATTCACTCTACTACCATTTCTGTCAGTTCCTTATTGTATATGATTTTTTAAAAATTGACCATTGAAGACCTGGGTGCAACCATAGGTCATTTGTCAAAATGGTGAGGAAGGAAGGTATCTTTACTTGCAGGTAAGCAAATGTAGTATGAAAAATGTTATTGTGGTGTGAAGAATGTTCCTTCCCGCCAATTTCTGTAAAAGGAGTTGGGTCACTATGTCACATAAGTGTTCCTTTCCAAGTTGAAACACAGGGCAGTCTTCAGAAGACAAGTTCCATTTCTAAGTGCTGACGGGAGTTGTCCCTTAGGTGCCATCACCTATGTCTAAAAAGAACCCAGTGTTTAACCAAACCTTGGCAAATGGTGGAAATAATGCCTTTCCTGGCTCTCTAAATGGACCCTCTGTGCAGCCTTGCTGCTTCCTTTTCCTCACAGCTGATTTCAGATCACAACAACTATTGCCATTTGGACAGGAATAATGAATGGGCTAAGTGTAGGTTGCTGGATTCTGAGCCGCCAAGGGCAGGAAGGTCTGTCTGTTTCACTTTCTGCCTAACCCACTGAGGCATTTCACTTCCCGAGTCAATAGTGATCCTGTAATGCTAACAAAAGGCCTCCATTGATCATTGCCCTTTAGTAATTACAGCCAGCGTGAGGTTGTCCCTCACAGCCAGTTGACATCTTTTGACAATTTTAACGTGGGTATTTTTTTAAAAAAAGCAAACTCTCAAAGAAACAGACAGACAGAACTATTAGTAATAAAAATTGCTTGTGAATGTCAAGCCAAATCCAATCATTTCAGTGAGGTACCTAAGGATTTTCAAATCATAATCTATTTTAAAATTATAAAGTTCACTGATGCCTTATCAACTATAAAGCTATTTCCCCAGAGGCTGAAGCCAGTTCCCAAAAGCCACTGTCTGCATCCCTCAAATCTTCAACAGCAATTTGGCAGCACCAAGCAAGTATTTTTCTTTCTGTCCTCTTTTATCTCAATAGAATGGTGGTGGCTGGACATGAAAAATGCCATGTGCCCATCCTCATTCTGCCCTTCCCACATTTGCTTTTCTCAAGAAAAAGGAAATGGAAGAAGAGGAGGAATAGGAAGAAAAGGAAGTATGCTAAAGAAAAGGAGAATATAAGTAATCATCATGCAGAAAAGAGTCCAAGCCTCCATTCAGAGAAACTAAGGCAGATAAGAAGGTGGTGGCAGAGAGATACATGAGAGTGGAACAATGGTCAGAGTGCAGTACTGCAGGCTACTTCTGCTGATCACCGGCTGCTTGCAATTTGGCAGATGGAATCTCATCAGGCTCAAGGTTGACTCAGCCTTCCATCCTTCTGAGGTCAGTAAAATGAGAAGCCAGATTGTTGGGGGCAATAGGCTGACTCTGCAAACTGCTTAGAGAGGGCTGTAAAGCACTGTAAAGCAGTATATAAGTCTGAGTGCCATTGCTATTGGTATGCTGCAGTTCCTAAATCCCAAGAGCCAGAAGGTGGGATGGGGTGTGAATTCTTGTCAAAGAGAATAGATTTATCCACCAATTCTTTTTGCAACATTTGAGCAGGAACCAAACTATAATTAATCAGCTCATACTCCTAAGGCCCACTCGGGCCCCTGAATGGGGACAACAGGAGTAGGTAAGTGAGCAGTACTGAACACTCAGCCATGCAATCCTTGGTGGTAGGGAAAAAAACAACAACCTTTGGCTTTAATCTTGACTGCTTGCAAAAATAAATTATCCTAAAATGTGAGGCGGTGGTTGGGGGAGAAGAAAACACAAAAAGTAATGTTCATGTTCCTGTGTTTAAAGAAATGTATTTGTTTTGGACAGCTGTCCTGAAACCAGCAACCTTTCATCATTCACATGATCCAAATCAAGCAACCTGCAGTAACCTCATTCTCAGCTTTAGAAATTTCAAACTCAATAACAGATCCAAAACCAGCTTCCAATGCTTCAGGTAGGTGTTGGGGCAACAATAGGCAACAGAATTCACTGTTCTTGACACTGGGGCCATCCATCCACTCCTGCAATAGTTCTATTTATCAACCAGCAGTGGGAGTTGCCATTTTAAATCCTCCCTTTTGGTGTTTTTGGCAATTGGGGAAAATTGGGGATAAGTAAAAACAGCAGTTCCTTTAAATGACTGCTTGTTTTATACAATCCACTGTGCTTTTCTTTTGGAAGCTGTGTAAAGGACAACAGAAAATAATTGTGATACTGAATTTCAGTAGTATGACCCAGAAGCTTCTAAACAGGTTCAGTAAGAGGCTGGATGTAACCAGCAGGCCATTTCTGGTTTATGTCACCTACATATATGAACCCTGAGAACAATAATATTTGGACTAATATTAGATGGCTTCCTTTGCCATTGAAATGTCCCATATGGTTTTGACTTTGAATGGCAGCTTGCTACCACAGTGGCTGGCACTGCTTATAATTCTTTTCCTTTTTTATGAGGAACAGAGCAAATATTTGTAACATGTCCTCTCGGGGTCTTAAGCCCCAGCAGTTTCTTGTATGTTGTACATAGCCAGTATTTTCCAACATCAGCAACTTTAAGATGTGTGGCTTTTGACTCCCAAAATTCCCCAACCAGCACTGGCTGGGGAATTCTGGGAGTTGAAGTCCAGACATCTTAGACTTGCTGACATTGAGAAATACTGATATAGACACTATGATTTAAAATGTTGCTTCATATCCTTTATGAATTGCCCAGATTTGTAACTGCGGTAAATGTAATTTTATTCAGTATTTTAGTCTGTTAGTAGTTTGCCAAATCTGGCTTTCAATTTCCCTGTTTTCTTCCTCTGTCAGAGGGGCTTGTTTTTTTTTAATTTTTCCATGCGTTAGAAATTCTTGTGACAACATTTTCAGCTTGTTTTATTGTTGCAAGGTAGATGAGAATGAATTTTTTCTCCCTTTAGATTTATCATTCAGTGATATTGCTCTATAAGTATTAATTTGCAGAGCAGTACTTTTGTCTTTTCTTTGGACAAAGAAAACTAAGCATGAACATTTTTGCTCAATTGTATGCTAGTTTTTTCCAAAGTTGACAGCTTCCAGATGTGAGGACATCAATTCCCAGAATTCCCCAGCCAACATGCAATTGCTAAGAATTCCAGGAACTGAAGCTCACAGACATAGGAGGTGGCCAAAGTTTTGAATCACTGTTGTAGCTTATTAGTGAAATGATTATGATTATCTAATAAAATATAGGATATCAAAGTATATTCCACATCTCAGGAAAGTTGAGGAATCTTTGGATTCTATCAATGATAATCAGTTCAAAGTAAAATAAAAGATACAACACAATTTCTTTTCCATTTTCCATACAGTATTCGTGGTTACCTTATTGACTAAGGTATGATAAGATTGGTATGGTATGAGAAGAGCCTAATGCTGGAAATGATTGAGAGCAAAAGAAGAAGGGGACAACAGAGAATGAGGTGGCTGGATGGAGCCACTGAAGCAAAAGGCGTGAGTGAAAATGGACTCCATAGGATGATAGAGGACAGGAAGGCCTGGAGGAACATTGTCCTTGGGGTCGCGATGAATCGGACATGACTTTGCAGCTAACAACAACATGGTAAGATTCTCTATATGCCGGAGATTTCAATAAGCTTTCATCTAGTATTTCTCAATCTTGGCAACTTTAAGATGTGGACGACTTCAGTTCCCAGAATTGCAGATTTGGCCATAGGGTCCAGTCTATGAAATATGCCTGCTAGTGCTGTTCCACATATGTGTTCATCTGTGGTATAGTTTCAATTTCATTACATTGTCAGTTTTCAAATAAAATAAAAGACAAGTTGAGGCTTCCTTACTGAAATGCATTGTGGTGAAATCTTTTGGTAATAAATTTGATTACAGCTTTTGGGAGCTGGCCTTTGAAATTCTGAATGTCAAATGAAGCCACATCTGGTCTACAGAACATTTCTCTGGAGATATCTTTCTTTTCAACCTACAGCTTCAACTTTTCAAACATACTGATTTATTTACTACTTAAAAGCAACACTCTTTGATATGTGCCCTTGTCCTCCTCCCCCGTGTGTGTGCGTGCGCGTGTGTGTGTAGACAAATGAAATAAACTGAGAATACTAGCTTTAAATGGTAGATTAATCAGCTAAAGATTTAGTTGATTAATTTGTAGCAGGCCTCGGTTTATTTTCAAGGATGATTGTAAGACTTAAAAGCATGGATGGATTTATTTTTGTCTTTGAGACGGTGTGGAAATAAAATATTAAGATACATCCTGGCCTGACAATGGAAAGCTTTTATTTGTAAAATGTATTCCTTCAATAGTTCCAAAAGACTAATTAATGTTGGGATAAGTCCCAATAATTTCATTTAATTACAATTTAACAAATACACATAGAATTACAATGCTGCAATGATTTTGGTTATGCATATTTTATGTGGTTGCTTCTTTTTAAGCTTTTTTAATCCCGCCTTTATTATTTTTGCAAATAACTCAAGATAGCAAACACACAATGTTCTTCTATTTTTCTATTTTTCTATTTTTTCCACAATACATTCCAAAGTGAATTGGGCTGTGAGACAATGATTGGCCTGAACACACCCAGTTTGTTTTCACACCTAAACAGAACTAGAACTCAGACTTTTGATTTCTAACCTCGACATGGCTCTCTAACTGGCTGCTTTGCTAATCATACCATTAAACTTGTGGGTTTCTGTTTGGCCCAAGGAATGTGTAGCAATAGCACTTAGACTTATATACTGCTTTACAGTGCTTTACAGCCCTCTCTAAGTGGTTTACAGAGTCAGCATATTGCCCCCAACAATCTGGGTCCCCATTTTACAGACCTTGGAAGGATGGAAGGCTGAGTCAACCTTGAGCCTGGTGGGATTTGAACTGCCAAATTGCAGGAAGATGACAGTCAGCAGAAGTAGCCTGCAGTACTGCACTCTAACCACTGCTTCACTGAGGCTCAGTGTATATTCAATATTATAAATAACTTTAAATGTATTGATATTTTAGCAATAGCACTTAGATTTATATACATTTCACAGGGCTCTATAGCCCCCTCTAACCAGTTTATAAAGTCAGTATATTGACCCCAACAATCTGGGGCAATATATTTTACCAATCTCAAGGAAGGCTTGAGCTGGGGAGAATCAAACCCTTGGCAGTCAGCAGAATTAGCCTGCAATACTACATTCTAACCACTGTGCCAAAACAGGTTTAGAAATATAATATTAACAATTCTGATCCAGCATTGAACATATAACTTTAAATTCTGTTCATGATACCCTGTTTCCCCCAAACAAAGACCTTCCCTGATAATAAGCCCAATTGGGCTTTTGAGCGCATGGGCTAAAATAAGCCATCCCCTGAAAATAAGCCCTCCCCAAAAATATTGCAACAGAGCAGCAGCCATGAGGTGACCATGCTCGCTGTCTCCTGCACCTCAAAACTAATAAGACCTCCCCAAAAATAAAGCCAAGCACTTATTTCAGGGGTCAAAAAAAATAAGACCCTGTTTTATTTTTGGGAAAACACGGTATTCATCCTGTACCTTTGTATTCTTCATTTATTAATCTGCCTGGAGAAAGTTCTGCATGGTCAATTAATATTTGGCAAAAACCTCCAATAGAATTGATGCTTATTTTATCTTACTTTATATTTTACTTTATATTTAAGGCATTTTGATCTAATTTTCAGTTTTAAAAATACCCAGGGTGGCTTGCAGATTAAGAAAAAAGAAAGAGAACTTCAACTGTTAAATGACTCAAAGACAGCTAAAACTGAATGTAAACTCTAGTAAGTAGAAACAAAATTTCTTGTAACAATTTTTAAAAGGCAAAACCATTTTTCTTTATATAGATTTAATCAATCTGAAACAAGACAGATGGCCCTAGACAGAAAATTCTGTAATGGTACCATCATCACAGAACCTCTTACTATCACCAATTCACCATCTGTCTAATCTCAAGAGAATACTGAGTACAACAGATAAGGGACAGAAGGGGGGAGGGAGAGAGAAAGAGAGGGAGGTAGATGTACACATATTGATGCTGTGAAAATATGTTTAAAAGTGATTGAAGTGTGTGTGTGTGTGTGTGTGTGTGTGTATGTATGTATTATATACTGGAAATGTTGCTTTGTGTCAGTTGTAGAAGGCGAAAGTGTTTACTCACATCTACTTGGGAGATTGAGGATACAAAGGTATTTATTGTCTCTGACTGTAGAGGAGAGAGGTATCTTTGACACTGGCAGCAGGTGGTTTATATTATGATGACACACATTCTTGGTGCAATGTTGGCTGAAGATTATATATGAACATTTTATACTGCTGTTGAATTGCTACTTTAAAAGCCTGCATATTAATGTCTGCTGGTGGAATATCTTGTCAAGGCACTTGTGAGAACAAGGAGTCAGGACAAGCACTGCAAAGAAGAGTGCAAAGATCCTTGATCGCAGATGATTGCTTTCTAGTTCATATTTCAAAATTATGGTACAGATGTTAGACTAGAGATCTAGGTTTCAAATCCCCATCTGGCCCTTTGATCAGAGAGTCTCTCTCTTCTCTCTTAATTCCTAAGGGTAAAAAAACCCCAAGACACAAGTAAGAGAGGAAGAGAAATCTGGCTTCCATTCAGTTGGTTTTTGCTAGCCCAAACAGTAGCTTAGACATTAGATTTAATTAGTCTGAAACATAGGAGATTATTTCTGCACACAGATATAACAGAGCAATCTTGTACATCTCTGCTCAGAGACAGGTGAGATAATCCAGATAGTGTCTGAAGTTGGGAGGTTGTAGTACATCTTGCCTTTGATACCCTTCTGCTCTGAAGACACTCTTGTTCAGAAACATATTTGCGAACCAAACCAGCAGGTTTTCTAGAAGAGGATAATGTCATCAGCATCCCTTTCTTGAGTTGGGAAGGTCATTCTGCAGTATCAGAATCATACATGAGTTTTGACACCCCCCCCCCCCCGGATACTGGAGCCATCTCTCATCTATAGAGTTTTAAGATTCTGTTTTTGAGGAAAAGTCTAAAATATATTTAATAGAATTTTAAAAGGAGAAAAAACTGATAATATATTTGTATAAATCAGACTTATGACCATGAAGTTCAATATATATTTTACCATTGTGCTACATTGTGGCTCACTGTTCCTAGCCCACTGGCTTCCCCAGTGGTGGGATTCAATTTTTTTTGCTACCAATTCTGTGGGTGTGGCTTGGTGAGCATAGCTTGGTGGGCGTGGCAGCGGAAGGATACTGTAAAATCTCCATTTCCACCCCACTCCAGGGCAAGAATACTGTAAACCCCCCACCCCACTAACCTGCTTTCCAGATCTATTCTCCTGTGCAGGGCAGCAGAAGAAGACCCAGCCGATTAGCTGGGACTCGGGAAGCAGAAAATAGATGAGGGCAGGGCCACACCGAGGTGATATTTGCCAGTTCTACGAACTAGTCAAAATTCTGCTACTGGTTCACCAGAATTGGTTAGAACTGGCTGAATACCACCTCTGGCCACCTCCCCAATACCCTATAGATCCTGGTCTGCTTGCTGTCCAGTCTTATATGCCAACTAAAATATTTTGTAAGAAGATAGAGCTCTTTTTAAAAAAAAAAATGCTATCAGGGTGGAAACAATGATGCTAAATAATGCCATATGAATTAATAGAGCCTGAGATTGTTCCAGAGCTCAAATCTGAGTTCTTGAACATCTTTACTTGTGATTAAAATAAAACACTAGACACTGCCTCAAACTCACCTCTACTCCTCTTGACTACATGGGCTGTGTAATGTAGTTTTCTGGGAAAAATACAGATATTGTTACCATTTTGTAGGATTTATTTATTTAAATTTTTAGTCTAGTCTGTTTCTCTGTGGTCCTCTATGCAAGTATTTGCTATATATGACCCACTTAGCTTTTTTCATCCAAGTTCAGCTAGGTCTGTTATATACAGACTCCACTCCTTTCAGGAGTAAAGCATTTATTTCAACTTTCCATTGGTTGCTCTGATTAGATGGTTCAACCCAAGCTTTTTGGGATTATAGTAAATACAGTATATCAGTACGATGGCTATTATTTTAGGATTGCTGAGTGCTCTCCATATTTCTGTCTTGCTTCTGTAACTTGATGGCAGGAGCAGACCCCTGGAGGGACATATATCTAAGCAAGAATGGGGTCTCCACTTCACCAATCCAGACTCAGAGGTGCCAGTTCAATTCTATGACAGTGGAAAACTGACACAGTTTCTGATTTATGTCTTTGGTATTTCTTAAAACTTGATTTATTTTATCTCTCAGTTTCATTTCCTGCATTAATGAGTGTGGAAAGCTTTAATTTTTAAACCAGCAGGGTTTTCATGCTGATTTGCTCTGTGCTTTTGCAGCTTTTCATTGATTGTTTCACTATAAATCTTCAAATTGACTAGAGAGCTTATTGTTATGGTTATTATTGCTTGAGTGCATAACATTTGGAATAGCTGTACACCGATTTGGCCATGACAGTGTAGGACATCAGATTGGGGGCACACGATGCTTTATAGAAGGGTAGCAGCTCTTGTTGGGTTTGCAATAGGGGAAAAAATTAAAGAGAGCTGTAAGTTACAAAAGAATAAGCGATCATAGCGTGATAAGCAAGATTTTAATATCATTTCATGGTACAAATACATCTTTCAAACATAAAAGAACAGGTGGCAAGAGATCTTGAAGATGTAAGAGCAGATGGCAGCCATGGCTGGGTGCGCCTTCATAGAACTCCATATTTTCTGCCAATTGCACCTGTTTCTGCACAAGGAAGCCCTGTTTGTGGTCATTCACACATGTCTGCCAAACCTTTGAGGTAAACCAGGACAGGAAACACAGTGCATATCACAAGAATATTAGAATTTCATTGATATATGGAACCTTGAAAATCTGACTGTTTCTCTTTCCCTTCCTCTTATAGAAAAGAGACTCAAGGGAGGACTATCTTGGTTTTCTTCCCCTTTTCTGAGCTAACATATATTTCTAGAGGCTGCTATATAACTTATTCAAGGCTATTTCTACATTTCTCCATGCTTGGTCATTTCTTCTTTAGACCATTGCAATGCATTCTATATATGGTGCTTCCCTTGAAGACCACATAGAAGCTGGAATTGATCCAAATATAAACATTGTGAGTTATTACAAGCATACCATGGTATGATTAATGGTATGGTATACTTAATGAAACACTATTATTACATGAGTTTTCAATAAGCCTCTGAGTACAACTTAGATTGCTGGTTGCTATCTATAAAGCCATTAATGGCATGGGTTGGAGTATTTGCAGGATTGTTTCTCTCCAACTATTTCTTCCTGTCCTACAGCACCTGGAATGCTTGGGTTACATCTAGAGCAGGCTGTCAAACTCCTGGCCCACGGATCGGATGCGTCACATGCTAGCCATGCTCATGCCCGGTTTAGCCAAAGGGGAAAAAAGCCCCGATTCATCATGTGATGCTGCCATGATGACGTGAGTTTGACATCCTTGATCTAGAGGGACCTTGGAAGTGTGCTTTCTCTGTCACAACTCTTATGCTTTCAGACATAATAAAATCATCATTATTCATCATCATCCATCATCAACAACATCATAATCACTTATTGAGCAAATTGACTCAGTTGGGCTTCTATAAAGCAATGTGGCTTCTCCCCACCCCTGAGGCTCTGGAGTAGTAGATTGGTGTGGAATATGCATAGGTTCTCTTCCACCATGTATGCCACATTGTACTCTTTGATTTTATTCTATTTCTTTTTAGCTAAATATATTTGGTGCACATAGAAATAGCAAATAGATAAATAATATTGTGCCAAGGAAGTAGGGAACAAGCAGCATCTTTTCCTTGTGTGATAAGCACAGGCATCAAAGACTTGTCACTCAAGCAATTGATAGGTAGCTTGTGTCACAGACTTAGGAAAAGGAGATTTTTTTAAAAAGTTTTTTTAAAAATCAACACAAACAGACAAAAACAAAAAACACAAAACCATCTTCCATTACAAATTGTAGAAAGTTTGGTGGTTGGTTACAAAAACTTCCATGTGTCCCTTCCACAGTCATCACCTATACTTCATATTGGATCACATATTTTTAAATCAAGTATGCAATATTTATATACATTGCTTTCATCATACCTCAGCCTTCATTTGACTGTGATTGTTTTTACATCCTTTTATATGAAATATTCCAATTTAAAGCAAAACCATATAATGGCATTCCATTAACTCCTCAAACATCCTACAATAAAATTTCATCTTTATAACATGTTCTAAATAAAAAAATGATTATGTTTAATTTCTAAACTTCCTTTCATAGTCTCCATCTGCAATTTATATAGAATTTCCTTTTAACAAACCAATACATATATATGCATTATTATCATTATCAATCATTTATTTAACTATAACTATTATCACTTCATTTTATACATAATACTCTAAATTTAACTAAATTTTACTTAATTTTTATTATCAGCTTTCATTACATCAACCTATGTCTTCCAGTAATAGTACAGTCTTATGTCTTTTGCAATTTGTAGCATTAGCATTCTGATTAATTTCTTGGTAAGTCTTATATAAACTTCTCTTTGCAAGTTATTCTTCATTTCATTTCTTATGTAAGCTCGAAACCTTCCATTTGCTTCTTCAATCAGCTTATCTTTAGTTATCACTCGTGCTTCTGATAAAGTTTCTCTTCTTACTTCCATCAATTTTTCTCTCTTTTCTTCTTCTGTACTTTGAAGTCTGGGATATAGTTCCAGTCCATCTCTTCCCCTTTCCATATTCCACTCTTTTCATTTCCAGGCAGGCTCATCAATATCAACAGTTTTCTTGTTTCTTTGATTATTTTTTCCTTCAATTTTTAGAACTTTGTCCTCCACTTTTCCCCTTTGATAAATATCCTCAATTTTTCCATCAAATTTTACTCTGCTACATTCTATATTATCCAATCTCTTCTCAATTTTTTCTGTTACTGCTATCTTTTGAATTCCAAACAGAATCATTTGCAATGTTAAGGTTTCTTTTTCTTGTTGTGCCATTTTCCAATTTGTAAACACTGTCACTATAACATTCAAAGCTTTTTGTTAGATTTGAAGTGAGTTCATTTATAATCTTTCAAAGTCAAGGTCTGTCTTCTCTCCACTCCAGCTATTGAAAGAGCTCCCAAAGAGCACCTGTATAAACAACTCGGGCTCTTTCCACTATCACTCACAGTAAACAAGCTGAGGGACCTTGAAGTGTAAAACAAATGATTAAAGGGAATAAAAAAACAATATTTCCAACCTCCAGTCTCCAAGTAGCAGTGTTAGTTCCTTTCCTTCTATTGTTACAGACCTCTTTGAATTCCTTTTAATATCTTCTTTATAATCCAAATTTACAGAGAATAGAAAACTTCTTAAATGGAGAAAAAAACCAACCAGGCCAGCATTGTAAAAATAAAGGAAATTTTTTTAATCCATTGGTACATAAAAAGAAATAAAAAGTAGTAGAAGAAAAACTTTTTTTGGGTAATCTTTTGTCTAATAATAAAATTTTCCCACCAAATGGCACACTTTCTCTTTCCGCTTTCCTCCTGTTCTGGAACTGTCCCAACTTCAGCAGCTTCAGTGGCTGCGCTTCTATCGACGGCAAGAAGAGGTTTTCCTGGATCAATCAGGGACTTTGCGATGTCCCTGACATCAGCAGGACATACTCTTCCCTGTCACCATCTCTGCGGGATGGTTTAGGTCCAAAAGGACTATCCAGCGACAAAAGTATCAACTGTGATCCTGGAGCTCCAAGATTGCATGTTGTGCCCTCGCGACACTAGATTATCCCATCCATTTTATATGATTGCACTCCCTGAAAACTAACTAGTCAGCTTACTGGTATGCTGCCAGATTCTGTAGATTCTGTGGTATCACTTGAGGGATGCATAGGAAACCTGTGAGAATGGAGAGTTTGTACTAATCTGAAAATGCTGCTCTTCATTTATTTGCTTTTTATTAAGTGGTACAAGGCTATCATACCTACGGTGCAAACATCTGGATGACAGCAGAATCATATGAAAGCCACTAACCTCTGCTGCCATGTAATACCCATCTGGATCTTTGCACCTCAGGAATTTGCTTATTTATCAGATTCATATATGCCTCCATCTTTGTATACTGGATAGTATACAGTAAAACAAAACAATTAAAACAAAGGCTCAAATAGCCATTAAAATAATTAAAATATAAATATAAATAAGATCATAGGAAAATATGCCACAATTGCACACAGAATACAACAGAGAATCTTGTGGGCGCCCTGTTACCATGGGTTTTCCAGTCCTGCTGGCAAAAATCACATTTAAGAGATTTCCAGAAGGTCAATAAGGCATGTCTAATCTTGGAGCAGAGTATGTCCCAAAGGGTGGATGCCAAGGCAGAAAGAGTATCGTAGCCCTGCACACATTATGCTTTTTAATGGCTTTATTTTATTTAAAGTTCTGGCTTCTTCACAGTGAATAAAGTCAGAATCTATTGCCTGCTAAGCTGAATTTATTAAGTATGGATATTAGCTGCTCCCATAAATTGAGGGAGGGGGAGTCAAAAGGCAAGCCAGCTCATTTGCCACTAAGCAACTTAAAGGCTTAGCATGATAGGCACATTGGCCCAGAGTCAAACAATCTTTTCTGAAATCTAGTCAGTTGTCAAATGAGGCTTTCTTTCTAGCTTCAGCATGCTTTCATTGGAGGTATGCTTTTTCTGTAAGCATGGCAGTTCCCTTCCTAGCAATGTCACTAATAGTGAATGCTCAACACTAATCCTTTGTGAATTTGCTGAACCACTTTTGCAACTTCATGAGGCCCGGAATTCTAGGAGTTAATTTGGTGTGGTGTGAAGAAGAGCTTCCTTTTGTTTGTCCTGAGCCAAGTGCCAATCATTTCCCTCTCCCAGTCCAGACTTTGTTTGTCTGTGGGAATTTGCAATGTTCTGAGTTGTGGCTCTTAAACTGATGATGATAGAAGCCAGTATTTCCTGAGGCTTAACCAACAGCTTTGGCCTGCTTGAGCCAGACAGGTTACATTTGTTTAATTTAGAAGAATTTTTTTTTATGGGTTTGTCTCCAGCAAGGGAGGCACCATGCATTCCATTGCTTCCTGCAAATATGTCTAGATTTTTTTGTCAAGGAGAAATCAGAATTTATGGCTCAAATGTACAGTCAGGAGTTATATTGCTCTGCTAGAGGCTATAAATACTGGGAGCATCGTATTTAAACAAAACATGCATTCCTGCAAGCCGACTTTGCAAATATTCGGCCTGTGCAGGGAAGGCAACCACTTCCTTCTAGGGATATTGGCTTTTGGTCTTAGACATTTATTTATTCATTTCAGGCATTTCTAAGCCTTTTCTTTCAACAAGAATGAAAACAAGTTCAAACAATGTACCATAAAGTAGATTAACAACAAAAAAACTGCTGAATTCAATCATTCAGGTGACTTTTGCTTCTACCAGAAAAGATGGGCAGAAAAAGATAGGTTTCCTATGCTGTGTGATTGCCCACCTACAGGCAGTATGAAGCCTATGACCTGCCATGGTGGATAAGAACATTAAAACACAATGTTCCTAGGGAAGTTCATAAATAGGGCAGGGACAGGCGAGATACATTATTCAAATCATGCAGAGTATAGAAAAGACAGATGGCTTTCTCTTGCTGTTTTTCACAACATTAGAACTCTGGGCCATCCATTGAAGTTAAATACAAGATGATAGATAAAAAGCAATTCTTTTCCATAGAGTACTTAACTGTACTTTTCTTCCCATCCAATGCAGTGCAGCTATCAATTTAGATGGTTTTTTTAAAGGAATTACAGATCCACAAAAAAATCTGGCTGTCAATAGCTATTAGTCTTGATGATTCCATGCTACTTTCCAAATCATTAGGTTATTTAACTATAAGTGAGCTAAACTAGGAGATGATGGAGAACAAGAATGGAAGAAGGCTATCACTGTCTAGTCCATGTTTGTGATGTCCTTGAAAGCATCTGGTTTTGTGACAGAGCAATAGCAATAGCAATAGTTAGACTTATATACCGCTTCATAGGGCTTTCAGCCCTCTCTAAGCGGTTTACAGAGTCAGCATATTGCCCTCAACAACAATCTGGGTCCTCATTTTACCCACCTCGGAAGGATGGAAGGCTGAGTCGACCTTGAGCCGGTGAGATTTGAACCGCCGAACTGCAGCTAGCAGTCAGCTGCAGTGGCTGCAGTACTGCACTCTAACCACTGTGCCACCTTGGCTCTGACCTGGATAATGATCTGATCTAGCCATTCACTTCTTTCATTTGTATAATCCTCTCATTACAAAATGGTCACTGTCACATAAGACAATAAGATCATTCAACATATGTGTGGTGAGTATTGATTCTTTTGTTGCTAAAATATCGGGAACTGAACACATAGAAGAGAAGTGACCTACTTATTTCAATTCTTTGCAGTTAAATGCTGATAAATACTCTTTTTTTGCAAGGTCAAATGAAATAGCATGTTGGCATGATTATGTGCTCAGCTATATTGTGTGGATGTTGTGGTACAATTGAAGTTAATGTAGACTTTAAAAATCTTCATGTTAAATGTGCTATATTGAGAAAATGGAATAGATTAAACCCAGATTGTTCCCCAAAACACCTGTAAGTGCTCAACACAAGAAGCATTTTGTAGACAAAAAATAAAAGGAAAAGGTAAGTGGTTAATGTATTGTGAAATACTAAGATTTTATTAAGGGCATGTAGAATAAAATCAAGAGAATAACTGGTGACATATTTGTAATTTTTAAAAGTTACAATTATCAGAAGGATGTAAAATAGACAAGAGATTTCAAGATAATGAGCAATGCAAGAGAGAATTTGAAATGATTATGTGCAAATGAACATATAATTGCTAAAATGTATTAACTTTTATTGAAATTTGAAACAGAAGAAGAAAAGATCAAAGAATGAGCAGTCTAAAATGTTTGGTTATAATACAAATGGAACAATGGGAAATTTGTGATTGAAAGAACTGGCATTTACACTATGTTATAATTGTAACAAATTTTTTAAATAATGTACCATTGGTTTATGATATCACAAAAAATTATCTGGAATGTATAAAGATACTTCAAATTTGACTAACAAGGAGGATAATTTTTAACATGATTGGTGGATTCATAAATGTTTTTGGGTTGATCAAATATATACAGTGATTTAGAAGATTTTAAAGATTAACATTCAGTTGAAACCAGATCACTACCTCTTAAGACTGATAGAAAAACAGTTGAGCTCAGAACATGTTTTTATATGTGATAACAGCATCAGGTTTATTGTATACACAAAGAAAGAAAGATATGGAAATACTTACAGTAGAAGAATGGTTGATAAAAAGGGCAGAAGTTATTGAAATAGCTCAATTGACATATGATTAAAGAAAAGACAATATTGACAGTGACTGGTGACTGAAAACCCTTTGTGGATTTTATATATATATAAAACTTATAATTTATGTTTTGTTTGATTAGGCAGGATATATTATATAAAATTCTGATATAACTTTAGAGAGACATTAACATATAATTGTATTTATAATTTCTATGAAGAAGATTGAAATTGGATCTTTATATCTTCCTTTATGTCTTTTTTCTTTTCCTTTTTTCTTTCTGCACTTTCAGCTTTTTTCTTTTTTATCCTTTTCTCTTTTCTATCTTTCACTCTTTTTTAGTTTATATAGTTATTTTTATTGTTAAGAATTCGTGTGTATGTGTTTGTGTGTGTGTTGCCCATGGAGATTACCTCTTGCATTCTTCCTGCATTTTGGTGGATGGCAGCTCAGGGAAGACAGCAAAATCTTTCTGGGAACAGAATTAATTCAGTTGGATCTTGATAAAATCATACCTTAGTTCTTTGGATGCCTGAGAAAGAATCTGTCCTCAGTGTGATGATGGGATTTAACTTGCCTGAATGGTAAGTAGTCAGCCAGGCCTCTGTGATCTGTGCGTGCATGTGTATCTCTGACAGATTGTTTTTTTTTGTTGTGCAGTAAAAGTTTTTAGATACCCACTGACACTTTGTTCCCTGTTTTCTTTTACATCAGAGTGTACCTTTTGCAATTGCTGATTTTACAAGCAATAAAAACTGACCAAGCTTCGTAGTTCTTCTGGGTCTATTGGGTAATAAAATCTACACTTCACCCACAGGCACTGTCAGCCCAGGTTCTCTCTCGCAGTTATATAAAATGACACCACATTCTTTGGTCAGGCTTTGCATTGAGGGAATTATATTACCAATCTCTCGTAAAAGGACCGTTAGGTTATAGGAGTAATAAAAGAAATCATGTATGACGTTCAATCTTTATTTAAGTGTAACTCCAAGCCTGTGTTTCAAGGAAATAGTGGCTGGGTTGTTGTTGTTTTTTGCAAGTATATAAGTATGTTCATATTTATATTCAGGTAACTGAGCAGAAGTTCCAGCAACTCTGGGTTGTTGATTATATGCAAATAAGAGCATGTGTTCTTGTGGGAATGGGGAGCATCACTGTGGAGGTGGTGAATAGATTAACAATAGATCCCACTTGCCCCCCTTCCTCCATCCTGCTCCCACCCTCCCCATCTTCTAATTGGTCACAGTGTTTGGTTTTTCCTATGAACTTATTTATGCTTTTTTCTTAAATCTTACACAGTGTTTATCTTTTATTATTGTAAGCTGCCCAAGGTTACCCTGAGATAAAATCGGTGGCCAATACTGTCAGAGCGTTTGCAGCGTGACTACTATTCGGAGACAACCCAGGAGCAAAACAAAGCACACAGAGACTTAGACATTTAATAGTGGTTTATATATAACATATATAAATATATGTGGTAGTAAATACCGGACAATTAATCAATCTTCTTCTTAACTCTTAACTCTACACTGAGAACTTAGCAATGGATACAGGACACCAGGAGAGAGATACAGAGAAAGATACAGAGATACAGAGATAGAGATAGATAGATAGATAGATAGAGAGAGAGAGAGAGAGAGAGAGAGGGAGGGAGGGAGAGGGGGAGAGAGAGGGAGAGAGAGAGAGAGAGAGATACGCACACACACATATATATAGAGAGAGGGAGAGAGAGAGGGGGGGAGGGAGAGGGAGAGAGAGAGGCCCTCTCATGGCCTCCTTTATACAGACAGCTTCTTCAAATGGCAATAACCCGGCCTCTTAAAGCAGCAATACCTCTGCTGACTATCCTTATTTCATCTTAATTTACAGCCTTACATTGGCTGGTCAGCTTTAAATCATCATTATTTAAGCAAACTAGCTGATAACCCAATGTTGCTGGGGAATTTACTTATCCCAGTCTTGTATTAGACAGGAATGATGGTGTCAAATGGCAACATAAGTATGGAATGGGCTGTCCTCCTTCCTTCCATTAACATGTGTGAAAAAATGCCATACATTACTTTTTTCAGCACTGTTGTAACTTTGAACGGTCACTAAACAGATGGTTGTAAATTGAGTATTTCCTGTATATAGTATGTAGGGAAGAGAGGGAAGGGATAATGGATCTCTGTATTAAACATCTGGACAAATCCATGGCATACTTTTTCCAAGGCCAAATTACCTATCATTGCAAAAAGCTGAATTGAGAAGGGTATCTAGTATTGGATTTTCTTTGAGGATACCATATGATTTCCAATTATGGAGGAGTGATTGGACAAACTTATGTTTCCAGTGAAGGGAATTATATAAATTAAGTCTGCACTTTTGACTGGTATGAAAATCCTACCATTCAGATTCATTGTATGACCCCCACTTCAAAAAATATGAAAGAATAGTATTATACATATCAAATATACTAGGTGCACTTGACCTTTTCTTTTGACTACTTTTTCCTAAGTGAGAAAGCCCCAAATATCTAAACTTTTCTTCAGTGAATTCCTAATTACATTGATGATATTTTTTTCTGCAACTTTTTTAGTGCTACAATATACATACAATGTAAGGCTGTATCAAGAGCCAAGGTGGCGCAGTGGTTAAATGCAGCACTGCAGGCTACTGCTAGATCAGCAGGTCAGCGGTTCAAATCTCACCGGCTCAAGGTTGACTCAGCCTTCCATCCTTCCGAGGTGGGTAAAATGAGGACCCAGATTGTTGGGGGCAATATGCTGACTCTCTGTAAACCGCTTAGAGAGGCCTGAAAGGCCTATGAAGCGGTATATAAGTCCACTGCTATTGCTATTACATTGGGTGAAATTGTATTCAAAACTACTTACCCGTATTTAGACTGAAATATGGAGAATTAGTTTGCTATTCAGAAGTGTGATGGAAAGATGCTATCTGATATTGTGGGACATCAATGCAGAACATAAATGCAAGTTGGTCAATATAATTAAAGTTAATTAATTGAAGTGCTAATATGAAACACGTACAATATTCTAATTTTTTAATATTTTGAAAAGGTTAGAAGTATGTTAATTTCTCAGTTGACAGTTGTGTGGAGTATTCACCACCTGTTTAATTTATATTTTTATAACTAAAAGAGCAAAAGGCTTATATTGTTAATGGAACATGAGTGTTTGAGAAACAAGGTTGGAGCTGTTTGAGGTGGGCATCATATGGAGGACTTGGAATATGTTGCTATCCTTTTCCCCTCAGCACAATTTATAGCTATTGGCCTAATTCTTTTTTAAAAAAATACACAGTGTGAGTTGCTTTCCATCACACTGTGTGACAG